>NW_006408714.1:3307358-3319809 GCF_000296735.1 Chrysochloris asiatica
GATGGCATCAAGTGTGGCAGCAGTAGTGAGGTTGACCCAGGATCGGACATTGTTTTGTTCTGCTGTGCATGGGGTCGCTATGAGTCGTTTCCGACTTGATGACACCTGACAACAACAAGAACAACAAGCCTACTTTTAGAACTCTTTATCTAGATATTTCAAAGCTTAATTTGACTAAGTTAGTGTCTGAGTGTTCCTTTGTATTTTACTTATTCTTTCATCCCACACCCCTACCCCCACCCCCCGACACAAACACACAGCTTCAAGCATTACTAGCCAAATTCAATGCAGGAAAGTTCTGTTTGTCTATATGTGTATTTGTGCTTGAGCATGAGAAAGAGAAAAAAAGAATGATTTTTACCCTTATAGGAGAACCTGTGGTGTGGTGCTATAGGATAAGCAGTGTAGCGCTAACCACAAGGTTGGCAGTTCAAGTCCAGTAGCAACTCCTTGGAAATCCTACACAGGGTTGCTATGAGTCAGAATCTACTTGACATCACTTAACAACAACTGCAACAGCTGAAGAACGTGTGTTGTCCCACTTGGTGAACCTGTACTGAAATTGTCAAATTCTTCATAAGTAGCTGGTGTATCAATTTCCCAGTTGATATTAGTTTAAAATGGCCCACAGCTTTGTTGCTTCTTCAGATATTGTTCTCCCCTTAGTAAAGCATTTACTGAACCTGGAAACCACACTGACTCCTTTGTCTAGATGACTCAGAATCAATGATTGATTGCTCCAGGGATGTAAAAGGAAACACTCCATACTTCAAAGACACTCCAGTGCTGCTGATCAGTTTATTCCCAGACAAATTCCCACGGTGAATTTGGCAAAAGCTTAGCATTTCCTGAGGCAGTTTTATTGTTCCTCAGCTATTCTGCCCTTTCTTTTCTCTTTCATGATTTTATTTCTTGGTTCTTTTTTTCCTGAGAGCACTCCATCAAAAATGGTTTTCAAAAGAACTCCTGCCTTTGCCTCTGTTTCTAGGGATTATAACCTAAGATAGTTTTTGCTGGTAATGGTGCAAGGAAACATACTTTAAGGATAGGAGTCTACAAATGAGCCATTCACCAGCTAAGGGCATTGAGGAAACCATAACTGGTGGTAAATAGATTGTCAATAGTCCCTGGAAAGGTAGAGCAGTGAGTTTGCCGAGTATTTACCTGAAACAAGTTTGGATAAGATGCAAAATGAAGGGATCTAAAACTGACCAATGGTTTTGACATTTGAGAAGAATAGGAGAGTTAGTAACTAAAAAGTTAGTAACTAAAAAGAACTAAAAAGAAGAATAGGAGATTTAGTAACTAAAAAGAACTAAAAAACTAGAATTTTGATAACTGTTTCTAAGAGTTGTTGATTTACTGAAGATAGAATGAGAAACTTACTTATATTAATCCATAGGTTAAAGCAGAGTTTGAGAATACAAGAGTCTCTTCTGCTGCATTAAAGAAACACCCATCTCCAGCAGAGCTGAAAATCAGAAACAAAATCTATTCATAAGAATATCAAAGCTTCAAAGAGGTATGGACTCCCAGTTTAGACCTGCTATCTAAGGGAGATTTCTTATAATAACCTTACAAGAAACTCCCCAGCTGGATTCAGAGTTGGATTGTCTACTATATATGTCTACAATCCAAAAATGAGCAAACTGTTGTACCACAAAATTCCTATTCAGAATGGTATTGAAAAGAACACAATAAGGGGGAATTTTCACAATGAGCATTACTTTGGTAATGTTCTTTGTGTAAAATTGTGCTTACATTTTGTGTAAAATTAGCCCAAGTTTGTGATGTATAATTTGAGGGTGGTGATGTGATTTTGTTGGATTGTCAGTGTTCTGAAAGGAGCAAAGTTAGATCATTCCTTAATGTCTGGGATAGAGGCATGCATACAGAATTTGGGCAATGAACAAAAAGGGTGAGCATCTTTGGGTCTAAGTATATAAAGAGAGTTTAAAAAGTTCATGGAAAAATTGCACTATCTTTTAATTACATTTTCCATAAATTTATGAAGCTCCTTCCATATGGCTAATTCTTTTACCATACTTATTCAATGTCTATGAAGAGCACATAATCCAAGAAGCTGGTTTTTATGAAAAAGCATACAGCATCATGATTGGAGGAACAGTCATTAACTATCTGCAATATGAAGATGATACACCCTTGCTTGTTAAATGCGAAGAGGACTTAAAATACTTAATGATAAAGATAAAAAACCACAGCCTTTTTTACCTCAATGTAAAGGAAACAAAGCTCCTCATCACTGAATCAATAAATAACATCATGATAAAAGGAGAAAAGATTGAAGTTGAAAAAGACTTCGTTTTTCTTGGGTCCATCATCAACACTCAAGGAAGCAACAGCCAAGAACATATTGCATGCATTAGGTAAATTGGCTGCACTAGACGTCTATAAAGATGCCAGTCTGAGAACAAAACTGTGCCTGACCCATGTCATGGTGTTTTAAGTAGCCTCATAAGCATGAGAAAGTTGGACAATGAATACATGATAATCAACATTAGACAAATGAAATTAACAATACATATACTCATAGACTAGAAGAGGACAAGGTAGTCCTGGCTTCATGATGCAGGATAAACACTGGACTGCAAAGTCCTCTTGAACCACAAGGTGGGTGGTTCTAACACATCAGCCACTCCTAAATAGGTCCCTATGAGTCAGAACTGACTCAATGACACTTAACAACAACAACTCAAGGATTACACTCAGAAACAAAGTGAATGAACATGAATTGTAGGAGGCAGGCTTTAGAAAAAGACGTGACCACTGGTTATCTCAGTAAGATGTAAATAACTTATTTAAATAATTCCCTTCTGTGAGAGAAATGAATAGCTGGTGCTCAGAGATAAACAGGCACTATGCTTGGTCCCCCTGATAAAGAGAATGGTTTGACTTGGGGATTCTAATGGGCAAGGTTTTGTGTCAACTTGTCTTAGCTAGGATTCTCAGTGGTGTAGCATCTAAGATGATGAGATCTAAAATAATGAGAGCTGATGTTATCAGCTTTGATACAATGCAATTATTCTATTTACTGTAAACCTTAACTTCTAAGATGTTAATGAAGACCTTTCTCCAAAGCCAGTGCTCTGAATTCACGCCTTTTACCCTTAACTGTGAAAGAATAAATTTCAATTTGTTAACTATCCACTTGTAGTATTTCTATTATAACAGCACTAGATACTTAAGACAGGAACTTTATCTGTGTCAGCACAATGGGAAGGAGAACTTGCACTTAGGCCATTTGAGACCTACATAGTTTTCCCCAGGTGCCATGTCATTTTGGGCCTTAATTTTATACCTTTTATAACAACACAAATGAATCTGTGTTGGAAAAAGTACAACTAGAATGCTCTTTAGAAGCCAAGATGACTAGACTTCATTTTATAAACTTCAGACATATTAACAGGAAGGATCAGTTCCTGGAGAAGGACATCATGCTTGGTAAGCAGGAGGGACAGCAATAAAACCAGAGAGACCCTCAAATAGATGGATTGGTACGGTGACAACAAACAGCAATGGGTTCAAGTATAGCAACAATTGCAACGATGGTGCAGGATTGGGTGGTGATTTGTTCTATTGTACATAGGATATGGGGGGGGGCTGTCTCTGGTATCTAGTAAGAAGGCTTCAAAAGATTTCACTTAATTGGGCTATAAATATATTTCTGTAGTGATAATTGCAAAGAAGTGATTTCTAACAAATATCTGAAAGCATAAAAGCAGACATTGCCTAAGTCTAACTCTAGTTCTGTGTGACTTGGAAGTCAAGAACACTGGTGATGATTCACAGAGAATAAAGCTATTTTGGAATTGCTTGCACTATCAGCATTACTGATGCTAGTATCAGATTAAGATGCTGATATTCTACTGACAGTGGTCAAAAGGCAGAAAGAAGCAGCCAAAATGTTCAACAACAGATGAAAAGACAAACAAAATGTAGTGCATACGTACTGTGAAATAGTGTTGTGAGATGCCATTGAACAATAGTTACCTGTGTATAACAGAACATAATACTGCCTGGTCCTACACCATCTTCTCAATTGTTATGTTGGGATTCCTTGTTGCAGCCATTGTGTCATTCTGTCTCCTTGAGGACCTTCTTCTTTTCTTATGATATTGTACTTTACCATGTATGATATCCTTCTTCAAGGATTAATCCCTCTTGTTAACATTTCCGGAGTCTTACTTTGTAAGACAAAGTCTTGCCTTCCTTGTTTCTAAGGAGCATTCTTGTCACACTTCTTCTAAGAAAGACCTGCTTGTTCTTCTGGCAGTCCATGATACATTCAGTGCTCTTAGTGAATATCCTAAACCAAATACTTCAGTTTTTTGATCTTTGTTCCTTGCCCGGTTTTCACATGCATATGAGGTAATTGAAAACAGCTTGACTTGGATCAGGTGCACCTTAGTCCTCTAAGGGACATCTTTGCTCATTACATTTGGAGCAGATTTGCCCAAAGCAATACTTTTTTTTGATTTCTTATTTGCTGCTTCTGTGAGGTTGATTGTGGATCTTAGTGAAATAAAATTTTCTGATACCTTCAATCGTTTCTGTTAGTCCAGTTTTGAGGATTGGTATTTTTTAACATTGAGTTCCAATCCATACAGTAAATGTTTGAAATGCTGTAAGCTTTCAACAAACAAGGTTGTGTCACCTGCATATGGCAGATCATTAATGAGCCTTCCTCTAGTCCTGGTACCAGGTTATTCTCCATGTGGTCTACCTTCTCAGGTTATTTGCTCAACATATTGGTTGGATAAGTATGGTGAAAAATTATAAACCTTATGCTTATGTTTCCTGATTTTCAACCATGCAGCAATCCCTTCTGTCCTATTCAAATGACCTGCCTCCTGGTCTATGTACATAGAGGTTCCCCCATGAGCACAATCAAGTGCTCTGAAATTCCTAATCTTTGCAATGATATCCATAGTCTGCCGTGTCATCACAGTCAAATGCCTTTATATAGTCACTAAAACAAAAGTAAAAATTTTCTGGCATCTCTGGTTTCAGTCAGGATTCATCCTACATCAGCAAGGATACCCCTTCTCCACAATCTCTTCTGACTCCTGCTTGAATTCCTGAAGACTCCCTATGGATGTGCTGCTCCCATTGTTTTAATTATCTTCATCAAAAGTTTACTTGTATGTGACCTTAGTGATATTGTTTATTAATTTTTACATTCTTTTGTGTCTACTTTCTTTGGAATGGACACAAATATAGATCACTACTAGTCAGTTATCTAGGAAGCTGTCTTCCAAATTTCTTGGCATAGACTAGTGACTGCTTCTAGTCTTCCATTTGTTAGTTGAAACATTTCAATTGGTGCTGTGTCAATTCCTGAAGCCTTGGTGTTTTTATTAAAATGCTTTCAGTGCATCTTGGGCTTCTTTCATCAATATGTGTGTTCTTGATCATATATTACTTTTGAAAATAGTAGTCAGTGATAGTCCTGGCAGATGCTACAATACTGATGAACCTTGAAACACTACACTGAGTGAAATAAGTCAGTCACAGATTAAGCAATATTATGATTCCACTAATGTGTTTTTTTTTTTTGCTGTTGCTGACTGTTGTAAAGTCAGTTCTGACTCATAAACACATTGTACAGGGTTTTTGAGGAGCAGTTGGTGGATTTAAATCACTGACCTAGTGGTTAGCAGTGTAATGCTTCTCCTACCAGGATCCTAAATATTTATGTAGAAACCAAAAAGTTTTAGTGATTCCTTGAGGCAAGTTGGAAGAGAAAAAAAAAGTGGGGGCACACTCATTAGAGGACACTGAGAACCCAATAAAGATGGTAGCAAAATTTGGATATCAGATTCCAGGAATTGGCATAATACAAAAAAAATATATTTTTAAAAAATTGATGTAGACCTGAAGTTCTCACTAGCCTATGCAACAGAATTAGGAAGACGGCTACCTGGCCAATCAATTGGAAGAGCGCCATATTTGTGTCCATTCCAAACAGTGATCCATAGGAATGGGGAAATCATTCAGCAATATCTATAACATCATATACAAGTATAATTTTCCTGGAGATCATTAAACAAGATTTGCAATAATATTATTGACCAAGAACTGCCAAAAATTTAAATGGGATTCAGAAGAAGACATGGAACAAGGGATATCATTACTGATGTTGGGTAGATTATAACTGAAACTAGAGAATACAAGGAAGATGTTACTTTCTTGATTGACTATACAAAGTCTTTCAACTGTGTGGATCACAGTACACCATGCTAAGAATGGGAAACCCAGAAAATGTCATTATGCTTCTGAGGGGTCTGTACATAGACCAAGAGCAGTCATTTGAACAGAACAAGAGGATACTGAATGGTTTGACATCAGGAAAGGTGTGTGCCAGGCTTGTATCCTTTCCTATACTTATTCAATCTGTATGCTGAGCAATTAATCAAAGAAGATGGATTATATGAATAGGAATGTGGCATGAGGCTAGAAGGAAGAGAACTCAATAAAAACTATGATATACAGATGATACAACCTTGCTTGCTAGAAGTGAAGAGGACTTAAAATATTTAATGATGCAGTTCAGAGACTATAACCTTCTACATGGACTGTACTTCGATATAAAAACAAATCTTCATCACTGGAGCAATAAACAATATCATGAAAAATGAAGAAAATAATGAATTAAAAAAAAATAATTTTGCTAGTATCTTTAATCAATGTTCCTGGAAGCAGCAGTCAAGTAACCAGTAGCTTATTGCATTAGGCAAATCTTCTGTAAAAGATTTCTTTAAAGCATTCAAAAACAAATATGTTCATCTGAGGACTAAGGTGTACTTGAACCAAGTCAATATATTTTCAGTCACTTCATATGCATATGAATTGTGGACAATGAATAAGAAAATCTGCAGAAGAATTGATGTATTTGAATTATGGTTTTGGAGAAGACTATTAAAGGTACCATGGACTGACAGAAAAACAAACAAATCTGTGTTGGAAGAAGTGCTGTCAAATTGCTCCTCAGAAGCAGGATGACAAGACTTCCTTTCTTATACTTCAGATATGTTTCAGGACAGACCAGACACTGGAGAAGGACACCATGCTTGGTAAAGTAGAGCATCAGCAAAGAAGAGGAAGATCCCCAATAGTGGGGATAGTAACAATGGACACGCGTGCAACACTAATTGTGAGGACAGGACAGGACTAGGCAGCCTTTCATTTTGCTGTCCATAGAATCCTTGAGAGTAAGTGCCTAACGTCAACAGCAGTAAAGTGAACAATGTGATGAAAACAACTAATGACACTGAACTGTACATTTGGGGAATGAAGAATGATTTCTTTAGATAAAAAAAAAATTATTATAAAATTAAACATATTTTTAAATGCTGTAAATGTTAATTTGAACAGTTAAATGAACTGCTTAGACTTTTTTTCTCATGAAATAAGATATAAAGGAAAGTAGTATAAATGTATATCCAAATAATATGTTCTGTCGTTTCAACAGCAGTAAGGTATTTGCAGCATTTTCATTAATAAGAACCACTTGAAGGATATGGAACATATATTTACACCAGAGCCAAAGTGAAATAAAAATTAATAGTTTTGATAATATACAAAATTGGATATCAGTGCTGATAACATTTTGAAAGGCTTTTATGATTCAGAAACTTTGTCATTATTTCCAGTTTCCTTTAGAAACTCATTTCATCCCCACAATCAAATTTCCCAGTCATATGCTCACATCAAATTTCAATCAGACTTTTAACTCTTTTATTTATTTTTATGAACAGACACAATTTTTATCTATCATGAAATTAGCTGTGAACAAAACAAAAGCCCTGTATATTAAAAAAAAATTATATTGCTGAGCATTTACATTAACTTCTTATTTGGTAAAGATCTTTCCTTCTACTATCTTTGTAGAAAAGTTTAAAATCCTTTTGAGCAAAAGTACACAAGGCTTAATGGCAAAGTCCAGTTACTTGCAATAATTAAAGCTTTTTTATTTATATATTTCCTTCTGCCTAGAATACTATCTGCTTCCCACACAAACGTTTTCATCTATTGTTCCTATTTGATTGTTGTTGTTGTTAAGTGCCATTGAGTCAGTTCTGACCTATAGAAATTCTGTATAGGGTTTCTTAGGAGCAGCTGGTAAGCTTGAACTGCCAACCTTTCAGTTCAAACAGCTTTGCAGTCTGGCACATTAACCCAAAATACCATACCAGGGCTCCTCGTATTTGGTTACAAGCCCTTTATATTATAAAATACTGGTATTGACAGTGTTCCACTGCTGTTCATAAGGTTTTCAGTAAGTGAATATTTAGAAGTAGTTTGTCTCTCCTTGTTCCTAGCCTTCCTTTGTCTGAAAATTCAGCTGAAATCTGTCCACTGTGCATGACCTTGCTAGATTTAAAATACCCATGGCATAGATTCCAGAATCACAACACACAAGCCACCATAGCACAATAAATTGACAGACAAATGGTGCTGAAAGCAGAGAATACCAGAAAGATGTTTGCCTGAACTTTATTGATTATACAAAGCCTTTCTATTGTGTGGATCATGACAAACTATGGACAGTCTTGTGGAGAATGAAAATTCCAGAACACTTAATTGTGTTCTTGAGGAACCTGTATATAGACCAAGAGTCAGTTGTTCAAACAGAACAAGATAACACTAAATGGTTTAAAATTAGGAAATGTGTACACCAGGATTGTATTCTTTCACCATACTCATTCAATCTGTATGCTGAGCAAATAATCCGAGAGGCTGGGTTATATGAAGTATTTTAAGATGACTTAAAATACTAATGAAGACAGTCTTCAATATGGGTTGCACCTCAATGTAAAGTTAACAAAAATCCTCACCACTGGACCAATGAATAACATCTTAATAAACAGAAAATATTGAAGTTGTCAAAGACTACATTTTGCTTGGATCAACCATCAATACTTATGGAAGAAGCAGTCAAGAAATCAAACGACGTATTGCACTAGGCAAATTTGCTGCACAAGAACCCTTTAAAGTGTTGAAGAGCAAAAATGTCAATTTGTGGACTAAGTTGCGCCTGATCCAAGCCATGGTATTTTCAATAACCTCATATGTTTGTGAAATTTGGATTGTGAGTAAAGAAGACTGTAAAAGAATTGATGTAGTTGAGTTATGGTGGTGGAGGCGAATATTAAAAGTCCCATGGACTTCCAAAATAACAATCAAATCTGTGATAGAATAAGTACAGCCAAACTGCTCCTTGGAAACCAGGGTGGCCAAATTTCATCACTCATATTTCAGACATCTTATCAGGAAGAATCAGTCTTTGGAGAAGCATGCCTTGTTTGGTAAAGTGGAGGGTAGGAGCAAAAGAGAAAGACCCCGATGTGATAGATTGCCACTGTAACAGCAGCAATTGGCTCAAATGTAGTAACAGTTGTGAGGTTGGTGCAAGACCAGCAGTATTTCATTCTGTTCTGCTTAAGGTCACTGAGTCAGTACTGCCTCGATGGCACCTAACAACAACATATTAAAACATTCTAGAAGATCTTCCCTGACATTTTTAGATTACCTTCTGTGGCCTTAAGGCAATATGTACATGCATGTACTAAATTCGCTCAACTTATTTATTAAAACTGGTTTCACTGAAACTGTTGGTTAATTTTACTGATAAACAACAAAATTACAAGCTCTATAAGAATGGGTTTTTTTGAGGGGTTGTGCTTATAATGGAGTTGTTGTTGTTGTTAAGTACTGTTGAGTCATTTCCAACCCATAGTATAGGGTTTCGTGTATAGGGTTTCTAAGGAGCGACTGGTGAGCTTGAACCACTGACGTTTTGGTTCAAACTACTTTACAGTCTAATGCATTAATAACCAATATAATTGCTGAATATATAAAAAAAGCAATCAATCATTAAGGGAATTATTAGCCCTCAAGGACCTCTGGGGGCGGGGGGGGGGGAAGATTACTACCTACCTTGCATACTTGCTATAATAATTCAAAGAGTTAATACATATAAAGCTTTGAGAGCAGTGGTAGATAAAATGCTAGTATTGAGCATTATCATTAAAATAATGTACTTAATGATTAAGAATAACTATGTTGTTGTTGTTAAGAGACACTGAGTTGGTTCCAACTTGTAGACACCCTATATAGGATGGTGGTTTGAACCCTCAACTTTGTGGTTTGCACACACCAGGATAAATCTGTTACTGTTATTGAGCTCTGCCTAGTTGGTTCACACTCATAGCGATCCTGTATAGTGTTTTTGAGGAGTGGCTGGTGTGCTTAAGTTGCCAACCTGTGGTTAGCAATCCAGTGCTTACTCTATAGCGCCACACCAGGACTTCAGGATCACTCAAGAAATAAAAATTGTATTCAGGTTCCTTGAGATGAAGTAAAGATAGCAAAGCATGTTTGGTTGATGGGTTAGAATTATTAGAGATTTGAACAAAGCATGCTTTCCAATTTTGTATCATTGATGTGAATGTCAAAGTAATATCAAAGCAGCTTTTGATCCCATCAGTTGGTGCATTTAAGTGGGAGATCATGATATAAATGTTAACTATATGAACAAATTTTATAAAATGATTGAAGTCGGAGTGTTCAAATTTAACTCATAACTCGAAATTTTCCTATTCAACAGACTCCATATGATTTAATACCATTTTTTTTGTTGTTGTTAAGTAACACTGAGTCAGTTTCAACCTCACTCTCAACAAAACAAAATCCTCTATGGTCCTGCGCCATCCTCACAATTGTTGTTAAGCTTGAGAACATTTTTGCTGCCACAGAACCAATCCATCTCATTGGGGTCTTCTACTTTTTTGTTTACCCTCCATTCTACCCAGCATGATGTTGTTCTCCAAGGATTGGTCTTTCCTGATAATATATCCAAAATATGAGAGGTGACGTCTCGCCATCCGGCTTCCAAGGAGCACTCTGTCTGTACTTCTTTTAACACGGATGTGTGTGTTTTTCTAACAGTTCATTGTATCATTAATATTCTTCACCACTACCCTAACTCAAAAGGAGCTCTGGTAGCGTAGTGGTTACGAATCGGGCTGTGAACCTTAAGGTCAGCGGTTCGAAACTACCAGCCGCTCCGCGGGAGAAAGATGAGGCTTTCTACTCCCGTAAAGATTTACACCCCCGGAAACCCTGTACAGGGTCGCTATGGGTCGGAACCGACTCGATGGCACTTAACAACAACAACAACAACAACCCTAACTCAAATGTATCAATTCTTCCATGGTCATTATTCACTAACTTTCATCTTCATGACAAGCTACTGAAAATACCTTGGCTTGGATCAGGTGTACCTAAGTTCTCAAACTGACATCTTTGCTCTTTAACACTTTAAAGAGGTTGATTGCAGAAAATTTGTCTAATACAATACATAATTTGATTTCTTGACTGCTGCTTCCATGAGTGTTGATGGTTGATGGGAGCAAAATGAAGTCTTTGGCAGCTTCAATCTTTTCTGGTTATCATGCTATTATTCATTGGTTCAGTGGTGAAAAAATTTGTTTAATTTAAATTGAGGTACAATGCATAACCAAGGTGGTGGTCTTTGATCTTCATCAAAGTAAATATTTTAAGTCCTCTCAGATTTCAGCAAGCAAGGTTGTATCATCTGCATATACATGTTGTTAATAGTCTTCCTCCAATCCTGATGCTATGCTCTTCTTCATATAATACACCTTACTGAATTATTTATTAGTATACAGATTGAATAGTTGTTGTGAAAGAATTGGTGCATACCTTTCGTAATTTCAAACTATTCAGTGTCCCCTTTCTCTGTTTGTATGATTGCCGCTGGGTCTATATTCAGGTACCTCATAAGCACAATTGAGTGTTCTGGAATATTCATTCTCCATCATGTTGACCATAATTTTTCATGATCGACGCAGTCAAAAGTCTTTGCAAAGTTAATACACCACACATAAACATCTTTCATTATACTCTGCTTTCAGTCAAGATTCATCTGTCATCAGCAATAATATCCCTAGTTCCATTTCCTCAATTTCCTTCAGTACCACTGGTTTTTGATCATATGCTATCCCTTGAAATGGTTAAAGGTCAACCATTTCTTTTAGTTACAGTGACTTGTGTATTCCTTCCACCATCTTTTCTTTTTGTAAATTCCTTCAATTTCCTTTTTATCTGAAAATAGAATAAATTAACTGTATTATTTGAGGATATATGATTTTTTAAAATTTTATTGTGACTTGAGTGACAGTTTACATGGTAGAACATCAGCTTTACATTCATCCTACCATATTTCATTTCATTGCAATGATTACAATCCCCTCCATGTATCATCATTCAACAGCATTTGCTTCCACATTCCCTCTGCTGTTTTGGAGGTTTTTTTGGATGTACACCAAAGCACTCAGGAATATAGAACCATTCAAACAACCAAAGTGCATACCCTGCAAGCCTGCCCCCACCCAGGCCTCCAGCA
>NW_006408714.1:3320669-3325721 GCF_000296735.1 Chrysochloris asiatica
GAGTTTCAGTCTTTGAAGGGGGTTTGCCCTGAGGGGACCCGACAGCTTGCCCTGATGGCTCCCTAGCTAACAACTTGCTTGTTCTTGTAGTAGTCAATCAGACTGCCGTTATAGTTTTTGGTTTTTCCTGCTGGTCTTTTTTTCAAGAAGTATCTTTTGTCCTTCTAGCTGCTCCAGGCTGGTCTGCTTGTTGAGGAGCTCTGGTATTGTAGTGGTTACAAATCAGGCTGCTAGCCTCAGGGTCAGCAGTGAGAAACTACCAGCTGTTCCATGGGAGAAAGATGAGGCTTTCTGCTCCCATAAAGATTTACAGCCTCAGAAATCCTGTGCCGGGTCACTATGAGTCAGAATCGACTCCATGGCACACAACAACAACCTCTTTTCCACATCACTCAATAATTAGACAATAGAGTCCTACAATATTGCAAGTTAAGACTTGGACTTTTTTTTTTTTTTCAGTTTATTCAGCAACAGAAATGGTATGTTCTTCTCTTTTGGTTTTCTAATTCCAGGTCTTTACATATTTCATTATAATACTTGTCTTTGTCTTTGAGCTGCCCTTGGAAATTTTCTGTTCAGCTCTTAACTTCCTCATTTTTCCATTTGCTTTCACATATCTATGGTGGAGAGCAAGTCTCAGTGTCTCCTACGATAATCCATTTTGTTTTGTTTTTGTTTTTCCTTCTTTTTTTCTTAATGACCTTTTGCTTTCACCCTGTAAGATGCTCTTGTTATCATCCCACATGCCTTCTGGTCTTCAGTCATCAGTGTCTAATGCATCAGATCTTTTCTTGAGATGATTTCTAAATGCAGTTGGGATGTGCTCAAGGTCAAATTTTGTCTCTCATGAACTTGGTTTTATTTTCTTTGACTTCAGCCTGAACTTGCATATGAGCAATTGATGGTCTGTTTCACAGTCTACCTTTGGCCTGGTTTTGGCTAATGATATGAGGTTTTCCACTGTCTTTTCCCATAGGTGTAGTCAACTTGATTTTTGTCATCTGGCGTATGTCATCTAGTGAGGTCCATGTGTATATTCATCTTTTATGCTGTTAAAAAAATAGTTATTTCAATGAAGAAGTCATTGGTCTTATAAAATTCTCTTTTGTGATCTCCAGCTACATTTACATAACCATGGCTAAATTTTAAAACTACTGATTCTTCTTTGTTTACAACCTTTGCATTATAATCACCAGTAATTACCATTACATCTTGATTACATATTTGATCAATTTTAGCCTGAAGAAGCTGGTAGAATTCTTCAATTTCTTCATCAGTGACTTTAGTTGTTGATGCACAAATTTGAATAATAATGGTACTAACTGGTCTGTCTTACAGAGGTATGGATATTATCTTCTCACAGACACTATTTAACATCAAGATAGATCTTGAAATGCTCTTTTTAATAATTAATGTGACGCTATTCCTGTTCAGTTCATCAGTCTCAGCATTGTAAACCATATGACTGTTAGATTCAAATTGGATGTTCCCTGTCCATTTCAGTTCACTAATTTCTAAGATATTCATATTTATGCATCCCATTTCATTTTTGACAACTTGCAATTTTCTCTATTTATATTTCATAATTCCATGTTTCGATTATTAATGGATGCTTACATCTGTTTTTGCTCATTTTGAATTGTGCTCCATCTGTAGATGAAGGTCCCAAAAGCTTTACTCTATTTGTGTCTTCAGAGTCAACTTTACTTTAAGGAGGTAGCACTTTCCCAAGTGTATTTTGAGTGCCTTCCAACCTGAGCAGCTAGTCTTCTGGAACTATGTCTGACAATATTTTGCTGCTATTCACAATGCTTCAATATTCAATATTCTGATTCTGACAGTGTTCGACTACTATTCATTAGGTTTTCATTACCTGAACATTCAGGAGTAATCTGCCTCTCCTTCTTTCTATTCTGTCTTAGTCTGAAAGTTCAGCTGAAAACTTTGCACTCTGGACGTACCTTGTTGGTATTTAAAATGCCTGTGTCATAGCTTCCAACATCACAGCAACACACAAGCCAACACAGTATGACAAACTGACAGACTCATGGTGGAAAACTTGTATATAAAAACAGGGTCATTGGAAAAGTGTAAGTTGTCAGCATTTTGAAGGGAAGTTCAGTATCCTTCTTATTTTCTTGTTTTCTATACCTAGCACTGTAGATTATCATAATTATTTATTAAATGCTCACATAGAATATTTGCTCATGTATAAATATAGATACAACCAGTTGTGGTGGTAGTTGTGTGCCATTGTGTTGGCTCTGACTCATAGCTATGCTGTATAGAGTTTCTGAGGCTCTACATTTTTACGGAAGCAGAAAGCCTCTTTTTTGTATGTGGAGTGACTGAGATTTGAACAGCTGAGCTTGCAGTTAACAGCTGTTGTAATCCACTATGCTACCAGAACTTCCATAGATATAAGTTGTTTTTGTTGTTGTTAAGTGCCTGTCAGTCAATTCTAACTCATAGTGTTTTCAAGGAGCAGTTCATGTTTTTGAAGCTCCAAATTTGTGGTTTCTAGTCCAGTGCTTATCCTACAGCTCTATATCAGGAGTACATAGATACAAGTTGTTGTTATTGTGAAGTGCCGTTGAGTGGGTTCTGACTCATAGCAACCCTGGATAGTGTGTCCATGAAGAAGCTGGTGAGCTTGTACCACCAAACTTATGGTTCAAACCAACCTTGCAGTTCAGAGCATTAATCCACTGCACCAGGGTAGGACATTATTATTTATGATGCGTTAAGTTAAGGAGCTCTGGTAGCGCAGTGGTTAGGATTCGGGCTGTGAACCACAAGGTCAGCAGTTCAAACCTACCAGCTGTTACGCAGGAGAAAGATGAGGCTTTCTGCTCTCGTAAAGATTTACACCCTCGGAAACCCTATACAGGGTTGCTATGAGTGAGAGCCAACCCCACAGCACATAACAACAAGTTAATGTGCTGGACTGCAAGGTTGGTGATTCAAGCTCACCAGCTGCTCCGTGGAAACACTATACAGGGTTGCCACGAGTCAGAACCCACTCGATGGCACTTCACAACAACTACAATTTCTGCATAAATCAGCCAAATAACAAAGATAAGACAAACATTCACAACAAGGGAGAAATTTCTGCAAACTCTTAAGATGTGTTGCTTTGAAAATTTATTCACATTTTTCCAGATGTTTTCACTAAATAACTCTTCTATTGTAACTCTTACTTCACTTCCTTTTTCAGAATTTAACTCAATTTTTTATTTAGTTTTTCAGTCAGGGTTTTGTCAAAATTGCTTTGAACCTCCGACCTTGAGGTTCAAAGTCAGCTTGAGGTCCAGTGTGTACACTACAGTGCCACACCAGGCCTCAGTCAGTTTTGACAAGTCCCAAAATGGTTTTAGAGCTCTGTTGGAAACTGAAAACACTAAATGATTTTCTGGGAAAAGAGATAAATACAAAAAAGGATGACACGGCTAACTATTTTTACCAATGATATGAATACGTTTTTAAAATGTTGACATTAATGCTTTTATGCTACCACATACTATAAGATCTCTCACTGGAAGAAGAGGTTATCTGGATCACCAGATACAAATTTTCTAAAAATGGATCTTTGATTAACATTTGGTCACATCTGTTTGAGGCTATTATGATGATACTAACTAGTTCCCAAATTTGTTGTTTAATTGGTATGTGAAATAAATGAAACATGTGTTGAAAATTTTCACTTTTCAAGTAATTCTGGTATTGTTTAATCACAGCTTATACCATAATATGAAAACAATAAGAATGCTTTCAGATATCTATACAAAAATTCTGCAACCATCTGTTTTCTGAAATGCTTCTTTGTGTAACAGAATGGAGTTTACTAGTGTACCACATGTGTGGTTTTCTTTTGCCCCTGGACAGTATTTATATGATGTAAAATTGAAAAATGCACATTATCTTGTATTTACTTACTCATCCGGATTCTAGGGACTATACAGGCAAGCCATCCAAGTGATGGATTGCTTTTCCCCATTATCCCTACAGATGTTTGCTGTTTTGTAGGAAGTTTTCTTGCTTGTTTCTTTCTTTTTTGTTTTCAATGACAAATGGTAATAAATATGCATCATCTGTTATTGTTAAAAAAAAAAAAAAAAACTACAAAAAAACAGCGAGGTGGGTTTTGTGTTTGTTTGTTTTTGTTTTGAGAAGATACTCCATAAATTAAATAGCTCCTGACCTAAAACAAAACAATTAATTACAGAGCAGAAACTTTAGAAGACAGGTGTTCTTACAAATCAGTGCAGTTTTCTAGCTCAACAGCTGAACTGAAACATGTAATAGTGGTATATTGAGAAAGACTATATTATGAGAAGAAGATGCTGATACCTGATTGAAGACTTTAATTTGTCCTCTCAGCAAAATTAACAGCATTTTTAAGATCACTAGCTCGGTATGACAACAAATTCCATTTTACCGTCACAAAAGTGTGACCTTCTAATAGAAAAGCTATTGATAATGATCACATAAAACAACTTTTAATGTAATAAAAAACATTTCTGAACTTTTTCTGTATTAGCTCCTTCTATTCCTGAAGCACCGACTCAACGGCACTTAACAACAACAACAACAACATTCCTGAAGCATATAGCTTTTATCTACGAGTCCTGGTGTAGCACTGTGGGCTAATGCGTCAGACTGCAAAGTCGTTTGAACTGCAAGGTTGGTGGTTCAATCTCACCAGCTGCTCCTTGGAAACCACATACAGAGTTGTTAGGGGTCGGAATCGACTTGATGGCACTTAACAACAACAACTGATGGACTATGTATTACTACTATGTATTCTGTCTACTTAGGTACAACTATGATATTCAGTTTGACTTTAATGAAAAAAAATAACGTTTTTTTAAATGGAGTATTCTAGGTTTTTGTTTTTTTAGAAATTTTAGCCTGCTAAGATTGTATCTTCTCATTTGTACTCTATGTTTTTTATTTTGTTTTAATATGACCTCAATTTGAATTTTTAAAAAAAGTTTTTTATTGTGAATTGAGTCATAGTTTACACAGGAGAACTTCGGTTTTACATCCATC
>NW_006408714.1:3326279-3327513 GCF_000296735.1 Chrysochloris asiatica
GAGAGGATAGGATTGATCCTTTATGTGAAGACTCTTTCCCTCTCAGTTGGTATTTTGAGCTATTACAACCAAAAGCATAGGCCAATTTCCTCAAATCATAGCAATTTACACTTGCTTCCTTCACCAAAAATTGTTTTCTATCTTCCTCTAGTCGTGTTCTGATCATCAAGCCATCGAAGCTAGGTCAAATTGCTACTATCTATAAGTTTGGACATTTTTGTGCATCTCCCCTCACTTCATATCATTTGTACAATTCGCTCTCAGCTCTAGCCCTCCATGTCTATATCTTTGTCTGTGGGCTCAGGAGTTCCCAGGTCTCACCATATTTCAAACCAGCCAGCCCTTCCTCTTCTCTCTCTCATCTCCAGGTCGATGGGAGTTAATGGAATGTGGTTGAACTCAGTCCATATCTTCATTGCTGCCTTTCCCCTACTTCTACTCATCAGTAGATCAATGTGGTCACCAGTAAGCTTATATGCCTGCTCATGTGTTCCCTTTGAGTTTTGGTGTTGGGGGTGGGGGAGTGGGGTTGTCCTGAAGGTACTTGATTACTTGCCTTAATGGCTCCCCAGCAAACAACTTACTTGTTCTTATAGTAACCAATCAGATTGCTATTTTGGTTTTGAACTTTTGTTACTGATCTTTCTTTCAAGAAGTATCTTCTGTTCCTCTAACTGCTCCAGGCTGGTCTGCTTGTCTTTCCAGTGGGAATGTCCCACCTAAGAAAGTTCTGAATGGGGCTCAGGATTCCACCTAAGGTCCTATAAACTACAAAGGCTTTGCAAGAAGCCTATTTCACTGGGCAAGTTCTAGAACCCCTTTTAGGTATTTCAGTCAGTTATATGCTGAGGATGGGCTTACATACTTTCTATAATCATGTTTTCAGAGATTCCTTTCTGTCCCCTTCAAGTGTCTCTTTTACAATAATAAGCAAGAGAAATCAATATTCATAAGACAGTCAAGCATCATAACATTACTTCCCCTTTTATACCCATTCAGACTATATCTCGATTCCTGTATCACAGAGCAGAGACTTGTTGTTCCAAGGTAGAGCATACATCACTATTTACCTCTGTCCCATTTAGCTCATGCAAACCTGCTTAAGTGTTCCCCTGTCTACCTTTCTACCTTGTTCTTCCATTCCCCAGCCCCTTCTTATATATTGCTCTCCCCAACCCCTGAACTATGATATGTCTATCCCCTACTCTGTGCTCTACCATCCCCTCCCTTCCAC
>NW_006408714.1:3327613-3346815 GCF_000296735.1 Chrysochloris asiatica
ATTTGTCCTTTTGTTACTGAGTAATTTCACTCAACATAATGTCCTCAAGGTTCATCCATGTTATGCGGTGGCTTGCAGCTTCCTTGCTGTTCTTCAAGGGAGCATAGTATTCCATTGTGCGTATATACCAAAGTTTGTTTATCTATTCTTCCATTGATGGGCACTTAGGCTGTCTCCATCTTTTTGCTATTGTGAATAGTGCTGCAATAAACATTCATGTTATGACTCATATTTCTTGTGGATATATACCAAGTAGAGAAATTTCTGGATCATAGGTATTTCTATTTCCAAGTTTCTGAGGAAGTGTCATACTGTTTTCCAGAGTGGTTGAACCATTTTGAATTCCCACCAGCAATGTAAGGAGGGTCCCAGTCACTCTGCATGTTTACCAGCATTTATTGTCCTTTGCTTTTTTTTTAACTTCACTGTTATTGTTGGTGTTAGATGATATGTCATTGTTGTTTTGATTTCATCTCTCTAATGGCTAATGGCGGTGAACATTTCTTCGTATAGTCATTGGCTACCTGAATGTCTTCCTTGGTGAAGTGTCTATTCATGTCCTGTGTCCTTTTTTAATTGAGTTATTTGTCTTTTTCTCATAGATGTGTTGTTGTTTCCTATAGATTTTAAAGGTTAGTCCCTTGTCTGGTATGTCATTGCAAAAGATTCTCCATTCTGTGGGCTGACTTTTTGCTCTTTTGGTGAAATCTTTTGATGCACATAAGTTTCTAATTTTTAGTATGTCCCAATAATTTATTTTGACTTCTTTTGTTTGTGCAATTGTCAAACATTGTTTTTTAGAGATGTGTTCCATTTTAAATTGAAAGCAATTTGGTATTCTGATGGAATAACATGATCACTTTTATTAAAATATATTAAAATAAAAGTGAGGGGACAATAAAGTCATGAAGTGACTGTCTTACAAGTTTTCAATAGGAAGTTTAGTTTAAGAGTGTGCTGGGGAAGGTAGAGTCCTCACTGAATAGTTTTCAACTTGTCTAGATGGGTCTGGCGAAAAAAGATGGGGATAAGATACTTATGATTTAATAGTGAGTAAATGTTATCATGACTAATTGCAACTGTCACAACTGTAAAGGTAGAAGCTTTGTAACAAAAAGGGGGAGTAGTTAATCCCACAGACCAGAAACAGAAGATCCTAGGACCATCAAGGGAGAAGAGCACAAGCAGAATGGGGGACCCTATCTAGAGAAACAGCAATACCAGAGATGGAGGCAGATGGAGACATGGAGAGAGGGAGCAGGTGAGAACTCTAGACTCAAGGAAAGAGAAGGACTGGGTGCTGGCTGCCAGGAGGCAACCAGCTTGCAGAATGTGCCCTTTGGTTGTTTAAATTATTGTACATTCCTGAGTTTTTTTGTGTACATCCCCCCCACCAAAAACAAAACAAAACAGGAAATGGAAGCAAATACATTGAATGATGATGCATGTAGGAGATTGTAATCTATGCAATGAAATGGTGGTATAAAGCTGAAGTTCTCCCATGTAAACTATCCTTCAGTTCACAATTAAATTTTTTTTAAAAATGAAAAAAAAGTGTATATGAGGGTATTTCATCTTCAAAACTTATACAGGAAATATTTTTAAAAATCTAGAAAGAAAGATAAAATCACTGGATGTTATCAATTGAATGATGTCTCCCCAAAATATGTGCTGTAAACTCTACCCTCTATGCCTGTGGTTATTATTATAATTAATTCCCTTTAGGAATTTGATATGTTAATGAGACAGGACTAGTGTAAAGTATATGCTGAGTCCATTTCTTTTGTGATGTAAAATGATATTAAACAGAACACAGAGAGAGGAAAATGGAGCATAACAGATATCAAGTCACGTGAAGAGTTCTAGGAGCAGAAACTCAGAAGAGACAAGGATGTTCTTCCATAACTGACAGAAAAAGAAAGTCTTACAGTAACATTGGTACCCTGAATTTGGACTTTGAACCACCTAAACTCTGAGAAAAGTAATTTCTGTTTGTAAAAGCTATCCGTTTGCAGTATTTCTTCTATAGACAGAGTACTAAAGGACAAAGACACTGGGTTTCATGCCATTCAACAGATGTTTTATAGCTCTGGTCATATTTCAATTTTAAGTCTTTAATATGTCCTTTTGTATACTTTTATTATAGATGTGATAACTAATTAGCACTAATTTGTTTTTTCCTCACCATATTTGGAATGGTGTAAAGAAATCAGATGTCAGTTATTGCAATTCTAAAATTATATGTGAAGAAACTAACAAAACATTTTAGAAAATGGAGGTAGCAGAGAAAAGCTGGTGACTATAATTTTAGTATTCTGTTTTATAGATGCACTGTGCACTCCATGATTTAAGACTTCTTTCATGATGCTTAACATCATGACCTTTGATCTTCATTCTTAGCTTTTAGACACCACCTGCATCTCATCAATGTCTAGATCATCTTGATCAATCAAAAGTAAATAGAATATTATTGAAGAGAAAGAAGATGTACTCCTTTCCTTTATCACATTGATTCTAAGGTTGTTTCCTTTGCCATTTTTATTTACACAGATAAATTTTCATTTACAACAAATGTAAAGAAGCAGGAAAGCATAAGGAATAGCAATGTGTTTTTTGCAATTTTCAAAGAAAGACCTGTTTCAGAATTTCAAGGTTACATAGCAAGGATGTAAGATAAATAGAATATTTTCTCCTTTCATCTTAACAATTATCATACTGACCTAAACCCAGGTTTTAATTTAAAATACTTGGAAACCACAGCATTCCACCCAGGTGTGTGGTGGCAAATACAAACATGGTTGCAAGCTCCTAGCCCATCAACTACCCGTTGTCTTTCAACCTCGCTGCTCCATCTTATATCAAGAAGAACCTCAAGAACACATTTGTAGACACATTAATCTGCACATGCAAACTTAATTCACATTCACCTCAAAAGGCATCTGTCTTAGATTGGGCTATCTATCTAACTATCTATCTATCTATCTATCTATCTATCTATCTATCTATCAAGAGAGACAGAGAGAAATACCTTGTTTTTGTTAGGTGCCGTGGAGTCGGTTCTGACTCATAAGCAACCCTGTACAGAGTTTCCAAGGCTGTACATCTTTACGGGAGCAGAAAGCCTCATCTTTCTCCCATGAAACAGCTGGTCGTTCCGAACTGCTGGCCATGAGATTGGCTATATATAGATATAGAGAGAGTGAGTTAGTCCTGGTGTGGCGCTGTGAGTTACTGCGCTGGACTGCAAAGTTGGTTTGAATCACAAGTTTGGTGGTTCAAGCTCACGAGCCGCTCTTTGGAAATCCTATACAAAGTCGCAAGGGGTCGGAGCTGACTCCATGGCACAGTTCGAAACTAACAGAGGTTCTGCAGGAGAAAGATGAGGCGTTCTGCTCCCGTAAAAATTTACAGCCTCAGAAACCCTGTGCAGGGTCCCTATAAGTTGGAATCGACTCCATGGTACTTAATAACTACAACAATATGTCTATATCTTTATCTATGTCTATAGCTACATCTGCATCCATCTATCTATCTATCTATCTATCTATCTATCTATCTATCTATCTACAAAGAGAAGTTTATTATCAAGAAAATGGCTTGTAATTGTCAAGTCCCAGTTCCCCTTCAAAAGAGAGCAAGAGTCTTTACCATGTGTCCATTATATTGGCAGCAGGCCACTCCCACACAGAAGCATCCCTTTAATTGATTGGTTGCTCATAGTCACTCACCTGCATAAGGTTTCATCACCATGGGAATAAGCACATGTCAACTGCTGAACCTCTGGAAATCCTAGTCTAGTCAAATTGACACCTTAGGCAATTTTTTTTTTTTTTTTTTTAAGCCTAAGGCTTTACAAGGAGTCCTGGTGTGGCGCTGTGGGTTAATGCGCCAGACTGCAAAGCCATTTGAATTGCAAGGTCGGCAGTTCAAGCTCACCAACTGCTCCTCGGAAACCCTACACAGGGTCGCTATGGATCGGAACCGATTAGACGGCAATTAACAACAACAACAACAAGGCTTTACAAAGAAGTCCTGGTAAGACAGTGGGTTAAACATTGCACTGCTACCTAGGGCAGTAGTCCAAATTCACAAGGAGCTTCATTAAAGTTTTGCAGTTCTACTCTGTCCTATGGGGTCATTATGCATTGAAAGTAACTCTACAGCAGTGGATTTGGTTTGCTTTGATAGCGTTGCACACATTAGAAATGTGATCAACTTTTGGGTTGATAAAACTGGAGAAGACGCTTGAAAAGGCTATGGAGTTAAACATGAGCCTTATGTACAGGAAATTGTAAGGATGTGGTCTCAGATGATTGGGAAGAAATTCTTGGTCTTATACATCTTCCATTTTGTGAATTCCTTACTCAGTGTTCCTTATACAACAGAAGGAGGGCCCAAGGAGGTTCTTTGAAGTATAGGAGCCATGTTAGCAGACTCTTGAATATTTTAAGGATAATGGTGCAGATAGGTCTTAGATTAAGTCTCTTTCCTAACAGTTATTAACTATGGGTCCTTAGAGGAATATGTAATCTCTAGTTTAAATGCAGAGTCTGTCTGGACATGAACTAGTAACTCTATTTTTGCCTCTAAAGATGAGAGGTGTAAGAGAATGAAGAATGAGGCTGGCCACTGCAGGATCCTATATAGGAGCTTATTAAGGGCTAACTTATGAGACCTGGCCCTGACAAGCTACAGGGGAGACTCCAGTCTTCTTGCTCCCCAGAGGGAGGCAGATGATTTTATGGTTTTGGTGAACAAAGTTGGCTTTATGTCAGAACCCTGGACCTCCAAGATCACCCCAGAGAATTTACTTAACTCGCAGCAAGCAAGTGTATAACTATATTTGGCCTATCAAAGCCTGTTGCTTTACAAATGTCTCAGTTTAAAGTACTACTCAGCTACCTAATAGATAATATTGGGAATTTTGAGAAAATTATTTATTCTCTTTTTGAGTAAGGAGTTCTGGTGATGCTGTAGGATAACAACTAGACGGCTAATGTCAAGGTGGGCAATTTCAATCCACAGGCCGATCTGCTGGATAAAGACAAGGCTTTCTGTCCCCATAAAGATTTACAGCCTAAAAAAATCCCATACAGGATTGCTATGAGTTGGGATTGATTTGATGGCAGTGGGTTTGGGTTTGGATTTGGCCTAAGTTTCCACCTGTAAGTTGTGAGTGAGAACAGTATCTCCCTTGCTTTTACTGAGCGCCATGGAGTTGATTCTAATTCATAGCTACCCTCTAGGACAAAGAAGGACTTCCCCATAGTGCTTACTATACTGTAATATTTACAGAAGAACATTGGTGGTACAGTAGGTCAAGCATTGAACTGTCAACCAAGAGCTCGGTGGTTCAAAACCCACAAGCTACCAGTTGCTCTGTGGGAGAATAGATAATCAGTCTACTTCCATAAAGAGTTACAGCCTCTGAAACTGTATGGAGCAGTTTTATTCTATCCTATGTTGTTGTTGTGAAGTGCCGTCGAGTCGGTAATGACCCATAGCAACCCTGTATAGTAGCATGTCCGAGGGTCACTATAAATCTAAATAGACTTGAAAGCACTGTGCTTCGTTTTGTTTTGTTTTTTCAAATATTTATAGTAGCAGGTCTCCAGGTCTTTTCTTCCACAGAGCAACTGGTTTGAACAACTAGCTTTTTTGGTTAGCTTAACAATTGTACCACCCAGGCTCCTCATTACTACATGGCGGTGGTGTTACATGCTGTGAAATTGGTTCTTGTTCATAGCGACCCTGCATAGGGTTTCATAAGGCTGCAGATCTTTATGGGAGCAGAAAGCCTCATCTTTCTCCAACAGAATGGTTGGTAGTTTCGAACTACTGACCTTGAATTTAGCAACCAGACTCATAACGACTACGTTGCTAGAAGTCCTTATTTCTACATAGAGTTTGTAATAAGAATTAAGTGAATTTATGTTTATGAAGTGCTTAGAATAGTACTGTGCATGTTGTAAGTATTATAGATATTTGTTCAAAAAATAAAAAAAATAAAAATTTTACCTCTGAACATAATGTTACATTCCTCTTGAGATAATTGCAAAGATTACAGAACTTACTGACTGTTTATCTGATTGCCTGACCCATAGTCATTATACCAAACTGTAACCAATAATGAAGAGTAAAAAGTAAACAGTGATAGTGTATTTTGCTCTTATTTCTTATTAAGTTAAAAATAAGATAATGCCTTTATATTTCATTCCATTGTGAACATTAATCTGTGTATCTGATAAGCTCATCTTTTTATCTTCATAGGAAACCAATCCATTCACTTATATCGTGAACATTTGCTATATGTCTAACAAGCCATGTATGTATGAAAGCATGTTAAAGTTCATCAGTCAAATATATGAGCCTGATTTCTTTAAAGCAGTCTTCTGTAAGGAACCAAAATTACTTTAACAAACTACTTTTATCTTTATTAAGGATATGAAGTATGCAACAAGGATATATTAGAATACTAATCAATTATATTTTATGAACATTTCTTTAAATTTAAAATTTGAACTTGAGAACCAATAATTTCTTTTTCTTTGATATCCATATTTTAAAATGAAGAGAACTGAACCCTGATTGAACACAGCAGAAGATGGCAATATGTCACCCTAAAGTTTCTAGCATTGCCCATTTACTTTACACTGAATAAGACGATTTATAAAACTTTTTACAGTTTTGGAAATAGCATGCTCATATTACTGACAAACTTAGATTAAAATATCATTCATAATTCATTAGATAGAAATGTTCTATACCCATTTAAAAGTTCTTTTTCTTTTTTTTTATTGAGAATAGCATAATCATGTAAATGAATTACTCATATGTGCCACAGTTGTTAACATGCTGAAACTATTCAACACTGTAAATTATTAGTAAGATTGTTTTAAATTATTAATTTGGCATTTTTATAGTTATGAAGATGCCTTTATCCCATACAGTGATTTCTAATTATTCACATTGTAATAGTCCTACTGCCAAAAACTTTATAAAGACCATTAAATCTATGTTCCTGTTCTAGAAAATATACAGATTTTCAAGTAAATTCAAACCTCTTTTGAAAGTCATCAATCAAAAGAGCATATGGATAACTTTTTAAGATATAAAGTTCTCTAAAGTTGCAAAGAAAGATTTGACACAAATGTATGTCTGTTTCTGGACAATTAAGCAGTGTCCTGAACTTAATCCAGTCCTATATAAATAAATTTCTGAAGTTCCCACAGTTTGCGAAATGTTGAGCATGTTCTTCCCTTTTGGTTTGCTAACTCCAGGTCTTTGCATATTCATTTATATTTGACTGTCTTCTCAAGCAGCCTTTTGAAAATTTCTATTCAGCTCTTTGACCTCTTCATTTCTTCCATTTGCTTTAGCATCTACATGGTGGAAAGCAAGTTTCAAAGACTGAAGACAAAAATTAAAGCTTCAACTTGCAATGTTGAATTATTCTATGGGCAAAATATTGAATGATGCAGAAAGCGTTTAAAGAATATGGAAGGAATAGTTGGAATCACTGCACCAAAAAGAGATAATTGATATTCAACCATTTCAATAGGTAGTACATGATCAAGAGCCAATGAAACTGAAGGAATAAATACAAATTAATTTCAACAAATGAATGTGGCACTGGAAACACTCACTCATCTATGCAAAGAAATTTAGACAAGACCTATCTGGCCAACTGATTGAAAGAGTTCGATATTAGTGCCCATACCAGAGACAGTTGACCCCATGGAATGCAGAAATCATTAGTTAGTATTATTAATATCAGAGGCAATAAAATTTTACAAGAAATCATTTAAAAATGGCTGCAATAGTCCATTGACAGTAAACTTCCAGAGGTTCAAGCTGGGTTTGTATCAGGACATGGAACTAAGGGTACCATTGCTGACATCATGTAGATTTTGGCTGAAAACAGAGAATACCAGAAGGATGTTTACTTGTACTCTCTTGACTATACAACGGCTTTTTATTGTGTGGATCAGGATAAGCTATGGACAACATTGAAGAGAAAAGTGTTCTGGAACACTTAATTGTGCTCATGAAGGGCTTGTACATAGACCAAGAAGCAGTTGTTTGAAGAGCACAAAGGAACACTGAATGATTTAAAATCAGAAAGGTATGTGTCTGTATTGTATTCTTTCACAATACTTATTCAATCTGTATTCTCAGCAAGTGGCTGGAAAAACTGGATTATATGAAGAAAAATACAGCATCTGGCATGGATGGAAGATTCATTAGCAGTCTGTGATATGTAGATGACACAACCTTGCTTCCCAAAACAGAAGAGGACTTAAAATATTTGCTGTTGAAGATCTAAGACCACAGCCTTTGATATAGTATACACCTCAGTGTAAATAAAACAAAATTCTCACCACTGGACTATTAAATAACATCATGGTAAATGAACAAAAGTCCTCAAAGACTTCATTTTACTCAGATCAACTATCAACACTCATGGAGCAGAAGTCAAGAAATCAAATGATGGTTTGCATTAGGCAATTCAGCTACCGAAAGTGTTCAAGAGCAAATATATCAGTTTTAAGACTTCAGTTTGTATTTCATGAATTCCCAGAGCCTTGTTTTTTGCTAATGCCTTTAGTGCACCTTGGACTTCTTCCTTCAGAATCATTGGCTTTTGATCATATTCTACTTCCTGAAAT
Source organism: Chrysochloris asiatica (assembly GCF_000296735.1). Taxonomy (NCBI): domain Eukaryota; kingdom Metazoa; phylum Chordata; class Mammalia; order Afrosoricida; family Chrysochloridae; genus Chrysochloris; species Chrysochloris asiatica. Next base: position 3,336,283 of record NW_006408714.1, read on the forward strand.
GGTTGAACATCAGTCATTTCTTTTGGTACAATGACTCTGTCTATTCCTTCCATCTTCTTTTGATGCTTTCTGCATCAGTCAATATTTTGCCCATAAATACTACATGTTGAGGCTTCAATTTTTTCTTCAGTTCCCTCAGCTTAAGAAATGCTGAACATGGTAAACCCTTTTGGTTTTCTATCTCCAGATCTTTGCACATTTCATAATAATATTTGACTTTGTCTTCTTCACCTGCCCTTTGAAATTTTCTATACAGCACTTTTCCTCCTCATTTTTTCCATTTGCTTTAGCCTTTCTACACTGGAGAGTAAGTTTCAGAGTCTCTTCTGACATCCATTTTCTTCTTGTTCTTCATCCTTGTCTTTGTAATTGCTTTTTGTTTTGCTTTCTTCCTGTTTGATGTTCTTGATGCCATCCCACCACTCTTCTGGTCTTCCATCATTAGTGTCTAATTTGTCAAATCTTTTCTTCAGATAATCTCTAAACTCCTGTGGGATACTTTCAAGGCCATATTTTGGCTCTCATGGACTTTTATTAATTTTTGTCAGCACTTCCTGAACTGGCATATGAGCAATTTATGGTCTGTTCCACAATCTCTCTTGACACTGTTTTGACTGATCATATGGAGCTTTTCCACCATCTCTTTCCACATAGATAGACAATTTGAATTATGTGTATATTATCTGGTGAGATTCATGTGTATAGTCATTTTATATGTAGTTTAAAAAACATATTTGAAGTGAACAAGTCATTGGTCTTGCAAAATTCTATCATGCAATCTCCAGCATCATTTCTATTAGCTGGGCCATATTTTCCTATGACTGATTCTTTCTCTTGTTTCCAAACTTTGAATTCTAATCACCAGTAATCCTCAATACATCTTGAGTGTATGTTTGACCAATTTCAGATTGAAGAAGTTGGTAGAATTCTTGTTTCATCATGACAAGCATTAATTGCTGGGTCCTAAATTTGAATAATTATTGTATTAACTGGTATTCTTTGTAGTTATATTGCTATTATCATGTCACAGATCACGTTGTACTTCAGGATAGCTACTGAAGTTATGTTTTGGATGATGAATGCAATGCCATTCCTTTTCAATTTGTCATTCCATGTATAGTAAAACACATGGTTGCCAGTCTCAAAATGATTAATATCAGTCTATTGCAGCTTAATAATGTCTAGGATATCAATATTTATATGTTCTATTTCATTTTTGACAGTTGCTAATTTTCCTAGATTCATTCTTCATACATTTTATGTTCTAATTATTAATAGATGGTTCAGATATGACTGATACTTATTTTTGCTCACATAAGAGGGAGGGATTTTTTTAATTAATTAATTATCTTCCAATTTACAGTGTTACCATCTTTATGTTCAATGCAAATACCTTTTTAAACAACATAAAAGACAACTATACACATGGACCTCACCAGATGAAATACACAGACATCAAATTGACTACATCTGTGGAAAGAGATTGTGGAAAAGCTCTATATCATCAGCCAAAACAAGGCCAAGGTAGACTGTGGAACACACCATCAATTGCTCATATGCAAATTTAGACTATAGCAGAAGAAAATAAAAACAAGTCCATGAGAACCAAAATATTATGTTGAATAGATCCCACCTCATTTAAAGATCATCTGATGAAGAGATTTGGTGCATTAAACATTAAAGACTGAAGACAAAAAGAGTTTTGGGATGATATCAAGAGCGTCATACAGGAAGAAAACAAAAGGCCATTGAGTAACAAGAGAGAAGTAAAAGACCAAAATGGATGTCAGAAAAGACTATGAAACTTGCTCCTCAGCATAGAGATCCTAAAGCAAATAGAAGTGAGGAGGTACAAAAGCTCAACAGAAAATTTCAAAGAAGACAGAGTCAAATATTATAACAAAATGTACAAAGACCGGGATTCATAAAATCAAAAGGGAAGAACACGTTCAGTATTTCTCAAACTGATGGAACTGTAGAAAAAATTCAAATCTTTACTTGTGGTATTGAAGGAGTCTATGGGAAAGATATATTGAATGATGAAGATAGCATCAAAAGAAGATGGAAAGAATACTCAGCATCACTGTACCAAAAAGAAATGGTCGATGTTCAACCATTTCAAGAGGTTGCATATGATCTGAAGCCAATGTTACTGAAGAAAGAAGTCCAAAATGCATTGAAGTCATTGGCAAAGAACAAGACACCAGGAATTGATGGAATACAAATTGAAATCTTTCAACAAAGTAATTCAGCACAGGAGGCACTCACTCATTTATGCCAAGAAATTTGGAAGACAACTATCTGGCCTACTGATTGAAAGAGAGCTATATTTGTGTCCATTCCAAAGATAAGTGACCCAATGGAATGTGGAAATCATTGGACAATATCACTGATATCCCATACAAGCAAAGTTTTACTAATGATAATACAGAAATGGCTGCAAACATGCATTGACAGAAAATTTGCAGAGGTCCTAGCTGATTTCAGAAGAACACGCAGAAAGAGGGATATCATTGTTGATGTCAGATGAATCTTGGATAAAAGCAGAGAATACCAGAAAGTTGTTTACCTGTGCCTTATTGCCTACTCAAAGGCTTTCAATTGTGTGGATCATGGCAAGTTATGGAGAATATTGCAAAATATGAGTATTCAGGAGCACTAAAGTGTGCTCATGAGAAACCTGTACATAGACCAAGAGGAAGTTGTATGAACAGAACAAGAGAACACCAAATGTTTTAAAATTAGGAAAGGTGTGTGCCACCATTGTATTCTTTCACCATACTTATTCAGTCTGAATGATGGGCAAATAGAGAAGCTGGATTATATCAAGATAAATGCAGAATCAGTATCAGAGGAAGACTCATTAACAACCTGCAATACGCGTATGATACAACCTTGCATACTGAAAGTGAAGAGGACTTAAAATACTTACTGATGAAGATAAAGACTACAGCCATCTCTATGTGTTTCACCTCAATGTAAAGAAAGCAAAAATCCTTAGCACTGGACAAATAAACAACATTCATACAAATGGAAAAAAGATTAAAGTTGTCAAAGACTTCATTTTTCTTGGATCAACCATCAACACTCTTGAAAGCAGCAGTCAAGAAATCACAAGATGTGTTGCACTGGACAAATCTGCTGCACAAGACCTTTTTAAAGTGTTGAAGAGCAAAGATGTCAGCTTGAGGACTAATGTGCGCCTTACCGAAGCCATGGCATTTTTTTCAATGACCTTATATATATGTGAAAGATGGCTAGTGAATTAAGAAGACTGTCGAAGAATTGATGCATTTGAGTTACAGTGTTGGAGGAGAATATTAAAAGTACCATGGAGTGCCAAAAAGAACAAACAGATCTGTGTTGGAAGACGTGCAGGCAAAGTTTTCCTTGGAAGACAGCATGGCCTGACTTTGTCTCTCATACTTCAGACATATTGTCAGGAGGGACCAGTCACTGAAAAAGGATATCATGTTTGGTAAAGTTGAGGATCAGAGAAAAAGAAGAAACCCCCAACAAGATGGATTGGCACAGTGCCAGCATCAGTGGGTTCAATGTAGCAATGATTGTGAGGTTGGCCCCAGTCTGGGCAGTGTTTCATTCTGTTGTACACAGGATCACTGTGAGTTGGTACCGACTCGAAGGCACCTAAAAACAACCACCATCTTTATGTGTATGGCTTCCACATTTGCAATGCTAGACTGCTTGAAACCAAGGAGTGTGAAAAGAATTGGTAATTGCCCTTGGAATTTTCTGAGGGCCCGAGATGTAAGTGGCTCATTTAGTTTCTTCACACTTGATTGGCAAAAATCTGTTACAAAATCACATCTAACTACAAAGAATGTTGTTGGAAGAAACATGGCTTTGTGTTAAGTTACACAAAGGAATGGGGTTGTATTTCTGTGTCAGTAAAAGGGAAAAAAAGGCAAAATAAAGAAATCTAAGGCTATTTAAAGTAAGAACCTCATGTTAAAAGAAAACATTTCTTTTCTTATTTTTAGGTAACTATTTAGCTATTTGCTGGATCAGGCTTGCCTCTTTAGAGAAACAAAACAAGTAAAATTTATATATGTGTATATATGAATATAGAGGTATTTACTTCAAGGAAATGGCTCCCCCAAGTGTAGATCCTAGTAAGTACCAGGGCCATGGGTAAGATGGCAGGCTTCTCCTGAGTCAAATAGCTGCTGGAATCAAGAAACTCAAGACTGACAGGTCAGATCTTAGACTGCTGGTTGAGGGAGTAGATTAATTCATGACTGGCAAGTAAAATGGCAGGCTCTTACTTCTAATGAAATCCAAGTTCGCCAGATCGTTGACTCAAGTCCAAAGGACCAGAGGTCAGATGATGACAAGACAGATCAAGATCTAGATCCATCATAAAGCAAAGGAACATTACTAGAATGCCCATATATATTGGAAGCAGGCCACACCTAAAGGAAGCTCCCCTTCAATTGATTGGCTGCTTATAGCAAATCTCATCAGGAAAGTCTTTACATTATATCATATCACATCATGGAAATCACTACATCATAACTGCCAAAATAATGAATCATGGTCAAGCCAACGTGATACACTATGTGGCCTAATAGATTTCCTGAGTATAAGTGGTAGTCTTTGTAGACAAAACATCATTTAATTGTACTTTATTTTATTATGCTTTACAGATTTGCATTTTTACAAATGGAAAGTTTGTGGCAACACTGCACCAAACAACCATCAAGTTGGTTCCAATTCATAGTGACCCTATGCAGAACAGAATGAAACACTGTCCAATCAAGCACCACTCTCACAGTTGCTGTTATGTTTGAGCCCATTGCTGCTGTCTCTGTGTCAGTCCATCTCATTGGGTGATTCCTCATTTACACTGGCCCTCCATTTTACCAAGCATGCTATCCTTTTCCAGCTGACTGATCATTGCTGACAATATGCCCAAAGAATGAGAAATGAAGTTGCACTATCTTCAATTATAAGATAGATTTGTATACTCTTCAGGCAGTGTATAGCTGTTGTTAAGTACCGTTGAGTCGGTTCTGACCCATAGTGACCATGAACAGGGTTTCCGAGGCTGTAAATCTTTATGGGAGCAGAAAGCCTCATCTGTCTCCCACGGAGCAGCTGGTAGTTTCGAACTGTTGACCTTGTGGTTCGCAGCCCGATTCGTAACCACTATATTACCAGAGTTCAGGCAGTGTATGGTACCATCAATATTCTTCACCAACACGGTAGCTCATATGCATAGATTCTTCTGTGGTTTTCCTTATTTATAGTAAACTTCCAATTACATAGATGGTGCTTGAAAAGATCATGGCTTGTGTCACGAGCACATTAGACCTCAAACTGATACTTTAATACTTTGTTGTTTTTGTTATGTGCCATTGAGTTGGTACCCACTCATAGCGGCCTTATGCACAGCAGAATGAAACACTGCCCGATCTTGGGCCAAACTCACTATTGTTGCCACGCTTGAGTCCATCGATGCTGCTACTTGGCCAATCCATCTTGTTGGGGATCTTCGTCTTCTTCTCTGACCCTCCCCAACCTTACCAAATATGATATCCTTCTCCAGCGAATGGTCCCTCCTTAAAATATGTCAAAAGTATGAGAGATGAAGTTTGACCATCCTGGCCTCCAAGGATCACTCTGGCTGTACTTCTTCCAACATGGATCTGTTGGTTCTTTTGGCAGTCCATGGCACTGTTCAATATTCTCCTCCAACACCGTAACTCAAATAGGTCTTTAATAATTTACAGGTCTTGTACAGCAGATTTGCCTAACTCAAAACGTCATGTTTGTTTTTTTTTAAATATTGTTGAAACATTTCCATTTATATTATGTAATTTCTGAAGTCATTTTTCTCCCCATTACCTTCAGTGCATATTGGAATTCTTCCTTCAATACCATTGGTTCTTGGTAAAATGCTGTCTCTTGAAATGGTAGAGCATTTACCAATACTTTTTGGTACAGTGAATTTATATATTCCTTTCATCTTCTTTATGTTCTTGTTTTATCATACAATATTTGCCTAAAGAATCCTTCAATATTTCAACTGAAGACTTGAGTTTAATCTTCAGTTCTTTTAGCCTGAGAAATGCTGAATGTGTTCATCCTTTATGGTTTACTAACTCAATGTCTTGCACATTTCATTATAATACTTACCTTTGTTTACTTGAGCTGCATTTTGAAATTTTCTGTTCAGTTTTTTACATCATCATTTCTTCCAGTCATTTAAGTTTCTCTACATCCAAGAGCAAATTTCAGAGTACCCTTTGACATTCACTTTTGTCTCTTCTTTCCTTTCAAAGACTTTTGCTTTCTTTCTGTATGATGTTCTTAATGTCATCCCACAACTCCTCTGGTCTCTAATAAGTAGTGTCTAATGCATCAAATCTCCTCTTTAAATGGTCTCTAAATTTGGCTCTTGAAGACTTAATTTACTTTTCTTCAACTTCAACTTACACTTGCATATGATGAATTAACTGATAGTCTGTTCCACAGTTGACCTTTTCTCCTTATTCTGGCTGATAATATTGGGCTTCTCCATCAACTCTTTCTACAGATGTAGTAAATTTTATTCCTGTACATTCCATCTGAGGAAGTTCGCATATATAGTCACTTTTTATTTGGTTGAAAAAGGTGTTTTCAATGAATATGCCATTGGTTTTGTATTATTCTATCATGCAATCTCCAGCATTATTTCTATCACCAGAGTCATATTTTCCTTCTACCTATGCTTCCTCTTTGTTTCTAACTTTTGCATTCCATTCACTTGTAATTATAAATGCATCTTGATTGCATGATTCATCAATTTGAAATGAAGAAATTGGTAGAATTTTTAAATTTCATCATCATTGGCTTTAGGATTTGGTGTGTATGTTTGAATAATAGAGGTATTAATTGGTCTTCCTTGTAGGTGTATGGATATTAGCTTTACTTCAAGATAGATCTTGAAATGCTCTTTTCGGAGATGAATGGGATGCCATTCCTCTTCACTGTGTCACTATCGGAATAGTAAATCATATAGTTGTCTAATGATATTCATAAGGTTTTCAGTGGCTAACCATCCAGAAGTAATTTGTTGTTGTCAAGTGTCATTAAGTCAGTTCCAACTTACAGCAACCCTGTATAGGGTTTCCAAGGAGCAGCTGGAGAGTTTGAACCACTGACTTTGTGGTTCAAACCAACTTTGAAGCCCAGTGTGTTATCCCACAGCACTGTACCAGGCCTCCATTCGACAAAGCACACAATTTGTTTCATATAAATGGTTACAGTCCCTTCAGTGATACATCACTTTTTCTACTTTCTCTTTGTGTTTCTTGTTTCCACTCCTCCTTTCCCCCTCAACCATTGCGAATATTGTCCCTGGGTAAATGCTGCACTTCTGTTGGTTGACCATTCTAGGGTGTACATAAAGTTATTGTCCCATCTATATTGTTATCTACTGTTTGGCTGAAAATTGGGTCATAGGGGTGAGTTCCGTTCTGGATCTGAATGGGAAGTAATACTGGCCTGGTCTTTTTTTTTTTATTTTATTTTTTTATGATTTTGTTTCACATTTTCTTACACTCTATTCAAGACCTTCTAATATGATCTGTTTCATAGCAGTTGGGAGTGATGGTGTGCCGTTGGGTTGGTTCCAACTCATAGTGACTCTGTATAGGGTTTCTGAGGTTGTAAATCTTTATGGGAGAAGAAAACCTCATCTTTCTTCTAGCAACAGCTGATGGACTCAAACAGCTGACCTTGTAACCTACTACACTCCCAGGGTTCCCAGGCTGGTAGTGGTAGTCAGGCACTATCTAGTTCTTTTGATCTCAGTGTTGTGGAAACTGATGCTCACGTGTTCTATTAGTTCACTTGAATAACTTTTCAATCATGCTATGTCATTTAGAATAAAGATAGTTTTACTTTTATTCTATAATTTGAATTATTTTTTTTTTTCCTTACCTAGAATTCTAGTACAATGTTGAGTAATAGTGGTAAAAGCTGCATCCTTATCTTTTCCTAAATTTGGACAGGGGAGGGGCACCTTCTGTTTTTCAAAATTGAGTATGAGGTTTGGTATTGTTGTTGTTAAGTACCATTAAGTCGATTCCAACCCATAGAGACCCTGTAGAGGGTTTCCAAGGAGCGGCTGGTGAGCTTGAACCACCGACCTTACAGTTCAAATGACTGCAGTCTGATGTATTATCCCACAGCGCCACACTAGGACTCCTGTTAAGTGCCCTCAAGTCAGTTCCGACCTATAGCGACCCTGCATAGGGTTTCCACGGAGAAGTTGGTGAGCTTGAATCGCGATCTTGCACTTCAAATGGCTTCCTTTTATTCCTACTTTCTTGAGTTTTTAGTATAAGGATGTTTTTGTTGCTAAGTACTAGTGAGTCAGTTCCAACTTACAGTGACCTTGTATAAGCTTTCCTAGGAACAGCTGGTGGGTTGGAATTACTGATCTTGTGGTGCGCAGGCCAGTGGTGATCCCACAGCTCCACACCAGGAGTCTATTAAATGGGCACTCTTTCTCTCGGCTAGTCTAGTCCTTCCCAGTGAACAAAGTTAATCTGTAAACCTAGTCAATATTTTACACTTTTAACATCTTTGTGCAGTGCAAACGGGGCACATCATCAGAGGTCATCCTACACATTCTGCCAATTCTGAATATAAAATTTAATTAACTTTGCTTTCATAATAATAATAATTTTATATATTTAGCCTAATTATTTGCCTGTATTTCAAATAATAGAGTACTGAAGTGACTCTGTAAGATCAGCACAAGTCTGCTAACTTTTAAGGCCAGCAGTTCAAACCCACTAGCCACTCCTTGTTAACTCTATAGAGAGTTGCTGTGACTTGGAACTGACTCCAGGGCACTTCATTAAAAACAACAACTTTCTAAACAATGGTGGATTTTCCTTATATAGTATCTGGCCCCTTACTTTATCGTCTTCTAGTTTTCAGTCACTATGGTAATCTTGTGCTATCTTCTCGTATCAGCATTTTAATTAATTTAAAAATTATAACCTCTAAATCATGATTATAATTTTTTTGTGTGATCTCTTGTACAGACATATATCCAAGGTATTTCTAATTTTATTCAAGACCACCATAGTAAAGCAAGCAACACAATAATGCAAGTCACAAAAAGTTCTTAGGACTTAAGATGTAGCTAATGTATAATTATGGGTCTTTCCTTGTCTGGAGTAAAGAAGACTAAACATGATTTGTTGTTGTTAAGTACTGTTGAATCCGTTCTGACTCATAGCGACTCTGTATAGGGTTTCTGAGGAGCAGTGGGCTTGAACTGCCAACCTTGTGGTTCGCAATCCAGTGCCTATCCGACAGCGCCTATGAGTCCAGACATAATTAGAGATAGTAATACATCTAATAAAACAACCAATAAATTAACAACAAAAAGCAGCAAAACTGTGCAGTGGAAACATCTGCCTTAAAACAAAGAATAAGTAATTGTTGGTTTTGTAGTTAAGTGTTGTCAAGTTGGTTCCGACTCATAGCGACCCTGTATAGGGTTTCCGAGGAGTGGCTGGTGAGCTTGAACCAAATACCTTACAACTTAAACCAGCTTAGCAGTCCAGCACATCAACCCACAATGCCGCCCAGGACCCCTAAGGATAAGTAACAATTGATAGTAAAGTTAAAAGAAAATTTCGAAGAAAATTTGAAAACAGTATGCACAAATTAAAGCTCTCTGGTAGCATGGTGGTTACAAATCAGGCTGCTAACCTCAGGATGAGCAGGGAATCGAAACTGTCAACTGTTCTGAGGGAGAAAGATGAGGCTTTCTGCTCCCGTAAAGATTTATAGCCTTGGAAACCCTGTACCGGGTCGCTATGAGTCGGAACTGATTCCATAGCACATAACCACCACCACCACCATATATACACATTAAAGAAATAATGCAGTATTCTAATTTATGTTTTAAAAAAAATTTTCCAATTCCCCACGGGAAAATAAAAGAAAATAATGTATTCATGTTACGCATTCCATGTAAGATGATTTGATAAGCATAAAGAAATTGGAATGAAGACACACACCTTATACAATACACAAAGAAAACATTAGTTATATGCCAAAGAATAACATGATATATATAAAGTGTATCTCTGAAAAGTTGAAAAGGATATTTTTTTCCCCAAAGCTGCTGTAAGAATCAAATATACCAATGACTATGAAGATGTCAGAGAACTTGGCAACATTTTATTCTGTTACACACAGGCTAACCATGAGTTGGAGCCAACTGGATGATGACTAAGAAAGTATACCTATATTAAAAAAAAAAAAAAAAAAAAAGAGCAAGAACTTTTAACAGCATCTCCATTTTTCAAATAGTTTTCAAATTTCTAAGGAAGTAAACTGCCTACTCAAGAGATGGTGGTGGTGGTGATGTGCCATAGAGTCAGAACCGACTCATACCGATCCTGCACAGGGTTTCCAAGGCTGTAAATCTTTATGGGAGCAGAAAGCCTCATCTTTCTCCCGTGGAACAGCTGGTAGTTTCAAACTGCTGACCTTAAGGTT
>NW_006408714.1:3348150-3357112 GCF_000296735.1 Chrysochloris asiatica
ATTTTAAATCCTCTTTACTTCCATTAAGCAAGGTTGTATTATCTGCATATCACAGGTTGTTGATGAGTTTTCCTTCTATCAGGATGCCATGCTTCTCTTCATTTAATCCAGCTTTTCACATTATTTGTTCAGCATAAAGATTGAACACATATAGTGATAGATGACAACACTGTCACACACTTTTCCAGATTTTAAACCACTCAATATCTCCTTGTTATAGTTAAGCTATCTCTTGGGATATGTACAAGTTCCTCAAGAGCAAAATTCTAGAGTACCCATTTTTTGCAATGCTATCCATAGCTTGTCATGATCCACACAGTAGGAAGCCTTTGCATAGTCAATAAAGCACAAATAAGCATCTTTCTGGTGTTCTTTGCTTTCAGTAACGATCCATCTGACATCAGCTGTGGTAACCCTTGTTCCACATCCTCTTCTGAATTTAGTTTGAATAGCTTATAGTTCTCTTTGCAGGCATTTTAATTGATCTTCAGCAAAACTTTACTTGCATAAAATGGTATTGTCTGTTGATTTCTGCATTCTGTTGGGTTACCTCTCTTTGGTCACAGATATAAATCTCTTCCAATCAATTGCCTAGGTTGTTATCTTCCAAATTTCTTGACATAGATGAAAGAGTGCTTCAGTACTTCATCTGTTGAAAGATTTCAATTTGTCTTCCATCAATTCCTGGAGCCTTGTTTTTCACAAATGCTTTCAGTGCATCTTGTACTTCTTTTAGTATCATTGGTTCTTGATCATATACTGCCTACTGAAATGGTTGAACATTGATCATCAATTTTTGACACATTAACTCTGTGTATGTCTTCCATCTTCTTTTGATGCTTTCTGCATCATTCAATATTTTTCCCATAGAATACTTCAATATTGCAAGTAGATGATTGAATTTTTTCTTTTTTTTTCAGCTTTAGAAATGCTATGTGTGTTCTTCTCTTTTCGTTTTCTAACTCCAGGTCTATGCACATCTCATTGTAACATTTCATTTTGTCATTTTGATTTATCCTTTGAAATGTTCTGTTCAGCTATTTTGCTTATTTATTTCTTTCATTTGTTTTTGTATCTCTACACTGGAAAGCAAGTTTCAGAGTATTTTCTGACATCCATTTTTGTCTTTCCTTTTTTCATGTCTTTTTAATGCCCCTTAGCTTTCTTCTTGTATGTTCTTGATGTCATTTCACAACTCTTCTAGTCTTCAGTTATTATTGTCTAATGAATCAAATCTGTTCTTAAGAGGGTCTCTACATTTAGGTGGGATATGTTCAAGGTCAAAATTTTTGCTCTAGTGAACTTGTTTTAATCTTCTCTAAACTTAATCTGAACTTGCATGTGAGTAATTGATGATCTATCTGTTTCATAGTCAACCGTTGGTCTTGTTTTGACTAATGATACTGAACTATTTCACTGTCCTTTTTCATCATTATAGCCAATTTGATTCCTGTGAGTCCATGTGTATAGTCACTTTTTATGCTGTTATACAAAGAAAAAATAAATAAATAAGTTATTTGCAAAGTTATTGGTTTTTCTAAATTCTGTCATGTGAATTCCAGCATCACTTCTGCCACAAAGGCAATATTTTCCAAATATTGATCATCCCTTTTTCATTCCAACCTTTTTAGTCCAATCACCAACCACTATCAATGCATTTTGACTGCAGGTTTGATCAATTTCAGAGGAATTTGGTAGAACTCCTCAATTTTATCATTACTGGCTTTAGTAATGGATATTCTCTAGAAGGTGAAGAATAAATAAGATGCTTTCTTGCAGCTTTTATAAAATGCTTGGCCTATAGCACTTTATCAATACTACTTGGTGATTTTCTTCTTATTCAAAGTAATTATTTTGTATCAGAGATAAAACTAAATGCTGATGTATTTATAAACATAAAATATATTTTGCACACTCAAGGAGATAGCTATCTAGCAGGGAAAGCTAATAATAAATACACAATTGCCGTAGGGTATTATGGAGAGTGAATGAGCCATGCAAATGGTTTTATGTGAATACTGTGGGGTCATTCTAGCTCACACTTGAGTTGGTGGTGCCACCAGAAAAAAAATCATTCATTAGTTCATTGTACCCTAAATTAATTATCTTTACCCTGAATGATGTCTACACTGACTATATAGACTTATTATTCTGAGTCTAGAAGCCTAAACACACAAACAAGCATTAACAAAATATTTGCATTTCTCTCAATAGAATTGAGTTCCATTATTTTTAGTGGTTTCATTCACAATATGCATTCTTAAAATTGTTATAGCCATTTATTAAAAACTTTCAATATGCAAATTATAATACTTTTCTTCTGCCATCATCCTGACCATACTCTTTTTCAGGACTTGACTAGTATTTTCTCTAATCTTTATGCATTGTTAGAGAGATGTATTTTATAGTATGGTATTAGAGAAGAGCATGGTTATAGCATTAGATAGATATGGACTCAAATCCTGGACCTCTAATATTTTTTATAATTGTTATATGTTGGAATATTAAATGAAATAGTGAATTGAAAATATTTTGCTTAATGTGTGGTTGGTGTAACATGTAACAGGTGTAAATCTCTCTGCCTTCCTTTTCTTAGTAGAAATCCACCCGATTTTGATACAGTACCAAAATAATGGAGTGAGTTTTAAAAGTTATTTTTCAATCTTCTTCCATTTTCAGTCATTATCAAGACAAAAAAGGCATTTTTTAAACTGTCTTTGTTTTGATACTTTTTTTTTTTCCTTTTCATGACTACTACTATAATTATGGAGTCCTGGTGTGGTAATGTGGGCTAATGCATCAGACTGCAAAGTCATTTGAACAGAAAGGTGGGTGGTTCAAGCTCACAAGCTGCTCCTTGTAGACCCTATAGAGGGTCTCTGTGGGTTGGAATCGACTTGATGGCACTTACAACAATACAATAATTATATACTTTATACCTCAAGGTGTTGTAGTTACATGCCATTGAGTCAGTACCAACTCACAGTGCCCTATGCACAACAGAACAAAACACTGCCTGGTTCTGGGCCAATCTCACAATTGTTGCCATGCTTGAGCCCACTGATACTGCCACTTTGCCAATCCATCTCACTGGAGGTCTTCCTCTTTTTTCCTGACCCTCCATCTTCGAAAACATTCTATCCTTCTCCAGCTACTGGCCCCTCCTGACAATATGTCCAATGTGTAAGAGATGAAGTCTGGCCATCCAGACCTCCAAGGAGCACTCTGGCTGCACTTTTCCCAACACAGATCTGTTGGTTCTTTTAGCAGCCCAAGACACTTTCAGTATTCTCCTCCACCATAACTTAAAACCATCAGTTCTTCTATGGTCTTGTTTATCACTGTCCAGCTTTTGCATACATATGAGGTTATTGAAAATGCCATGGCTTGAGTCAGGTGCACCTTAGTACTCAAACTCACATCTGTGCTCATCAACATTTTAAAAAGGTCATAGCTACTCTTATTGTCCTCGTGCCTGTTTCTTTAAAGTCCTACACTTCTTTGCCTTTATTTGGTTTACACTGGGAAACACCATCACCTAAAATTAATGGATATAAATTGATTTCATTATTTTTCTAGTCTGATCAATAGTCTTTAATACTCCTTACTTTCAAACACTTCAGAGCCTAATTACAGCATCTGTTACAATCCTGACTTTGATACCAAGCCGGTGGTATTTCATTCACTTGCCATGAGGAGTGGTATTTCCAACCCTAATCTCTTTGTGAGCATTTTGGCCCAGGACCTTTATGCACACTTTGCTGCAGCACATGAATAAAAGTAGAGAATAAGAGGGACAATGAAAGAACAGCAGTTTTCTTCTGCACTGAATATTCCTACAAATTAAAAAGACTATTATGACTTTTGTCTTTAGTCCTTCCAAAATTATGACTTTACTTTTGTTTCTTCCTTTCTTTTTATCCAAACTCTAACTAAAATGCCTAGCCTTTTCAGGATTCTGACAGGTCTTTCATTAGTACTACTCAAATTTGTTGTTGCTGTATGTTCCGACTCATAGAGACCCTGTACAGGGTTTCTGAGGCTGTAAATCTTTACAGGAGCAGAAAAAGCCTCATCTGTGTCCCATGGAACAGCTAGTAGTTTTGAACTGCTGACCATGAGATTAGCAGCTGGATTCGTAACCACTGTACTACCAGAGCTCCTATTCAAATTAGCATGTAATAATGACAATGCTCATTTCAGTTCCACCAAGAATATGCAGCAGCCAAGAAATCAAACAACGTATTCCATTAGGCAAATCTGCTGAACAAGATCTTTTCAAAATGTTGAAGAGCAAAGATATCTGCTTGAGGACTAAGATACGCGTGACCCAAGTCCTGGTATTTTCAATAACCTCATATGCATGTGAAAATTGGACAGTGAATAAGGAAGATCTTAAAAGAACTGATGCATTTGAGTTATAGTGTTGGAGGAGAATATTGAAAGTACCATGGGATCCCAAAAGGACAAACAGATCTGTGCTGAAAAAATGCAGCCAGAGTGCATCTTGAAGGCCAGGATGGCCAAACTTCGTCTCTCATACTTCGGATATATTGTCAGAGGGACCAGTTACTGGATAGGCATATCATGTTTGGTAAGATGGAAGGTCAGAGAAAAAGAGGAAAACTCCCAGAGATATGGATTGGCAAAGTGACAGCATCAATGGGCTCAAGCATGGCAACCTCAATTATGAGGTTGGCCCAGACCTGGCAGTGTTTCGTTCTGATTGTGCCTAGGGTCACTATGACTTGATGACACCTACCAACAACAACAAACACTTGCAGTCCATCATCACATTTTGTCTTCTCAGGAATCTATATTGGATGATGTGATATAGATAATACCTGGGATTCTGTCGCAAGACTAGACTAGGAAGCAGTTTCAACACTAGTGGCATTTCCAGACATGGCAGTATCATATCCTTAATACACATAAGGAAATAAATAAAGATGCCAAGGAACTTGACATGTGGTAAATGTTACTACCAGGAATATTGGGACTCAAACTGAATTTTTATAGCTACAATTCTTTCTTCTTTCCACTCCATTTTTCGCAACTCTCTGTTTTTAGCTTTTCACTTTTTACTTACAAATTTAGCTTTATCTTTCTAAATAAGCTACCTACTCTCTTATGACAGATAATGTGCATATCAAACACCTAATATATTCTAATTAATAAAAAACTCCCTTTGACCCCAGGAGATCTTCTGGAGGAATGAAAGCATATTGATGGTGGTGGTGTTATGCTGTGGAGTCGGTTCCGACTCAGGGACCTTGTATAGAGCTTCTGATGCTGTAAATCTTTATGGGAACAGAAAGCTTCATCTTTATCCCATGGGACAGCTGGTAGTTTTGAACTGCTGACCTTGATGTTAGCAGCCCAACTCATAACCATTACATTACCAGAACTCCTTGAGAGCATGTTAGGTGCTCAATAATGTACGTTTGGTTATTCTTAGTAGCTTTTAATGAAGGAGTTGACTTTAGGGCATAGAATGCATGCTTAGATCTCAGTGGAAAATTTTTTAAATGCTTACTTTGTATTAGTTCTAAGAACTAAATCTTCAGTGACAGATGTTCCCATTTCTCCGCAATTTCTTTTTTCCATTTACTGGTACATTTGCATCTGCAAGCAGATGCTCATTGTACAGAATAGTTACTTGTGTGTACAATTACCAATTCTGAACGCACCAGTGAATGCACCAATTTTAACTTACGTTTACTTTTGCTCAAATGGATATTATTTATTTACTTATTTTTGGAATCTTGATCTTTTTACTGAGAAGTAAGTATATGGGATTACTTTTAATATCTTCTTACATTGACCTTTACCTGTGTACTGTTTGATTGAATGTCATCTGTATTTCCTGGAGATTTATGGACATTTGCACATGGCATCACATATATTTTTTTACAAAGAAAGAAATTTAATAACCCAAAATAATATCCATCTGCATTTAATACCTAACTGGTCTTTTTGTTCAAGGAAGAAAAGTGATTTTACAGCAATCGATGCAGAAAAGTGAAACACTGTCTCTTTCAGGGTTTCATACCTTAAGCAAGAAATTTTTAGAAACAAACCAAAATCTTTAAAAATGTTTTATATTTGTATATAACTTTTGATGCTAGATTTTAACCTTATATTTGTAATGTTGTTTTATTAATTAGAGAAAATATGGTTATAAAACAATAAACAGAATTTGGGAGAATGAGACTAATGTTTTCAGTTTTAGAAAGCTGATACATATCAATTGTGCAATTAGCTTATAATTAGCAATCATATAAAAGATTTCATATGAAAGTTCATTTCTTCAAAGCGGATCATTTGAGGCAGTTGTCAGAATAATCATAAAACAACTAAAAGTTATAAATTTGTACAGAACTAAACAAAATTATTAACTTTAGAATCAGTATTGACAATGACTTCATATTTTTGGGCCCATTTAATTATAAGTGTTTTTGCTTGGATCCAAAATCAATATTCAAGGAAGAAGCAGTCAAGAAATCAAATAACATATTGCATTAGGCAAATGTGCTGCACAAGACCTTTAAAGTTTTCACGAGCCAATATATCAGTTTGAGCACAAATGTGCACCTGCCCCAAGCTATGGTATTTTAAACAATCTCATATGCATGTGAAGGCTGGCCAGTGAATAAGGAAGATCATAGCAGAATTGATGTATTTAGTTATGGTGCTGGAGAGGGATAGTAAAAGGCCTATGAACTGCCAGAAGAAGAAACACATCTGTATTGGAATAAGTACAGCCAGAATGCTCTTTAGAAGTCAGGATGGCAAGTTTCATAATTCAGGCATGTTACCAAGAGGGACTAACCTCTGGAGAAAGATATCATGCTTGGTAAAGTGGAGAGTCAGGGAAAAAAAAGGAAGACCCCACGTGAGATGGATTGACACAATGGCGGCAGCAATGGACTCAAGTATAACAATGCAATGCTTCATTCTGTTGTGCATAGACCCACTATGAGTAGGAGCCCACTTGATAGTACCGAACAGCAACAACAATTCATATGGTTAGATATATTCAAAGTGTGTCCATGTGTCAAGATGTTTTTCATATTTAATACATTCTTAACTTTTTTTTAGTTTGACACATACCAATATCCTGTCTAGTTGATAATGAATATTACTAAAGTAAAGATTGGTGGAAATTTCTGAACAAGAAATTTTCAGATAGCATGAATGTTTTAAATGGAATCAATTAAATGGGTAAGACTTGCCTTCCCCCCCACCCCCAGACTATAGGGTTTAAGAATATCGATATAATAATGGCAATATTGCCTATCTTCAGAAACATTCAATCAATGAAATTTTTAATCTATTATGCTGGAAGACATTCTTAATTTATCTTATTTTCTTCTAATCCTTGAGCCATATAGACTTATGAGTGATAATTCCATTATCAACTGCTTTCTTGATTTCATTTAGTATGCAAAATATTTTACAATAAAATGTGAAAAAAATGATGAGCCAGAGCAAGAGTGCAAAGCATTTTTTGTTCATTTTTATAGCTAGTATGTAATTGGATTTTTTTTAGGTACATTATAGGAAAGCTTTCCTACTCACATAAATAAAGATGAGCATAAACTATTATGTGTGTGTGTCAAATGATTTTTGTATTTAATGTGCTTGTGATTTGGGATAAAACATCCATGGAGTCTTTTTGGCAATTTAAGCAATTAATTCATTGTAATGAAAATCTCATTGAAATCACCAGTGAATTTTTCTTGGATGTTTATAATATAAACGATATTCTGAGTATTAGTTACCATTTGTCTCTTCTCTGAATATATCCACAAATGGAAATGCTGAGATTTCTTTTCTTTCTTTTTTAAAATATTACTGTGATGAATCATTTTCACTCCAACCATTCCCATGTGTAGAATTCAATGACATTAATAACTTTTCCATGTTTTGTAAACCCTTAGCATTATAGTTTTCAGTTTTCAATCATTCCCAACAGAAATCAAGTGCCCCTTAGGCAGCAGCTCCCCATCCTCCCACCCGTCACCCTCATTGAGGTTGTTGTTAGGTGTAATGTTCTCTGTTTGCTTCATAGTGACCTCATATGGCAGAGTACAACTGCCCAGTAGAGTTTTCTAGACTGTCATTTTAATGTAGCAAATCACCAGATCTTTCTTACTGTGGATCCCATAGGTAGGTTTTAAAGGCCAATATTCCAGTTAGAAGCCAAGAATGCAATTTTTGTTCCAACAACGTTGGTTTCTGATTTGCTCATTTGAAATATTTCTTACAAATGGGGTCATACAGTAGTTGTCCTTTGTGTCTGGCTTATTTCACTCAGCATGTTTTCTTTCTTTTTTAAATTTTTACTGTGATTTTGGTGACAGTTTACAGAGCAAATTTGTTTTCCATTCAACAATCCATACACATTGTTTGGTGACATTTACTGCAATCCCCACAATGTCAAAACACTCTTTTCACTCACTATGTGTGTTTACTATTTCCATTTGCCCATCTTCCCTACCTTTTCCTGATTTCTGAATTTTATTCCTAGGCAAATATTGGCTTTTTGAACTCATATAATTAATTGATCTAAAAAATACTTGCCTGTCTTGTGTTAATATCCACCTTGTAGTATTGTCTGGAGAACTCAAGCTGAATCTGGGGGAACTGAAGAAAAAATTCAAGCCTCGACTTTCGTTATTGAAAGATTTTCTGAGCAAATTATTGGGTGATGCAGAGTGCATCAAGAAAAGATGGAAGGAATACACAGAGTCATTGTATCAAAAGGAAATGGTTAATGTTCAACCATTTCAAGAGGTACGATATGAACAAGAGCCAATGATACTCAGGGAGGAAGTCAAAAGTGCATTGAAGGAATTGGCAAAGAAAAAGGCACCAGGAATTGATGGAATAAAAATTGAAATCTTTCAAGAAAGTGAGGCGGCACAAGAAGCACTCACTCATCTCTGCCAAGAAATTT
>NW_006408714.1:3358692-3361392 GCF_000296735.1 Chrysochloris asiatica
GGGTGAGTTCACTCTTTCAAAGTGGTCTGTCTGATTGTGGTCCCTTTCAGAGTTATCTGCAGTAGTAGCCAGGCACTATCTAGTTCTTCTGGTCTCAAGGTCCTGGCAGCTGAGGCATGCATGGACCATTAGTCCTTTGTGCTAATTGTTTTCATGTGTCTTTGATTATCTTCACTTTCTTTGTACTGGACTGGGAGACACAAATAGGTGCACCTTGCTGCTTGCAAATTTTTAAGACTCAGTTATTACTCAACAAAGTAAGCTGTAGAACATCATCTTGGTGAACTGTCATGCCACTTGATCTAGATGTTTCTGAAACTATGGACCTGATCCCTGAGGCCCAAACTCACATTCTCTCCAGGTATTTGTTTATGGCTAAGACAATTTCATAAATTTGTTCAACATAATGTTTTCAAGGTTCATTCATATTTTAGTATGTATCTGAACTTCATTTATCTTTATGGCTGAATAAATGGTATGTTATTTTTCATCCTTATAACACCACAGAGCAGTCAGTTAGTCACCTTTTCTTTATGAAGAAGCTGGGTCCAGAATTTGGTGGTAAGGATTTCACCAGATTGGCCTGAATTCAAAGATCCAATTCCAGTTTCCCTGTCTGAGCAGAGCCAGGAGAACTGAGTGGGGAAGTGATTCTTGGAGAGAAATTGAAGGAGAAGGGACTTCTTTGTGGGAAGTCAGAGGAACAGACTGCTTTCATGTCACTTGCTTCCTGGAGTATGACTGGATGTTGGAACATTGTTCACTTTCCCATTTCACTTTTTCAACTGTTTATCTCATGTGTTGGAAACCCACAACTGAGCTATGGTCTAAAAGTTAGGTGAATCATTAAAGAATGCCTCTTTACCTGGGGGCAGAAGAGTTTGGTAGAAGGGAGTTTCCACAACTCCCCTATGGACTGTAGACTTAAAGGCTTGAGGAGACTTGAGTGGTCTGGACTTATGTAGGAAGAGAAGAGGAGTGAAAACACTCTGAATGAGTATCACTAACCACAGGATTCCCTTCCTAGTTTCCTCTTAATGCACTCAATTCTTTGCAACTTCTGTCTGTGTATTTCTAATCATTAGCACTCATCATCATTTTGGCTACATTTATTCATTCTCATTCATGATAGTATTAAACTGACACATACACACACACACACAAACAAACAAAAGAAACCCTCACTATAGAATGAATTTCAGCTTTTAGTGACCCTATACAACAGAATAGAATTTCTGTATGGTTTTCCAGGCTTCAATCTTTGTAATCTCTCTGCCACATCTTTCTCCTGTATAGAGGTTGGTGAGTTGGAACAGCCAACCTTTGTGTAGTAGCAAACTCTTGAAAATAATATCACCATCACTCAACAATCTCTTTTAAGTCTGCATCCCCCACCTCAAGACTTACTCATGCATACACTGGCATCAGTACAACAGGTACTGACATGGCGCCACCATCATTTACAAACATGAAGAGGTCCTGGCTCTAATGCTACAGTCCAGGAAACTGAACATCTGGGAGGTTTGGGGCACACTCACTGAGAAGGCTGGACAGCAGCTAACTTAAGCAGAACCCCTGTGAGAACACGGTCACTTTGCCAGATCGAAGCTATATCAAAGGCCCAGTGTCTGGTCTCAACAGTTGAGAATTTCCAAGAGGTTTTTGTCAGACATTGTGGAAGTTATAATACATAATTCAGTTCTGACTGGAGTGCGAGATCGGGTACAAAACAGGCTGGGGTGGGGACATTGGTAGGGGAGTGAGAAGTCAGTAAATGTTATAATTTTTGGAACTTTGTTCATGGCTTCCAGGTCTGGCACTTTAAAACCCCAGTCATTCTTTTGTTGGATAGAAAGGACTCACTGATGATAGCACCTATGTGATGGGCAGCCTTAGGCCTGGTGAAGCTGCCAGTAGAAATCTGCTTCCCTTTCCTTTGATGTTTATTTTGAATATCCATGATGGTTATCTGCCTAAGTTCTATAATCAGCCCTACATGGATAAGTGGTTTTTGCTTTTAGATGCCATTTCTGCCTTATACATTGTATCTGCCATAGAAATCAACCATCAAAATGGGGCTTTATAGTAGATGTACTTGTGGAAAATCTTATTCATTGTGTGAATTATTAATAATAATTTCTTATTGACAAAAACCTATTGCTTTCTTTATGAATGAGGTTAAAGTTTATATCTGAATGGTAGATAACAACTAACAACTAAAACAATATGTGACTCCATGTGTTACTCATGCTCTGTAATATAGCTAGAATTTCCGATGTTCCCTTCTTTAAAATTAAAAAAAAAAAAAAAATTGTTTGTAATCATGTTCCATAGGAAAAATGTAAGAAAGGAGAACAGACATCTAGTTATAGAAAGATGGCAGACCTATTTGATTAATGCCCCTTTGCTTCAAAGTTCTAAAAATGTTGTGGTACATACAACAAATGATCTCATTAAATGTTGAGTTTATAAGAAAGAAAGAGAAATGAGAAAAGATATAATAATGAAGAAATGAAATATAGCACAAAGTGCTGCATCATTTAGGGATCGTCTCATGATATTCTGTTGAGCTGAACAATGTACACTAACTTTAAGATTCTACTTAACTTTAGGGAAGATAGGAGAAGGATGAAAGTGGTCAACAGGAATGTATATAAAATGCTTTATTACTTCTTTGGAAATAATATAAAAAGCAAGTGA
>NW_006408714.1:3362773-3369738 GCF_000296735.1 Chrysochloris asiatica
TCAGATTATTTGTTCAGCGTACAGGTTGAATAAATATGGTGAAAGAATACAACCCTGTTGCACACCTTTCTTAATTTGAAACCATTCAGTGTTCCCATGTTCTGTTCGAACAACTGCCTCGTGGTCTATGTACAGATTCCTCATGAGCGCAATTAAGTTTTCAGGAATACTCATAATTCACAATGTTGTCCATAGCTTGTCATTATCCACACAATCAAAAGCCTTTGTGTAGTCAATAATGCACAGGTAAACATCTTTCTGATATTCTGTGCTTAGGTACAGCAAAAACGCATTTTGGCTGAAGGCCAAATGGTTGCATATTAGAATTCATGTTCTATCGAAATCAAAGTTGAAGCCAAATAGTCTCATCACTGCATGAATTTCTAGAAGTAGAGGATAAATTATTTTTTTTCTTAATTAGAGATGGTTTATTACAAATGTTGCACATTTTTCTGGAATTTGTCCTTCTTGTGGTATTTTGAAGTGAAAAACTTGATATTCTACTTTAGATGAATAACTACAAGAACTAAACAACTCACAAATAGAATTTTACAAAAACTACTTGAGCTAAGTTAAATTAAATACAAACAATTAATTTTAACTGTGGAAGGTTATTTTACTTGATGTTATGAAACAATTATACCAATAATTATATTAAAAGTGTAATTATGATTTGATATAATGTTGATTCTTTAGTATCACCAGTGATGTGTAGATAATGTAACCATGCTTGCAAGTAATTAAAAATACAACTAAGGAAGAGTTGCCTCCTATAAGTCAAGTTAACCATACTGACTTGAAGGGAAAAAAAGTCTTTTCAGACCTTCATTTGCTGATGGGACAAAATTAAAAGTGAGAAGAAACAGTTTCACATATTCATTAAGAACTGGAATCTGTAATATATAGAACATGAATCTAGGAATATTAAAGGTCATCACCAATGAAAAGGAATGCAAGAATATTGACATCTTAGTCATTGATAAGTTGAAATGGACTGGTGTTTGCCATTTTTTATCAGACAATCATATGGTTTACTATATCAGCAACAAAAAGATGAGGAATAATGGAGTCACATTTATTGTCTAAAAGAGGATTTCAAGATCTATCTTAAAGTACAATGCTGTCTGATAAGATAAAATCCATATAATTATAAGGAAAACCAGTTGATAAAATTATCATTCAAATTTATGCATCAACCATTAAATCCAATGATGATAAAATTGAAGAATTCTATCAACTTCTTCAGTCTGAGATTAACCTTATGTGCAATCAAGATGTTTGGATATTGCTTGGCTGTTTGACCCACTCCTTGGTTTGTTCGTGCTTTCATTCACTCTCTCCTCATCGATCGAGGACTCTGACCATGGGCTGTGGCTGGGAAGAGAGACAGAGGTGGTGGCTGAGAGGAAATGAGGCTGCAGTGGTGGTAGTGGAGAAACGTCAGGCGAGAATGAGCAGCAGGAACAAACTATCACCGAGAACCTGGTCATCACCAAGTATAAGATGGGGGGCGACATTGCCAATGGAGTACTTCAGTCCTTTGTGGAAGCTTCCAGATCAGGTGTGTTCTTATTGAGCCTATGTGAAAAAGGTGATGCCATGATTAAGGAAAGACAGGGAAACTCTTTAAGAAAGAAAAAGAAATGAAGAAAGGTATTGTCTTTCCCACCAGCATTTCAGTAAATAATTGTGTACGTCACTTCTCCCCTTTGAAGAGCAACCAGGACTATATTCTCAAGGAAGGTGAATTGGTAAAAATTGACCTGGGGGTCCACGTAGATGGCTTCATTGCTAACGTGGCTTACACTTTTGTGGTTCATGTAGCTGAGGAGATCCCAGTAACAGGACGGGAAGCAGATGTCATTAAGGCAGTTCATTCTTGTGCTGAGGTTGCCTTACACCTGGTCAAACCTGGAAACCAGAACATACATGTAACAGAAGCCTGGAACAAAGTTGCCCACTCATTTAACTGCACACCTATAGAAGGTGTGCTGTCCCACTAATTGAAGCAGCATGTCAACAATGGAGAAAAAAATTATCCAGAATCACACAGACCCACAGAAGAAGGACCATAAAAAAGCTGAATTTGAAGTACATGAAGTATATGCTATGGATGTTCTTGTCAGCTCAGGAGAGGGAAAGGCCAAAGATGCAGGACAGAGAACCACCATTTATAATCAAAACTCTTCTAAACAATATAGCCTGAAAATGAAAACTTTACATGCCTTCTTTGTTGAGATGGAAATACACTTTGATGCCATGCCATTTACTTTAACAGCATTTGAAGACGAGAAGAAGGCCTGGATAGGTGTGGTGGAGTGCACAAAACATGAATTGCTACAACCATTTAATGTTCTCTATGAGAAGGAGGATGAATTTGTTCTGGGGCCAATTGCTGCATCCAACAATTAGCTTTTTTCCACAATCTGCACGGAGAGATTAAACCTGAGTAGGGGTAATGGGAGATGAGAAATAAAAGAAAGACACTAGTCACGTTTCAAAAATAGTAAAGTTGGAACCAGGTGGGATGCAGCACCCTGATGGAAATACTGCAGCATGGACCAAGGCAGTGAGTTTATTTTATACACAGCTCAAGGGGAGGTGCTTTAGGAAGGGTAAGGAGAACAAGAACATCTTGTATTGAAGGAGACAGCAGTAAGCATAACTTTATCAGAAAAACTATAACTTATGATAGCTAGCTGGAACACTGATTAGGGTGGCTAGAATGTTGCGTAGGCTGAGCCGAAGGACATAGCTAAATACAAGGGAAGACATTGCAAGTTCCCTGTCCCCTGAGGCAGACCTTCAAGTTCCTCAGGGGTGGGACTAAGCTTATAAGTAGCCCGAGTTTCTGGACCACAACTGTTCAGTTGCAATTGTTCAGTTAAACTACCCCCAGGTCAGAGAACTTCAGCTCAGCTGCTCCCAACAAATTTGTTACCCAGTTTAAATATACAGTTTTGTTCATGCCCAATGGCCCTGTGTGGATAACCAGTGGTCCCTTTGAGCCTGACCTCTACAAGTCTGAGATGGAGGTCCAGGATGCAGAACTGAAGACTCTCCTTTAGAGTTCTGCAAGCCAGAAAACTCAAAAAAAGCAAAAAATAAAGGCCTCCAAGACTGCAGAGAATGCGACCAGTCGGGAAACATTAGAAGAGAATGAAGCTGGAAACTGAGGTAGGTCCTATCTTCCCAGCATGTTACTCCTACCTCATCCCCTTCCCACCACACTGGAAGTTCTGGGAAATGCAGTTGTCTTTTTCATCCAGGAGCAGAGTGGGGTTTCCCTGCCCCAGGCCCCATCCCCCAACCTACCTCTTTCCAACAACAGCCAGCTCCAGACACTGAAGACTACTTTAAGTAGAAGAAAGAAATTGAATAATAAAATCAGGAATCAAAGTCCTTCATAAAAAAAAAAGTTTTGATATTGGAATGAGAAAGTTGGAAACACACACAAAAAAAGTTTTGATATTGGAATGAGAAAGTTGGAAACAAAGAGGAAGGATCAATAGTTGGAAAACTTGGCCTTAGTGATAGAAAAGATCTTAGAATTTTGAAAGACTGATGACTTACTCATTGAACACCAGATGAAACACAGAAATCAAATAACTACATCTGTGAAAAGAGATGGAAAAGTGCCATGTAATCAGCCAAAACATGGTCAGGCTTCGATTGTGGAATAGACAATCAATTGTTCATATGCAAATTTAGGCTGAGGCTGAAGAAAATGGAAACAAGTCCATGACAGCCAAAATAAATAGGACCTTGAATGTATTCCAACTGAATTAAAGACCATTTCAATAACAGATTTGATACATTCAACAGCAATTACCAATGACTAGAGGAGTTGTAGGATGAATTTAAAAACACCACACATGAGGAACACAACAAGCCATTAAAAAGACAAGGAAGAAAGAAAAGAACAAAGTGGATGGCAGACAAGGAAGAAAAAATGACCAAAGTGGATATAAAAAGAGACTCAGAGACTGTCTTTTCAGCATAGAGAAGTTAAAGCAGCTGAAAAAATGATGAAGTAAAATAGTGGAACAGAAAATGTCAAAGGGCAGCTGGAGCACACAAAGTAAAGTCTCATAATGAAATGTACAAACACCTGAAGTTAAAACAAAAACAAAAGAGCACTGTCAGCATTTTTCAATCTGAAAGAACTGAAGTAAAAAATATAAGCTTCAGGTTGCAATATCAATGAACTCCATGGACAAAATATTAAATGAAGCATCACAAGAAAATGGAGAGGTGCTGTATCAAAAAGAATAGGTATTCAGTCATTTCAAAAGGTAACAAATGATCAAGAATTGATGATATTGAAGGAAGAAACCCAAGTTGCATTGAAAGTGTTGACAAAAAGCTTTCAAAAAGCAGGAATTGATGGAATACAAATAGAAATGTTTCAACAAATTGATGTGGCATGGAGACACTCACTTGCTCTATGGCAAGAAATTTGGAAGATAATTACATGGACATTGGTCAATTGATCTATCCACTCTCCTTCTCTCTTCTCGTTTTTTAAAATCCCTTTTAAAAATAGAATAGCTGATGAGACTTCATGGAACACACTTAAAAGAATACTATTTGTGCATGTTTGTAGTGATCTTTAACTGTACAATAAATCAATTGAAATTTCATTCTAATGATCTTTGCTATAAAATAGTCGAGTATTAGTAGAAAGTTAGGTTGATAAAATCCTCATCTATTCATTGATATTATTGTATCACATTTTATGAAGGTTTTGTCTCAACCATTTAATTTTTCATATACATTCCATCAGTTTTTCAATAAAAAGACCATGATAAGTATAAATGCTATAAATTATCAAATGATTTATCATGTTATAAAAATAAAAACTAACTTTTCATTAAACTACTATATCATTAAATAGATTAAGTGAGTGAATAAATCAGTCATTGCTAAAATAGACTTTATTTAAACTATAGATTTATTGGCCACATAGTTAATACATAGTGTCTTCCAAAGTCTATTTGAATTATAGTCTTGTTTAATTAAACCTCTAAACTATCATCCACATATCACGTATATGAATTGGAAAGGACTATTTAGATTTTATTATATTTTTATCTTAATAGTTATAAAAATAAATTCATTAATTAAATAAATAACATTTACAAACCATTTTCATTAGTTGCTTTCAACAAATTTTTATTACTTAAGCTCTTTAATTTACAAGATTATGTTTCTGGTTAGGTTGTGAAAAGCAGACACTGAGATGGAGATCAGTAACCAGCAAGTTTGTTAAGGAGTGCCCTTGGGACCAATGGAAGTGGAATTAAGGGCAGTAGTGGCCGGAGGAGTATGTAGATTACAGTGCACTTTCAGTGGAAGACTTGGTTTGTTCTTTAGGAGGTTTTAAAACTCAGATGAACTTTCCAAGTTATCCTGAGTTGGAGAAAAATTGACATGAACTTTATATTCCCTAATCAATACGTTACTGGACATACACTGTTCAGAAAGGGAGTATGTCCTTGGCAAGGGAGCTTTCTTTAGCCTATAAAGAATTATAGAGGTGCTGCAAGTGGGTGCTTTTGCTAACATTATTTCCAGCAGCTAGGACTATATATTCTTCATTTCTAGAGAGGAATTTGGAGATCATATTATAGTGTGTAAACACAGTCTACCTTTTGAATAATGAAAATTCACTTCTTAAATTAACTTATGTAAACAGCTCCTTCAAGATTCTGTTGAGCCTGTTTTCCTGGGAAAAAGCTAGAAGGTAAAGATTAGAAAGGAAAACTGCAGACCCTGTCATTTTGGTGGTATCAGGTACACAAATGATATGTGTCACCCTATCTACACTCTAGATTCTTCTCACTCTCAGCTGGCACCTCTGGTGGTTTTGGTGACTTATATGTTGCCACACCTCAGATTCATTCAACATGATGTTCTTAGGCTAGAACAACTACACTTGTCATTTACCAAAAAAATCTATACTTTTTTTATAGTTGTTCTCCTGGGTACCAACCCATATTCTTCCCATCCACTAATATGCCCTTAATCTCCTTTGTCAAGATTGTTATTGTCGTTGTTGTTAGGTGCCATCGAGTCAGTACTGACTCATAGTGACCCTATGCACATCAGAAGGAAACACTGCCCAATCCTGGGCCAAACTCACTATTATTGCCATGCTTGAGTCCATCGATGTTGCCACTTGGCCAATCTATCTTGTTGGGGGTCTTCCTCTTTTTCTCTGACCCTCCACCCTATCAAACGTAATATCCTTCTCTAGCAACTCGTGCTTCCTGAAAATATGTCTGAAGTATGAGAGACAACGTTTGGCCATCTTGGCCTCCAAGGAGCACTCTGGCTGTACTTCTTCCAGCACGGATCTGTTTGTTCTTTGGGAAACCCATGGCACTTTCAATATTCTCCTCCAACACCATGACTCATAGCGACTCCTATACTAGCTTAGTGGTAACCGTACAAGGAACTGAAGTGTTTAGGTCATACACATAGCTAATGGTAAAATAGGTCTCTTGTGTGTCCTTTGAAAATATATGTTATCCTTTTGAGATTAATCCTGCAGAGTGCAGAGTCACAAGAATGGGAAACAAATATTTTCCAAGTCGATCTTTAGGACTGAAGACACATGGGGCCATTCATTAATTCCTATACCTGTGTATTTGACTATTGGAGATACATTACTATAGTAAAATTGTTGATTGAAATTATTCTCTGAATCACTGAGGACAGCACAGGGTTCTATCCTTTCATCATACTCATTCAAACTATATGCTGAGCAAATAATCTTAGAAGCTGGATTATATGAAGAAGAATATAGCATCAGGTTTAGAGGATGACTAATTAGCAAGCTGCAATATGCTGATGATACAGCCTAACATGCTGGAAGCAAAAAGGAGTTAAGATGCTAGTGAAGGTCAAAGATGACAGCTTTCAGTATGGATTTCAGTGTAAAGAAACAAAAATCCTCACCA
>NW_006408714.1:3370233-3377436 GCF_000296735.1 Chrysochloris asiatica
GGTCAGCAAAAAAGAGTAAGACCCCTGATGACATGGAATGACTCAGTGGCAGCAGCAATGAACTCAATCGTAATCATTGTGAGGATGGTGCAGGACTGGGCAGTGTTTTGTACTGTTGTGCTTATGATCTCTATGAGTCTGAAACAAACTGACTATATCTAATAACAACATAAAGCATATTCTTTGTTTTAAAATGGATTCCATTGTTTGATATAATGGTATATGGAATTCCATGCTGTTGCATCAAATACTCATTAAACCTTCAGATAGTGATCCTGGATGCTCTTATGTAAGCAAAAAAACAAATCTAGACTCGAGTGTGGTCTATATCTATTAAAAATAAGTGTTGCCATTTTGAAGGCAGAATGAGTCCAATGAAGTCAATACACCACTAGCAGTCTGACTGTACTTTCTTTAAGCTGATGTTGTTTTAAGAACTCAGTTTCTTTCTTTTGTTGTTAATTAATGCTACTGACAATAGCTACATCCTTCATGAGAAAAGGTCCATGCTATTGAGACTATGTATAACCTCCATATATGCAATCATGTTTACTCTGTATATGTTCCAATTGTTCCAATTGTCCCAACGATTGTTGATTGGTGAGGGAAGTTGATTGATTTTAAATAATCAAGTCATTTTGTCTATCTGTTTTCTTGTGTGTTGTGTGAGATGAAAACTCCCATTTAAACATTGCCATGTGATACAAAGATTTTTGCTCTTAATATTATAATTTATGCCCTGGTTACCATAGATGCAAAAATTAAAATATACATATTAATTCACATTAAGTGCTGTTTTCATCCTTAGAGCTGGCATTCAATAAAACAGATAACTGCAAGAGAAATGAGTATAAACTTTACTTGATTATATTATGCTACAATATTCTGGTTTGCAAAAAAATTTTAAATCAAGTTTATTATTTATCTTTTCATATTTGTATGAGTCAACAGCTCAATAAAGAACATAAATTTGGTATTGATTTGGCATTTACTATGCAGGGTTTACTTGGATTTTTCTATCAGGCTTAAATTAATGAGGTTTCATATTTTATGATGAGAATCTGAGTTTGTCAGGATGTTGGTAATATGTAGTTAACATTATCCATTAAAGAAAAGAACATATGGAAAGTTAAATCATAACAACTTTTGCTGCTGGATAAAGAAAAATGGGTTGTAAAGATTAAAAAAAATGATGTAAAAATATTATGTAGAACAAATTATTTTCACATTGAAAATGTGTGATGAACCCTTGACAAATATTTCTTTAATTCATATTAATATTGACTGTAATTTTCAGATAGATGCAGTTTGACAGTTAAGCCTTGACTTTCGTGTTTTTTATTTTAATATTAAACTAAAAGAAAGCTACTTTAAAAATGCTTTGAATTATCTTCAGAATCTTTCTATATGTCTAATATATATAGATAGTTTTGAATTTACAACAGTTGTTAAAATTCAAATTAAAAGATTACATGAGTTAAGTTTATGAATATAGTGTTCTTATACATTTAAAAATATTGAATATATTAGAATACACCACTAGCAGTCTGACTGTACCTTCTTTAAGCTGACTGTACCTTCTTAACATAAATAAAAGGGAATATAGATGTCATAAATATAGATATAAAGAAATATGTTGACTTCATTTCTTATTTCATCATTTTGGAAGTTTTTTTCTGTAGATGGCACTGTATGGGGCATAGAGAAGTAAAATAAACAATTTCTACTCTTCTAAACAAGGAGCTCTGGTAGTGTAATGGTTATGAGTCGGGCTGCTAACCTCAAGGTCAGCAGTTTGAAACTACCAGCCGATCCGCTGGAGAAAGATGAGGCTTTCTGCTCCTGTAAAGATATACAGCCTCAGAAACCCTGCACAGGGCCTCTATAAGTCGGAACCAACTCCACAGCACACTACAACCACCACCACTCTTCTAAATAAAGACCTGGTGTGGTGCTGTGGGTTAATACACTGGACTGCAAGGTTGATTTGAACTGCAAGGTTGGCTATTCAAGCTCTCTAACTACTACTCAGAAACCCTATACAGGGTGCTATGGGTCAGAAATAACTCAACAGCACTTAACAACAGCAACTCTTCTAAATGCTGTCATCATCTAGTAGAGAAATCCCTTTTTATTCCTTAATTTACTGATTTCTTCCTTCTCTGTTTCTCATTTTTTGTCTTCCTCTTCCTAATATTTGGTAATTATGGAAAGGTTAGCTGCTTAGAGAGATATTACTTCATATTCTGACATGGGGACACCTTGTTTGTCCAGTGGTTTAAGCCCATAGGCTGAAAACTGACCACCTCTTATTGCCCTCGGTGTACTTTCAAGACACTCATAATAACTCGTGACATGGAGAAGAGATGCTATGGAAAAGTGGATACCTAGAAAAGTCCAAGAATGAGAAGTATGTGGTGAGACAAAGTAAAGAAAATCTAAAAATTGAAGAAATATTCATGTTCATAAATTGGAAATTTCAATATTTTAAAAATATCACTTCTCTCTGATACCATCTTGTTGTTATGGTTAAGTGCTGTCGAGTCAGTTCCAACTCATAGCAACCATGTATAGAGTTTCCAAGGAGCAGCTGGTGAGTTTGAATTATTGAGCATGTGGTTAGCAGTCCAGTGCCACATCAGGACTACAATATCATCTTAGATTACTAATGCCAGGATTACTAGTATTATAGTATAGGCAAAAACATTATAGTAGAAAATGACAGGCTGGTTTTAAAATTCATGTAGAAACGCAAAGAACCAAGCACAATAAAAAGAAAAACAAATGTGTATGGTCTACTGTTATTATTGTTGTTAGGTGTTGTCAAGTCGGTTCTGAATCATAGTTACATATGAACAGGAGAATGAAATACTGCCTGTCCCTTCCCCATCTTTACAACTGTTGTTATGGTAGAGCCCATTACTATTGCCACTGTGCCAATCCATCTCATTGGGGGTCTTCCTCTTTTTCACTCCACTTTACCAATCATGATGTTCTTCTCAAGGGACTGGTCCTTTTTGATAATGTGCTCAAAGTATGAGAGACAAAGTCTCACCAGCCTGGCTTCTAAACACACCATTCTATCTGTACTTCTTCCAAGAAAGATTTTTTTTTTTTTTTTCCTAGCAGTCGATGGTACTTTCAACATTCTTCTGCAACACCATAACTCAAATGAATCAATTCTTCTACCGTCTTAATTATTCACTGTCTAACTTCCACATGCCTATGAGGCTAAGAAAAATGCTAAGGCTTGGATCAGGTGCACCTTAATCCTCAAATTACCATCTTTGCTCTTTAATCCTGTAAAGAGTTCTCATGCAGCAGATTTGCCTAATGCAGTATGTCATTTGATTTCTTGATTGCTGTATGGCATAAGCTACATAAAATTGAAACGTAGAGCCACAGTTATCAAGGCAGTGAACTAAAGATAGAAAATTATATTGATGTAGCAACAGAGTCCATTTAACTACATTTGGCAAAGAGATTTTCAACAAAAACAATGGTAACTTAAGTAAGCAGGGAAAGTGTTTTTTTCAAACAGTCCCAGGATAATCAGATGTCCATATATGCATGTGAATGTTGGGCAATGAATAAGGAAGGCCATAGAAGATTTGATGCATTTGAGTTACAATGTTGGAGAAAAACTATTAAAAGTGCCATGAACTGCTAGAACAAATGAAACAAAAAAGCTATGATACTTTGGCATAAATATAATAATATTAGTCATTCTATTGTTTAAATAACAGAAGCTATTTTAGAAGGAATGTTAAGAAGATATTTGGCTAATAAAAAGCTAATGGCAAATATTTCTCCAGGTTTTAGATCTGTATTTTTAATCATGCTAGCTTTGCCTATATTTTATGCAGATCTTGAAATTGATTAAATATATTTTGCTACTGTATCAGTTTTGTTTTGTGTCATTAGTAGTGATTGCGGAATATCTACTCTGCTTTATTTCAAAAGGTCACTGCATCTAAGAACATTGTACATCATTTTACAACCTTGAAAAGGCTATAAAATCCATCAAGCATCATTTCTGTTCTCAGGTCATTAAGCTTGCTTAGCTTGCCTAACAGTTCATAAAATAAGTCAGAAATGGCCCTCAACAATTTGTAACCCCCTTCTTTCATGCTTGAACATCACCATGAAATTCAAACATCTTGTATTCCTAATGCCATATGTTCTTACTACAAATGCTGAATTTCTAAACTTTTCCAGAATCCATCAAATTATTTACTTTTCATATCCAATTATGGATGTTAGTTTCTCAATACTGGGGAAGAGGAGTAGCAATCAGTATTCATTAAATAGGGTTTAGGAAGCCCCACCCCCACCTCTTTCGGTGTGTGCATGTGGAAAATTCTCACTCTCATTTATGATTCTATGTAGCTCCTCTGCTAAGTGGACCTGGTACCCTCCAGTATAAGTGAGGACTAAGAAGATAACAAAAGAGCCCTGGTTAAGTGCTGACCAGCTAATTAAAAGCTGGGCTGTTTAAAAAGATGTCACTTTTAGGAACAACTTAACCCAAGTCATGGTATTTCATTCACTTTATATGCATGTGGAGGTGGGACAATGAATAAGGGAGACCATTAAAAAATTGATACAATCGAATGATGGTGTTGGTGAAGAATATTAAAAGTACCATGGACTGCCAGAAGAACAATCAAATCTGTCTTGCAAAAAGCAGAGTCAGAATATTCCTGGGAAATGAGGATGGCGAGACTTCATCTTTAATGGACATGTGATAAAGCAGGATTGGCCAGTGAAGAAAGACAGCATGCTTGGTAAAGTGGAAAGACTTCAGAAAAGAAGATCCTCAGTGAGACAGACGGACACTACAGCAGCATCAATAGGTTCAAAGAACAGTAATTGTACGTCTTGCATAGAATCAGGCAGTGTTTTGTCCTACTCTGCATCTAACAACGTCAATACCAATTGGCAATTTTATAGAGATGTTAAATCAGACCTATTTTAGTCTGACTTACTCAGAGTAAGTATTGTGGAGAACAAAAAGATTGCAGTTTGAATTACAAAGATTAATTGTGACCAAGCCGACTCCAATTCCATATTTAAAACATCTACCCTTGTTGGACTCCTAGAAATACAAGGTTATTTCTCTTTGAGACAGTTCACATTTCCTATTTAAGCTTTCGTGGACTAAAAAATAAAACTTTCTAGTGATGTGATTGATAATGTGACACAGTTTGAATGTTTGTAAAACAAAATTTAAATTCACATTTACTCTAATATTTCTTTTCCAAAAATAGCTCTTCCTAGTGTGGTTTTGTTTTGGTATATCATGCTGTTTTTAAGTGCCATCGAGTCGATTCTAACCCATAGCAACCCTATATAGGGTTTCCAAGGTACAGCTGGTGAGCTTGAACCACTGACCTTGCAGTTCAAATGACTTTGCCATCTGACGCATTAACCCACAGTGCCAAACCAGGCTAGTCACTACATATTTGAATAGCTAACTATTCTTGACTATGCAAATTCATATCATTCTGCTGCTATTTGTGAACTGAGTTGGAAACACAGATAAAACAGTTAATACAGCTTCAGGTTTTCATTTTCAATCTAACTAGGCATTCAGGAAGCAAAAGTTATTACGTTTTTCCCACCTCATTATCATTTTAAGTTCCACAAGGGATATATCAAATTGTTTCTATTTTTCAGGATGTCCTAAAGGATCAAGGCTACAAACACTAACCACTACAAAAGAGTGGCAAGTTTCACAGCAACACTGTCCTGGTGAATTTATGATTTGGGACCTTGACATTGTACTTATTTATTCTGCACTTTTAAACTACAGTGTCTGTTGAATAGATGATCAGAAAGAGGAGACCATTATTTTGTAGTTCTATTTTGCCTGAAGAGAAAAGTTTAGCAGACTCTATTTCATGTATGACTGTAGGATAGAAGACTGTTTCCTCATAAACACTGACTACATCCCCATAGACATATTTTATGGCTTTTTGGAATAATGGAATTTTGTATCCTGAATTCCAAGCTTCTCCTCTTTTTTCACATTTCATGTTTTGCACATTTGAAATGATTTCCATTACCTACATTTACATAAATTCAATTTGTGATTTAAGACTTTATCATAGCCTCGCTTTCTCCATGAACACTTTCCTGGGGCATTTATTTCAAATGTATGATTTCCTGACTTGGAAATTTTTCATTTGACTATTGTATGTGCAAATAAATCTGTTGTATTCTCTCAATGAACTTGCAAACTCTTTTGACACAGAAAATACACACTATATTGGACAGTATTCCTCCTACTTCCTAGCTCAAAAACCCACTGTAAGGTCTCTTTTATATAGGGGCCTTTGCCAAATCTTCAAGCTACAATCATAGGCTAAAGCAGAAAATGTCAAATTATGATCTGTGGGATAAATTATGCTGTCTACTTATTTTTATAAATAAAGTTTTAGTGGAAAACATTAATTAATTATGAAATTTTCATTTATGGATTATGACTGTTTCTTCACCTTCAAAGATGATTATTTTCAACAGGAACTACATGCCCCACAATGATGAAAATATTTACTTTTTGACCCACTTAAAAGTGGAGGGCTAGGGAAGTGTCCACGAAGCATGCCATTTAATAGCTTACCAACAAAAATATGAATGATTTCTAGTATAAACCTTTTCCTTGGTTTCAAAATATGAATTACAAAAGTTTGTTAACGTATGTGTATATAAACCCAAACTCAGTCATTCAAGCAGAAAAGGGGATATGAATGATTTGAAATCTCAAAAGTGTGCACCAGAGTTGCATACTTTCACCATACTGATTCAATTTGTATACTGAGCAAATAAGCCAAGAAGGTGGTTTAGATGAAGAAGAACTCAGCATAAGAATTGGAAGAAGACTCATTAACAACCTACAGTATACAGATGATACAAATTGGCTATTCATAGAGTTTTCAGTGACTAGGTTTCTCATGAGCATAATTAAGTGCTCTAGAATATCCACTCATCACAATGTTATCCATTATTTGTTATGACCCACACAGTCAAAAGCCTGGGCATAGTCAATTGGAAGACAACTGTCTGGCCGACTGATTGGAAGAGATCAATGTTTATGCCCATTCCAAAGAGAGATGACCCACCAGAATGCGGAAATCATCGGACAATCTCTTTGATACCTCAAGCAAGTAAAGTTTTGCTAAAGGTAATACAGAAATGGCT
>NW_006408714.1:3386238-3386853 GCF_000296735.1 Chrysochloris asiatica
TAAATTTGAACTGCTGACCTTGAGGTTAGCAGTCCAGCTCATAATCCAGGGTTCCTTGATATATAAACTACAAACTACTAATTCAATTTTAATATTATTGAGCATTTGAAGCTTAGAAATATTTGTTAAATATTGTTAAATAAATAAAGATATAATTTTAAAAGAATAATATTCTAAAAGAATAATAGTCATCTAAAAGAATAATAGTCAACAAGTCAGAATAAAAACTTCAAGAAAAGTCAAAGGACAGTAAATAAAGATAATCATAAAAATTATGATGTTAGGAATCCTCAACAGTTCTTTTAGAAAACAAATAAGGTAATGGAGGATTAAAATAGCTCATTTTTGAGTTGAGAGGCAGATCAGACATTGGATTGATTGAGAAGGATATTTCAGCCAGCACACAGAGTTAAACTTACTTTGGGATAAAAACTGTACTCTGTTTCTTGGTTTTTGGTCTTCATTGATTACTGACCAAAAAGAAGAATCAAGAAAGAATGATTGGTGTCTACTCAGAACTGACTCAATGAAACTTATCAACAACAACAAGAACAACTAATATTTTTGAGTTGAAAAGATAATGGTTGTTGTTGTTAGGTGCCATCGAGTTGGTAC
>NW_006408714.1:3388238-3390268 GCF_000296735.1 Chrysochloris asiatica
GCCTCCTGTGCCACCTCACTTTCTTGAAAGATTTCAATTTATAGGGTCTGTGAAAAGAGGAAGATACTCAATGAGATGGATTGACACAATGGGTGCAACAGCAGGCTCAATCATAGCAAAGATTGTTAGGGTGGTGTAGTATTGGACAACGTTTCATTCTGTTGTGGATAATAGCATTGCTTTGAATCAGAACGACTCGACAGCACATAGCAAAAATAAAAGCAGAGATTCTTATTGCACGAGAAAAGAGTGTTGGAAAAGCACAGGGGTTCTTTCTAATCTTATTGACTCAGTCAAACTAAGTAAGTTTGGTGTTTTGATTTGCCCATTGGACAAGTTGCTTGCTGGTTGAGTGAATAACAAATGGAATCTTGAAGCAGATAAAACATAAATGCAAATCCCATGAATCGTGTTCTTAGTAAATTCCTTTTGTAAATGTAAAATTTATTTAAAAAACAAACAACCAACAAAACTATTAAGGTTCAGATAGTAAATGAGTAGTTAATTACTACATATGCAGAGGGGCGTCTGTTGTATTACATTACCCACAACTTTAGAGTTTTGTTTCTTTTGTGTTTATTTGCTCGCTTTTTCACTCAGACATGGTACCATTTATTAGACATGCTTCTGAATTTTCTTCATAAACATCCTTAACTGTAACGAATCTGGAAATGACATTCATATCTATGCTCAGATAAGATTGAAATTGATACAGTACTGAGTCAAACTTGAGAGCAGCTCTTATTTTTGTTACCACCTGTACTATGCATTGATCCTGACAGGTCCTGGCTACATGTCATACTCAGAGATGTCGTTCAAAAGACAGGACAGATGCCTGTTTTAAGTTTGTCTTCCTCTCCTTTTTTTTTAAATCAGTGGAAATAGATTTGGGAGTGATATGGGATATCAGAAGTACTCAATCTTTTCACATACTGAAAAATTAATATGGGACATGTTAGGTGTTGGGGAGAGAATTTGAAGAGCAATATGTCAGGGAGTTGGAAAGAAGAGTACCTGACATCTTGTTGTTGTTGTTGTTAAGTACCGTGGAGTCAGTTCTGACTCACACTGACCCTATACAGGGTTTCTGAGGCTATAAATCATTATGACAACAGAACACCTCATCTTTGTCCTGCGGAACCACTGGTAGTTTTGAACTGCTGATCTTGTGGTTGGCAGCCCGACTTGTAGCCACTATGCTACCTGACACCTAGAGGGACTCAATAATTTTTTAGTGGATATAGAATGAAGGAATGGAAATCTCTGAGGAATGGGATTCAAATACCATCTTAATTAGTACATAATCATATTGGAATGGGAAAGAAGAAAAATATTTTACTTTAGTTTTCACAGTTCAGAATTCTGGACTCTATTATGTTCCTGAAATTTCCTTATTTTACTTGCCTGAAAAGGGTTGTTATTGCATATGTATCTTTAAAAAATTATAATCTTCTGATTTTCAAAGTTGTTTATGGACCAGGTAAGTTACCTGGGAAATTTATTAACAATACATATACCTGAAACCTGCTTCCTACACATCTGGGTCCATTAGATCTGAGTGAAGTCACTTTTCTGTTTGTTTTTAAATGCTGTCCAGGTAAGTCTGATGTGCTGCCAGGATGGGGACCCATTTCATCCACTCATACTGCCTATTCATTCATAACTACAGTGCCTCAGAGAGGTCATTTACTACCATTTGCTAGGATTCGTAGGAAAGAGATACACTTTTTCAAATATATATTTGAACGAAAGATTGTACATACTGGTTTTGAAAAATTGTTTTTAATTAAGACTTTCAGAGATAAAAAAAATATCTGTGGGCTAAGCAATATCAAATGATATATTGCATTGGGAAAAATCAGATCTTTTTAAAGTGTTGAAGAGCAAAAATGTGAGCTTGAGGATTCAGGTGCGCCTGACCCAAGCTGTGGTATTTTCAATAACCTCATACGTATGCAAAAGCTGGACGGTGAATAAGGAAGATCATAAAAGAATTGATGTTTTTGAGTTATGGTGTTGTAGAAGAATAT
>NW_006408714.1:3390528-3394849 GCF_000296735.1 Chrysochloris asiatica
TTTGTTCTGTTGTGCATAAGGTTGCTATAGGTTGATACCTACTCAATGGCACCTAACAACAAAAACAAAAAGCAATATCATGCATTTGAAAGAACAAAACATATTGAAACAATTTTTGCCTTTAAACATTAATGAACATTATGGTTCAAAAATGGTTAGCTCATCTTTATTTTTTCAAATACAACAACAACAACAACAATAACAACAATAACAGCAACAACCCAAAAGTTGAAAACTATGAATATTTTTCAATGTGAAAAGGACCTCTGTTTATTATTTTTGTTTTGTAAAGTTTTTATCATGAATTGAGTGAAAATTTACAGGGCAGAATATCAGTTTTACATTCAATAAGTCTTATACCTTATTTCATTACAATGATTATAATCCTCTACATGTACCATCAATTAACAGTATTTTCTATTTATTTTATCTCCTTTTATAAAACAAAAAACAAAAAAAACACTCGAGCATGTATAATAATTTACACCACCAAAGGGCACATTCTGCAAGACTACCTCATGGCAGCCAGCTCTCAATACCTGTTTCCATGAATCTAGAATCCTCAGCTGTTCCCTCTCTCCATGTCCCCATCTCTTCCTCTATCTTTGGTGTCACTGCTTCTCTGGATAAGGTCCCACATTCTGCTTGTGCTCTTCTCCCTTGATGGTCCTAGTGTCTCCTGTTTCTGGACTATAAGATTAACTACTTCCCTGTTTTTTGTTGTTGTTGTTTTTTTTACAAAACCTCTACCTTTATAATTGTGACAGCTGCAATTAGTTATGATAACAATTACTCACTATTGAATCATTTTTAAAAGCTGTTTTTTTAAATTCAAGTTAATTTTTTAAAGAGACTTAATTGTATGCTATCATTTTTGGTGATTAGATCTAACTAACTTTGGATATGCTTGTAATATTGTGGGTAGACAAATAGTTTTCTCTTTTGGAAGTTCTCAGGTATACCAGAGGAAAATATCCTGTTAGCTGAATACTAAAGAATCTACGATGCAAATCATTTCCTTTTCTAGGTTGCTATATATTCTTAGCATGATCTTGGAAAAATCCTTTCATTTTATTCCCCTTCCTTGGAAGGAAAATTAGAATTCTTATATTTCTTTAAATAAAATTTCATATTCTCACATAACTTAAATTGTTGATTCAAAAAATAATTATAATGTGTATTTCCTATAAATATAAACATTTCTATTCTGATTATTTATAACCCTCAGTGTTCATGAACATGAGAGATGAAGGTTAAGGGAAAATATTTCCACATACCTTACTACTTCCTGATGGAATCTTAAAATTGAGATTCTAGTCTTAGTGCAATAATTGAGTCATTTGGTATTGCTATAAATGTCTGGGATCAATGAGTAAAATCCCAAATAAGACATATTCACTACTGTCCTTGCAAGAGGTTGATATGTATATGAGGGCATTTATAGCTACATGAACCCTAGACTTCTAGTTGTTTGTGTATATAAAAGGAATTCTAATGCATTTTGCTCTATCCCTCCTCCCATGTATCATATACAGAGAGCAGAGCATGCTTTTTGTTTTGTTTTGTTTTTTTAGCTTTAATGGAAACTACAGTTTTAAAAGTTGCTATTTTCCAATATGAAGTTAGATCAATTTTAGCTGTTCACCTTCATGACACCACTATTTCTAGTTTCTTATAACCATGAAACAATTCATTCCTTTCATCTCTTCACTCTTAAATTAATTTCATTACTGTCAGAGTTTATTTTGTTCCAGAGAACCCCTTTCCTCAGATCCTTTAGCAGCAAAGTGACTTCTTCTTTTGAAATTTATAGAAGTAATCTGGTGTTTCTCTCTCTTTTTTCCTAGAAGGTGATGGGAAAAAACCATAAATCTCTGCTATATTAAATTATAATTAAACATATTATCTTTAAAGAGAAAAAATGACCTATTAAATTAGATTTTCATAGTTTTATTACCTTCTAAAATAATTTTGAAGCTTAAAAATGAGTTACAATAAAAAAGAGCTAAAATTAATAGAGAGAAATTCTGCTAACTGATGGTACACGGAGGGTATTATAATCATTGTACTGAAACAAAGTATAAAATTTGTTGAATGTAAAACTGATAATCTGCACTGTAAACTTTCACTCAATTCACAATAAAAACAAACAAAAAAATGAGTTACAATAATCCTGATGTGTAAAATAACACCATTCCCTTAGAATAATTATTATAATAAGAACAAATAGGCAAGTAATAGGCAAGTTCTTCAAAATTTAAAGTTCAAATAAATCTTGTCAGTTGGGGATTATCTATTATGATAATCACAAATCTCATTTTATTTAAGAATTAATACAAATATTTACTTCAAAAGTTTGTATTTCACATTCTATACAGGATCGGAAGAAGACTCATTAACAACCTGCAATATGCAGTGATACAACCTTGTTTGCTGAAAGTGAAAAGGACTTAAAACGTTTACTGAGAAGATCAAAAAGCACAGTCTTCAGTATGGATTACATCTCAATGTCAAGAAAACAA
The DNA here is from genome assembly GCF_000296735.1 of Chrysochloris asiatica. Classification (NCBI taxonomy): domain Eukaryota; kingdom Metazoa; phylum Chordata; class Mammalia; order Afrosoricida; family Chrysochloridae; genus Chrysochloris; species Chrysochloris asiatica. The sequence continues at coordinate 3,393,051 of NW_006408714.1, forward strand.
AAACCCTCACCACTAGACCAATACACAACATTCATATCAAGGGAGAAAAGAATGAAGTTGTCAAGGACTTCATTCTTCTTGGATCAACTATCAACCCTCTTGGAAGCAGCAGTCAAGAGATAAAACGACGTATTGCATTAAGCAAATGTGCTGCACAAGACCTTTTTAAAGTGTTGAAGAGCAAAGATGTCAGCATGAGGACTAAGGTGAGCCTGACCCAAGCCATGGTGTTTTCAATAACATCATATGCATGCAAAAGCTGGACAGTGAATAAGGAAGACCGTAGAAGAATTGATGCTTTTGAGTTATAGTGCTGGAGGAGAATACTGAAATTGCCATGAGCTGCCAAAAGAACCAATAGATCCGTTTTGGAAGAAGTGCAGCCAGAGTGCTCCTTGGGGGCCAATATGGCCAAACTTTGTCTTTCATACTTTGGACATACTATTAGAAGGGAGCAGTCGCTGGAGAAGGATATCATGTTTGGTAAGGTGGAGGGTCAAAGAGAAAGAGGAAGACCCCAATGAGATGGATTAGCCAAGTGGCAGCATCAATGGATTCAAGCGTGGCAACAGTAGTGAGGTTGGCCCAGGATCGGGCAATGTTTCGTTCTGCTGTGCGTAAGGTCGTTATGGATCGGTACTGACTTGATGGCACCTACCAACAATTATTTGAAACTGATTTGCTTGATGATTTGGGGGAATGAGTTACATCTTTACTTACTTAGTCTTTGCACATTTGGTTTTTAATGACACTAAAATATCATTTGATAAACATTTATATAATTGCATCCTACTCCTTGAATGGTTTATCGTATTAACTGGACAAGTGTTGATGACTAATTGAGAATAAAATGTTGAGAAAGAAAAGACAGATAGTAGGAATTTTAAAACATAAGGATATATTTCTCTCCACCACCTTTCTCTCAGTTTTTCACATTTATCATGCTGGAAACTCTGCCACTTACATTTTAAGTACAAAGACACTGATCCATAGTGGAAAGGTTTCAACAGAACTTCAAGACTGATACAGACCAAGACAAAGGCTTGACAATCTAATTTCCAAAATTAGTTAAATGAAAACCTATGGCTCACAACAGAATATTGTTCAATATAGTGTCAGAAGATGAGTCCTTGGGGATAGAAGGCATTATGCAATAGCTTTAATAATGGACTAAAATAAACCAGTGTTCAGGAAGAATAGGAAGAACTGGACAACGTTTCATTTTGGCAACAATGATCTCATCACAATATATTATAAAACAGTTTTGTGTGGTGCACTTACTTCAATGCACAACATACTTGAATATGTGAAACTAAATACACTAATGTATAGCCATTGTCCTCTGTTAAGTATGCAGAGTATTGGCTTTGGTAAGATATAAGACTTTAATAGAGTAGAGATTGAATAATACATATGATGATTTCCAACTGTGTCATAATCCCATCATAAATCTAGGAAATTCAGAAATACAAATTCAAATTACAGACCTACCACTTAGTGTTTTGAATAAAAGACATTTAGCAGATTTAAGGTAGAATTTTCCTGTCTATTTAAAAACAAGCACATACAACCCACTTCAAAAGATTGTATGAGGATTAATAAAAGTAAGAATAAAAAAGCATGGAGTATTTTCACAGTGTCTGGCACACAGTAGGCTACAAAAATTCATGTTGTTACGAATTGTCATTGAGTCAGTTGGAAATCATGACAGTCTTATGTACAATAGTACAAACATTAACCCTGAACTGCATCTCTTTATGATCCTTGTTGTTGTTGTGTGCCTTCCTCCCTCTTTCTCC
>NW_006408714.1:3395074-3402846 GCF_000296735.1 Chrysochloris asiatica
TTTGCAGTCCAGCACATTAACCCACAGTTCCACACCCAAACTTCTTGTGATCATTAGGATGACTGAATCCATTATAGTGGCTATAGTGTGAATCTACCTCATTGAATGTTTCCCCTGTTTTTTGTTTTTGGGGTTTTTTTGGCCCTCTACATTACCAAACATGATATCCTTTTCAAGTGATTAGTCTTTCCTAAATCTAAAGTAAGCAAGTCAAAGTTTTGTCATCTTTGCTACTAAGAAACATTTTGGTTGCATTTCTTCTAAGAGTGATTTGCTAATTCTTCTGGAAGTTTATGGTATATTCAATATTCTACACCAACACTAAATTTGAATGTAACATTAATTTTTCTGTGCTTTCCTTTTATTACTGTCCAATTTTATCATGTATATGAAGTGATGAAAAACACCATGGCTGGATCAGTTTCAGTCTGTATATCCCTTATTTAGCATTTTCAAGGCTACAAATCACTTCAGGAGAAGAAAGCCTTTTCTTTCTCATGCAGAAAAGTTGGTAGATTTGCAGCCCAGTGTTAATCCTACAGTGCCACCAAGTCTACACACACAAAAACATATTTATTTACAAAAAATCAATGTCACTGCCGTGGAGTCAATTATATATTTGTTTTTCTGGTCTGCAGCTTTTCTATTTACTCTTTTGGAAAAGTCTTTTGAAGTATATAAATATTTAATATTTAGGAGATGCTAGTCTCCTAAATACAACACATGCATGTCTACTGCTTGTGTGTTTTTGTTTATAATTGTCTATTTATGCTTCCTGGTTTTCTATGATGATCTTTACGGTTTCAGATTTTACATGTAGGTCTCTGAGGGTATTCAAGGCAGTAAATCTTTACAGACCTGAAAGTCTCATCATTCTACCATAAACAGCTGGTGGTTTTGAACTAGGCACCTTGTGGTTAACAGTCCAGGGTTTATCCTAGAGTCACTAGGGTGCATTTTTCCTTTTTCCATTTTTGTGTGTTCATTTGGGTATATGATGTGAGATAATGGATCCATTTAACTTTTCTGTATACGGATATCGAATTTTGCCAGCATCATTTGTTGAAGAGATGATCTCTTCCCCATTTAAAGGGTTTTGGTCCTTTGTCAAACATAAGCTATTTATGTTATTGTTGTTGTTGTTATGTGCCGTGGATTCTGTTCCGACTCATAGCAACCTGTACAACCTCATAGGGTTTCCAAGGCTGTAACTCTTTATTGGAGTAGAAAGCCTTATCTTTCTCCCACGGAAGAGCTGGTAGTTTCGAACTGCTGACCTTGTGGTTCGCAGCCTGATTCGTAACCACTACGCTACCAGAGCTCCTTACTACGCTACCAGAGCTCCTAGCTATAGGTTCATATATTTACTTCAGTTCAATGTAATTCTATTCCATTGGTCTGTTATTATACCAGTATCAACCTACTTTGTCTCTAGCAACTATTTCCAAGGAGCAGCTAGTGAGCTTAAACCACCGACCTTGAAGTTTAAAAGACTTTGAATTCCAGCGCATTAACCCACAGCGCCACACCAGGACTCCTTACACTTTTATACTCATGTAAAATTAGTGATTATTTTTCCCATTTCTTCAAAGGGTGATGCTAGCATTATAGCTGTAGATCACATTGAGTGGTTTGGAAAATTTTAAGTCTTCTTATGACACTTGAAAAGGAGCTCTGGTAGCGTAGTGGTTACAAATCGGGCTGTGAACCTTAAGGTCAGCAGTTCAAAACTACCAGCCGCTCAACGAGAGAAAGATGAGGCTTTCTACTCCCGTAAAGATTTATACCCTCGGAAACCCTGTACAGGGTCGCTATGGGTCAGAACTGACTCAACGGCACTTAACAACAACAACAACATGACATTTGAAAACAACAAATAACAATCCATGAGCATAACATATTCTTCCATTTATGTAGACTTCTTCTTGGTTTCTTGAATAAGTGTTTTGTAGTTTCTTTTGCATAAATCTTTACTAATACTGGTTAGATAATTCATGAATGTTTTATCCTTTGGGTGGCTATTGTAAATGACAAACTTTCCCCACCTTCCTTTGCAGAATTCTCTTTGTGTAGTGGAATTTGACTATTCTTTTGAATGTTGATTTTGTACTTTGCCACTTTCCTAAATTGCTCATATACAAGTTCATGCTGAAGTTGAAGAAAACTAAAACAAGTCTATGAGAGACAAAATATGACCTTGAACATAAGCCAACTGAATTTAGAGCTCCTCTCAAGAACAGATTAGATGAATCAGTCACTAATGACAAAAGACCAGAAGAGTTATGGGATGGCATCAATAACATCATATAGGAAGAAAGCAAAAGGTCATTAAAATACAAGAAGGAAGAAAAAGACCAAAATGGATGCCAGAAGCCACCCTGAAACTTGCTTTCTAGAATAGACATACTAAAGCAAATGGAAGAAATGAGGAGGTGCAAGAGCTGAATAGAATAGTTCAAAGGGCATCTCAAGAAGATCAAGTCAAATATTAAAATGAAATGTGCAAAGATCTTGAGTTAGAAAGCCAAAGGGGAACAACACGCTCAGCATTTATGAAGCTGACAGAACTGAAGAAAAAAATCAAGCCTCCAATTGGAATATGGAGGGATTCTATAGGCAAAATAATGAATGATGTAGAAATCCTCACAAAAAGATGGAAGGAATGCACAGTCACTGTACCAAAAAGAAATGATTGATGTTCAACCATTTCAAGAAGTAGCATATGAGCAAGATCCAGTGCTATTGAAGATGCAGTGAAGGCAATGGCAAAGAACAAGTTTCTGGGAATTAATGGGATATAAAGTAAAATCAATGAAAAGTGACATAATGGCATAGGGAAATCATCAGACAATGTCATTAATATCACATGAAGTAAATTTTTGCAAATATAATTCAAAAATGATTACAACAGTACATTGACAGGGAACTGACAGAGATTCAAGTCAGATTCAGATGAGGACATTGAATTAGAGATATCATTGATGATGTCAGATGGATCTTGGTTGAAAGCAGATAATACCAGAAACAAATTTACCTGTGCTTTATTGAGACTACTCAAAGACTTTGGATTGTGTGAATTGTGAAAGTCTACAAACAACAATGTGGGAATGAGTATTATAGAACCTTGCATTCAATGACTAAGAAGCAGTTGTTCGAACAAAACAAAGGAACACTGAATGTTTTAAATTAAGAATAGTGTGTGTCCGGGTTGTATTTTTTTCACCATACTTACTTAACCTGTATGCTGAGCAAATAATTCATGAAGCTATATTATATGAATAAAAATGTGACATCAGGATTGGAAGAAGACTCATTAATAGCCTGCAATATGCAGATAATACAAGCTTGCTGAAAGTGGAGAGGACTTAAAATACTAATGAAGATCAAAGACCACAGCCTTCTGTATGGGTTTCAACTCAATGTAAAGGAAACAAAAATCCTCACCATTGGACCAAAAAATAACATCAAAACAAGTGAAAAAAGATTGAAGCTATCAAAGACTTCATTTTGCTCAGAATAACAATCAATACTCATGGAAGCAGTAGTAAAGAAATCAAATGAGTATTGCATCATGCAAATCTTTTGCACAAGACTCTTAAAAGTGTTGAAAAGCAAAGATGTCAGTTTGAGGACTAAGGTGCACTTGACCCAAGCCATAGTATTTTCAATAACTTCATATGCATGTGAAAGTTGGATTGTGACTAGAGAAGACTATAGAAGAATTAATGCATGTGAGTTATGGTGTTGGAGGTGAAAACTGTAAGTACCATAGACCTCCAAAGAACATAAAAATCTGTGTCGGAATAAGTACAGCCAGAATGCTCCTAAGAAGCCAGAGTGTGTCATACTTCGGACATGTTATCAGGAGGGACAAATCCCTGGAAAAGGTCATCATGCCGGATAAAGTGGAGGGTCGATGAAAGAGAGGAAGACCCCCAATGAGATGGATTGACATAGTGGCAGCATCAAGGGGCTCAAAAGTAGCAATGATGGTAAGTTTGTTGCAGGACTGGGCAGTGTTTCGTTTTGTTGGGCATAAGGTTGTTACGAGTCTGAGATGACTTGACACCTAACAACAACAATTAAATGCCAATAGTTTTCTTGGTGGGTATCTGAGTTTTTTTCTACCTATAGAATCAGATCATCTGTAAATAGAAATAGTTTTACTCTTTAACATTTTGGATACTTTTTAATTCCCTTTCCTCCATATTGAGGAACCTCTGTGGTCCTGTAGGGTAAGCACTGGACTGCTAACGTAAGGTCAGCAGTTGAAACTCATTAGCTACTTTGAGCAAGAAAAAGGTGGCTTTCTGCTCCTATAAAAAAAAAAAATTACAGACTCAAAAACCCTGTACAGAGTCTCTTTGAGTAGGAATCTAACCAATGGCAGTGAGTACTTTTAGTTTGTTGCTATTGTTCAGTGATGTTGAGTGGTTCTGATTCATACAGACCCTGTGTAGGATTTTCGAGGAGGAGCTGGTAGGTTTGAACAATTGATATTGTGGTTTCCGGTTCAGTGCTAATCCTACAGAACCACACCAGGGTTTTAGGGTCCTCCTTATTACTCTTTCTATAACTTCTGGTACAGTATTGAGCAGTAGTGGTGATAAAGGACATCCTGGTCAAGTACTTGTCAAGGTACTTGTCAAGGTCAAGTACAAGATGTATGCTTGTAGTCTTTCTCTATTGAGAATAATGCTGGACATAAGGTTATGAAGAGACAATATGCATTTACATCATGCAATTTCTTCTTTTGTCAACACCTTTTTAATATTTTGTAAATAAGCACTCAATAGCTAACCATGAGGTCAGTAGTTCTAACCCACCAACTGTTCGAAAGAAGAAAGAGATGGAGATAACTACCCTTTTCTCTTGTATAACTGCTGTTTAATCTCATCTCCTCTTTCCTTTTAATGGGAAGATTTTAAGTATATATAGTCACATTTCTACAGAGTTAGGTCTTCATGGGTCACTTTTAATAGTGTCTGATTTCACTTATATGTGTACAGAATTCTTCAAAATTAATAGAATCAATGTATTTAATGAGTCATTTCTCATTTCTTAATGAGATTAAAACACAAGGTGTGAAGGATAAGCACAAGACTCCTGTAAAGACATATAATCTCAGAAGCCTATCCAGGGTCACTACGAATTGGAATTGACTCTATGGATGTGAGTGGGTTATCTGTGTATGCTCATATTTTATCTATTTGGAGTTTACTTTTTGTATCACAGTCTTAAGGCATTTTGATTATTTTATTGTGGAACTCAGGCTTTTGTGGTGAGAAACAGAACTTTTATTGGAAGAATGATGATATGAGTGCTAGGGATTAATATCAAACCTTGTTTTGTAAATTAATGAACTCATACTTAAAGAAATGAAATTGTTTGCTTAAAATAGCAGAATCAATATGGGTGAACTGGAGTTTACAATTGCAATGTGAAAATGAATAATACAGAAGCAAATTTAAAAAGATATTATTTTTTAAATTGAGAATGAATCAGAGAGATAATATGTCTAAATACATAGACATAAAAGGATTTTGAATTTTGTTAATAATTGAGTTTTCAATTTCCTTTCCTGTTTTGAAAAGTAAATCTCTAAGTATTCTAGGTTATGCAGAGGAGCTACATATCTCTGTATATACTGGTTTAAATATGCTCAAGGAAAAAAATTAAAAGTAAATAAAACATTGTTGTTGTTTTTGTTAAGTGCTGTTGAGTCGGTTTTGGTTTCAACTTATAGCAACCTTGTATAGGGTTTCCGAGGAGTGGCTGGTGAAAAAGAACCACCAACCTTGTGATTTGAACCAACCTCGAAGTCCAACACATTAACCCACATGGCCACACCAAGACTACAAATAAAGCATAGTTATTCTTAAATAATAGTTATTTTTATTGAGAAATGAAATTGCACTAGGATTTGGGATTAAAAAGAAAACCACTTGAAACGAAGCTAGAAAACATTTTGATTCAATCCAAATAGCTTCAGCATTTCTAGCAAATACTGTTTTGAGTATTTGAGATCATACAAAAGAGAAAATTCTATGATTGTATTTAACACTGTGAAAGCATAGTATATAAACTCATTATAATTTAGTAGTATGCAAAGCAATAACAATAATTAAATTAAATTACAAAACAATAGGAATCATAGCTTTAAAGAATAAAGACAAAACAACAACAGAAATCTATATGGGGACTGGAAAAATGCCTAACATGGCAGCACCAACTCCTCTAAGATGAGTATAAGAGTTTGAAGACAAAATATCTTCCCACTGTGCCCAACTTGTTTTGGATTTTGGATGGCCAGAGAATACCCTCTGTTCTAAACAATGAACTTGACCTTCCCTATTGAAATTTCTTAAACTTTTTTCTTGCCTCACATGCAGAAAAACAAGGACTGCAAATGCACCCAATTACCTAAAGACCAAGCAAAAAGACTCCCTCAGTTTAATAAATTCTACTTTTATATAACTTCTCACAAATCAGAGACTATCTTGTTTTTTTTTCCCTTTTAATTCTATAAAACATATTCAATTTTCCAACACTTTAGAATTCCTGAAGAAACATAAGGGTTGGCAGTTAGATTTCTTTGCCACAGTTTCCAAATGAACAGTGTTTGTTATTTTGCCTCAGACTTAGTTTTACCTTGAGTAGAATCTTGGGCAACTTTATCATTTGTGTTGACTGTTTCATGCTATCAACAGCCAGTAAAGTTGCTGTTGTAGTTGTAATGTGCCACTGATGTGGTTTCAACCATTAGTGACACTCTGCTCAGCAGAATGAAACAACATGCTGTCTTGTGCTATCCTCATAATTGTTATCGTTTGAACCCATTACTGCTGCCACTGTGCCCATCCATTACATCGAGGATCTTCTTTTTCACTGACCCTCCACTTTACCTTCTCCAGGGACTAGTCCCTCCAAATAACATGTCTGAAGTATGAGAGACAAAGTCTCACCATTCTGGCTTCTAAGGAGCATTCTAACTATATTTCTTCCAACACAATTTTTGTTATTATTTTGGCAGTCCTTGCCATTTTCAATATTCTTCTCCAACACCTTAACTCAAATATCTAAATTCTTCTAAGGATTTCTTTATTTTTTATCCAACTTCCATATGCAAATGAGGGAATTGAAAATCCATTGCTTGGGTCAGGTACAATTTATTTATTTATTTAAAATGTTTTATTGTGAATAATGTAATAGTTTATATCAGAGAACATTAGGTTTACATTCATCCAATTGTATACCATTTCATTGCTATGATTACAATTCCCTCCATGCATCATCAAACAACTAAAGGGTTTACCCCACAAGCCTGCCCCTTGGTCTTCAGCACACAGCCCCTCTCCCTCTCTGCATCTAGAGTCCCCGACATTCCATCTTTCCACGTCATCTCTCTGTCTACATCTCTGACATCACTGTTTCTCTGGGTAAGATCTCACACTCCACTCTTCTCCCTTGATGGTCCCAGGGACTTCCGCTCCTGGAATGCAAATGCAACCACTCCCCTTCTTTTGCTACAAAACGTCTACCTTTATATTTGCAACCCACACAGTCAGTCCTGATAGAAAATTTTCACTATTGTACCACAATAGTCCTATTCCAATCTCCTTTCACCAGACTTTCCCAGACAAATTCGACACTACTCAGTAGAGATTCTACCTTCCTTCACGCTCTCTGGATCTAGGCTCCCTCTTGTAAGATTCTTGGCTGTCTTTTGAATCTTTGTTTCCCTTGTCTACTACTGTAAAATAGACACTTGA
>NW_006408714.1:3403435-3404878 GCF_000296735.1 Chrysochloris asiatica
GCCCAGAGTCAATGACATAGCCACAGAGGACTAGAGTGGAGAGTGAAGCAGCCAGCTAATAAGAAGCAAGGGGTATACACAAGAACACCCATACATGCAGATAATATACTCTTGACCTGCTGCAATGACTGGATGATCAGAACTCAAGTAGAAGAAGAAAGAAAATGAAAGAATGGGTAATCTGATACAATTTGATGAAGCTGACCTACACCTATGGATGCAGTAACTCAAAAGAGGGAACAAATCTTTACAGCGAGGATCATTCCCACCCCCATAGTACACAGGGTGGACAGGGATGGACAACTTGGACACTGGTTATCCCAAATGGGGGCCTACAAAGGCAAGAAGTGACTGGCTTACAAGCTTTCAAGAAAGAGCTTTGCTCTTGAACACTTTAAAGAGATCTTGTGCAGTAAATTTGCCTAACCTGTATATCCTTTGAATTCTTGACTGCTGCTTCCATGAGTGTTGATTGTGGATCCAAGCATAATGAAATCTAGCACAACTTTAGTCTTTTCTCCATTTTTATGATGTTATTTCTTGGTCCAGTTGTCAGGAGTTTCTTCTTTAGGTTGAGATGCAAACCTTACTTGGCTGTGCTCTTTGAACTTCATCAATAAATATTTTAAGTTCTCTTTACTTGTAGCAAACGAGGTTGTATCATCTGCATATTACAGCTTGTTAATAAGTTTTCCCCTAATCCTGATGTCATGTTCCTCATATATTCCAATTTCACAGATTATTTGCTCAACATACAAATTGTAAAAGCACGGTGAAAGAATACAGCCTTGGGGCACATGTTTCTTCATTTTAAACCATTCAGTATTTTTTTATTCTGTTTAAATGACAGTCTGTTGGTCTACTGCAGGTTCCTCAAGAGTGCAATTCTGTAATATCCATTCTTCACAATATTACCTACAGCTCGTCAGGATGCACACAGTCATAAGACTTTGCAAAATAAATAAAGCACATGGTATTCTCTGCTTTCATCCAAGATCCATATGATTTCAACAATGACATCCCTAGTTCCACAATCTCTTCTGCATCTTACTTGTATTTCTGGAAGTTTCCTGTGGATGTACTGTTGCAGCTCTTTTTGAATCATCTGAAGCAAAATGTTACTTGCATGTGATATTAGCAATAGAGTTTCATGGCTTTTGGCATTCCATTGGGTCATCTTTGTTTGGAATGAACACACATATGGATCTCTTCCAATTGGTAGGCCAGGTAGCTGTCTTCCAAATTTTGGGCATAGCTGAGTGAGTGCCTGTAGAACTGAATCATTTTGAAATTCAATTTGTATTCCACCAATTCCAAGAATCTTTTTTTCATTAATGCTTTCAGTACATCTTGGACTTTTTTCTCAGTACCATTAGCTCTTGATCATATGCTACATTTTGAAATGGTTGGACAACAAACATTTATTTTTGGTACAGACTCTTT
>NW_006408714.1:3404978-3405518 GCF_000296735.1 Chrysochloris asiatica
ACATTCCATCTGGTGAGATCCATGTATATAATTGCATTTTATGGCATTTAAAACATTAGAGTATATTAATTTAAAAGTCATGTTTCTTCAAAATTTCTATCTGTCTTAATTGTGGAACACTTAACCTGATCATTTAAAAAATATTGCTCAATAATCCAATTTAAAAATTATCAGATCAAATGTACAGGATCTTTTATTACTTTTTTTCTGGAAATGTTCAGATTTAAAATATATATAGAAAAAAATAAGAGAACCCCTCAAATTGGAAAGATGATACAGAAAAATCATAGTGTTAAATAATACTTTCCCACAATTGATTCATGCAAATATAAAATAAACCAGTGTTAAATATTTCATTTAAGTCAACTTGGCAAAGAGCAAAATGTTAGGAATGATTCAAAGGAAGATGTAAATATCAGGAATATTGAAGCAATGTCTGAATAGACACAAAACACATTTCTTTAGGGGGAGTAGTGTCAATTGCTTATGTTGCTGTTGTTAAGTGCTTAAAATTTTGTTCCAACTCATAGTGGCCCTGTA
>NW_006408714.1:3406543-3415040 GCF_000296735.1 Chrysochloris asiatica
TATGAATCAGTACCAACTCAATGGCACCTAACAACAACAACAAAAGGAAGATCAGTTTACACTGATCTAATTCATGCACCAAACACTAAAGATGATGATGAGGAAATAGAAGTGTTCCACCCATTTCGTCAGTCTGAAATTGATCAAACATGTCATCAAGGTTCAGTGATAATTTCTGGTGATTGGAATGTGAATTTGAAATACAAAAAGATGGATCAGTCTTTGGAAAATACATACCTGGTGATAGAAACAATACTGGAGTTTGCATGATAAAATTTTGCAACATCAATGACTTGTGGATTACAAATCTTTTTTCCAACAACATAGTGGATATACAAGTGGATTTCACCAGATAAAATACACAAGAATCAAATTGACTCTGAAAGAGAAAATGAAGCAGCTAAATATTATCAGCCAAAACTAGGTCATGGGCTGACTGTGAGACAGAACAACAATTGCTCATATTCAAGTTCAGGCTGAAGCTGAAGAAAATTAGAACGAGTCCATAATAACTAAAATATGACCTTGAGTATAACTCAAGGTTTTACTGAATTTAGAGTCCATCTCAAGAAAAGATTTGAATCAACTGACTCTAATGATCAAAGATCAGCGGTGTTGTGGGGTGACAAGAACATCATACAGGAAGAAAGCAAACTGTCATTAAAAAATCAGGAAAGAAAGACAAGGTCAAAATGGGTGTCAGAAGAGACTTTGAAGCTTGCTCTTGAGTCTAAATAAGCTAAATTGAGTGGAAAAAATGCTGAAGTAAAAGAGCTGAATGGAAAATGTCAAAGGGCAGCTCAAGGAAACAAAGCAAAGCATTACAAGGAAAAGTGGAAAGACATGAAATTAGGAAACCAAAAGGAAGAACATGCTCTGCATTTCTCAAACTGAAAGAACTGAAGAAAAAAATAATCAAATCCCTGGTTGATGATGTGGAAAAAATATTGAACAGTGCAGGAAACAACCAAAAAAAAAGGAATACACAGAGTTATCGTACCCCAAATAATTGGTTTATTATCAACCATTTCTAATGGTAACATATGAACAAGAACAAATGGCGTTGAAGGAATTCTAAGCTACAGTGAAACCATTGGAGAAAAGTAAAGATCCAAGAAATGATAGAATGCAAACTGAAATATTTCTACAAACTAATACAGTGCTGGAGGCAGTTACTTCTCTATGCCAAGAAATTTGGAAGACAGCTACTTGGCCAACCAATTGGAAGAGATTTGTGCCCATACAAAAAAAAGATGGCACAACAGAATGCACCAGTCATGGAACAGTATGATTAATATAACACCTCTGGTAGCATAGTGGTTACGAATCGGGCTGCGAACCTTAAGGTCAGCGGTTCGAAACTACCAGCTGCTCCGCGGGAGAAAGATGAGGCTTTCTACTCCCGTAAAGATTTACACCCTCGGAAACCCTATACAGGGTCGCTATGGGTCGGAACCGACTCGATGGCACATAACAACAATAACAACAACAAGTAAAATTGTGTTGATTCTTACTCAAAAACAACTGCTACAGTACATTGACAAGGAGTTGCAAGAAATAAAACCAGATTCAGAAGAGGACATGGAACTAGAGATATCACTGCTGATGTCGACAGACCTTGTCTGAAAGTAGAGAATTGCAGAAAGACTTTAACTTCTGCTTTATTGACTATGAAAAGACATTCAACAGTGTGGATCATAAAAAAAACTGTTGTGGATAATTTTTGAAGAATGCAAGTTCCAGAACACTTCATTGCACTCATAAGGAACCAATTTAGACAAAGAGGTAGTTGTTCTAAAAGAAGAAGGAGATAGAGAATAGTTTCAGATCAAGAAAGATGTGTTCCAGAGTTGGATAATTTCACCATACTTATACAACACGTTCAAGTCCACCAGGTTCTCTTCAAGAGAAATATGAGGCTGTCTACTACCTTAAAGATTTACAGTCTCAGAAATATTATGCAGAGTAGATGTGCATCAAAACTAACTCAACAGCACACCACCACCTCCATTCAGTATGTATGCAAAGCAAATAATCCAAGAATCTGAGTTATATAAAGAAGAACATGGTATCAGGATTGGAAGAAGACTCATTTCCAACCTGTGCTACACCAAGGATACAACCTCTCTTACTGGAAGCCAAGAGGACATAAATAATTACTCAAGAAGATCAAAGATTCCAGCCTCATTATGAATTGCACCTTAATGCAGCTCAAAAAAGAAAATGAAAATATTCCCTGCATAAACAGAACAAAATGCTGCACAGTTCAGCAACACCCTCACAATTTAGTTTTCTTCTATGCCCCAAACTTTAAGAATCCTAGTATACATGTGAATGTGTGATGTCTTTTTTAGAACAAGCTGAGAAAACAGATTGAAGAGTATGTGATATAATGGCACAGAACTCAGCTTCCTGCCTCTGCCATTAGGTTGTGTGTTACTTGCCCCAAGTTTTGATGTTTTTGTGGTTTAGTCATATAATTGCTTTTATTCTTCTTAGCTTCCATCGAGATAGTACAGACTCATAGTGAACTTATGCAAAACAGAATGAAACACTGTCTAGTCCTGGGCCAACTTCACAACAGTTGCCATGTTTGAGCCCATTGCTGCTGCAACTGTGCCAATGCATCTCTTAGGGGGTCTTCCTCTTTTTCTCTGACCCTCCACTTTACCAAATATGATATCATTTTCCATTGACTGCTCCCTCCTGATAATAAATCCAAAAAATCAAGATGAAGTCTGGCCATCCTGGCTTCCAAGAAGCACTTGGGCTGTGTTTCTTCCAACACAGGTCTGTCTGTTCTTTTGGCAGTCCACGGTAATTTCAATGTTCTCCTCCAACACCATAATTCAGATGTGTCAATTCTTCCATGGGCTTCCTTATTCACTGTTCAATTATCCCATGCATAAGAAGTTATTGAAAATATTATGGCTTGGCTCAGGCTCACCTTAGTGCTCAAATTGACATCTTTGCTCTTCAACACTTTAAAAAGTTGTTGTGCAGCAGATTTGAATGTTGTTTGATTTCTTGACTGCTGCTTTCATGAATGTTGATGGTTGACCCAAGCAAAATGAAGTCCCTAACAACTTCAATCTATTCTCCATTGATAAGAATGCTCTTTATTGGTCCAATTGTGAAGATTTTTGTTTTCTTTACATTAAGATGCAACCCATACTGAAGTTTGTGGTCTTCGACCTTCATCAGTAAGTATTTTAAATCCTGTTCACTTTCAGCAAGCAAGGTTGTATCATCTGTATATTGCAGGTTGTTAATGAGTCTTTCTCTAATCATGACAACAGCCACCTTTTTCTTCATATAACCCAGCATCTCAGATTATTTGCTCAGCATACAGATTGAGTGAGTGAAGTGAAAGAATGCAACCCTGGTGCACAACTTTCCTAATTCTAGACCATCGTTCTGTTTGAACAACTGCCTCTTGGTCTATGTACTAGTTCCTCATGAGCACAATTAAGTGTTCTGGAATACTCTTTCTTCTCAATTTTGTCCATAGCTTGCTATGATCCACACTATCAAAAGCCTTTGTGTAGTCAATAAAGCACAGGTAAACATCTTTCTGATATTCTCTGCTTTCAGTCAAGATCCATCAAATATTAGCAATGATATTCCTTGTTTGACATCCTCTTCTGAATCCTGCTTGAACCTCTTGAAGTTCTCTGTCAGTGTATGCTCGTAGCCATTTCTGTATTATCCTTAGTAAGACTTTACTTGCATGGGTTATCAATGATATTGTCTAATGATTTCCACATTATGTTGGACTACCTCTCTTTGGATTGACACAAATACAGATCTCTTCCAGTCAGTTGGCCAGGTAGTTGTCTTCCAAATTTCTTGGCAGAGATGAGTGAATGCCACCTGTGCCATTGCATCAGTTTATTGAAAGATTTCAATTTGTATTCCATCAATTCCCAGTGCCTTGAATAATATAAACTATCCATGGTATAAGTTTATTATGCAAATGATATCAGCTAATATTTATAAAGTATTTATAATATTCACTAGCATTTAGTAAATTCTAAAAAATATTTGTTAAGGAAGGGACAACTCAAATTGTATTTCAAAATAGTCAAGATTTTCTTTTTCTTTTTCTTTTTATTCTTTCTATCCTATAGTTGTTTGCTACTCACATACTAGTTCCTTCAACCAAAAATAACAATAAATTGAGTCAAGTGATTAAATCAATCTCTCTCATTGCCTATTTTCTGGTTTAGGTGATATTTGCATGACTGCTGTTGTCTAGGTATGTATTGAGTGTACACTTTTTATGTGTCTTAGGGAACATAAGAGACCTGGTGTGGTACTGAAGAGTATGCACTGGAGTGCTTACCACAAGGTTGGAATTTCAAACCAGTAGTTGACTCTCAGAAACCCTATACAGGGTCATTATGAATCAGAGCCTACTGACAATAATCACAACAATAAACAGGGAACACAGGATGCAACCTACCTTCAAATTATTTATGTTAATTATGAGCATTAGCAACATGTTAATAGCTTGCATTGTTGGAATTTTAAGAATATTTTAATTGGGAGACATTATGTTCAGAATTTGATTGCACCTTGAAATTCTAAGAATAATAAATACTTTCCCTGAGAGTCCCACTTTTCTCAAGCCTTTTGTACTAGAATAATTCATTTGGAACTGACATGAACATGCTTGTTGAAAACATTTGTCATCACATTTCCAGACTCAAAATAAGAATTAAAAAAATAGAGTAAAAATTGACAAGATTTGGGCATCTCTGAGTCAAAAGTAACTTATTCCTGATTTTCCTCTAGAATGTATTATCTCTAGTGAGTCTAAAAGAGTCAGCCTTGAGCTGGCTCTTGGCAAAAATGTCAAATTCAGATTGTTAGCCTGTCATTCAATATCCTCCATATTTTGTCCAATCCCTTCCTTTCCATTCTTACTATGTCTGTACTCAGCAAGCACCTCTTCTTGATTTATAGGCAGTCTTCCAAAGCCTCATTCCCCTTTAATGACCATGACCCTTTGCTCAAGTTATAATTCATATCATATTTATTATTTTAAGTAAAATTTAGTAAATGTATTCTTATATATGGAGCACAGTGACTCCGTATAATAAGTCCTGAAAAGTGAACCACAAGGTCCAGCAACACTTCACAGAGGAAAGATGAGGCTTTCTGTTTCAGAGAAGATGTAATGCCTCTGAAAGCATATAGAGACAAGATCTCTATGAACTGGAGGGCACTTTTTTATATAGTTAAAAAAAGTAGTAAGAGAAAAAAATATTTTTCTAAGTAAAAGAGTAGTTTTTAAAGGAAAAGAAAAATAATTGTGTGAAAAATGTATTGAGTAGTCTAGAAAAAAAGGAAAATTAGTAGAATGTTCCAAACATCCAAGTGAGAGGTTGCATATGCTTGGAATAAGATATTGGGGGAATAAGATATTAGAATATGATAAACAGTTAAAATATATAAAACTAGTGATATGGAAGGTTTCAAAGCTAATACCTTGTTTTCTAATTTATGCGGTGACGTTCAATGATGTAGGAATCATGTGGTGCCAAAGTTTAAGCACTCGACTACAAGGTTGGTTTGAACCAAAAGGTCGATGGTTCAAACTCACCAGCTGCTCCTCAGAAGGACAATACAGGTTTGCTATGAGTTGGAACCAATTTGACAGTATTTAACAGCTACAACAATTGAATGATGTAGGAAATAATGACAGAAAACCATGTTTATTGGTGGTTATTCTGCTTCAGGTCCTTTTATTCAAGATGTCTTTGACTTGTGAAGTGGATCAATCAAATAGAGAGTTGTATAATTTGGTCCAGATTTCAAATGTGAGTTCTGAGAATTTAATTTATGAATATCAAAGAACAAATGTGTCAGTTTAATGATTAAGGAGCACCTGTCCGAAGCCATGGTATTTTCAATGACCTCATACACATGTAAAATTTGGACAATGAATAAGGAAGACAATAGAAGAATGCATGCATTTGAATTATGGTGTATGGAAAGAATATTGAAAGTACTGTGGACTGTCAGAAGAACAAACAGATCTGACTTGGAAGAGTTGTAGTCAAAATGCTCCTTATAAGCAGGATGACAAGACTTTGTCTCTCATACTTTGGACATGGTTTCAGGAAGGACTAATCTCTGGCAAAGGCAAAGTGAAGGGTTAATGAAAAAGAGGCAGATCTTCAATGAAATGAATTCATACAGTGGCAGCAATAATGGGCTCAAAACATGATAACAATTGTGAGGCTGGGACAGGACCAGACTGTGTTTAGCTCTGTTGTGTTTAATGTCACTCTGAGTCAGAACCAACTCCATGGCACATCACAACAACAATTTATGAATGCTGTCTATAAAAGCTGTGAACAAGAATGAGATTTCCTTGGGTTGGTAGTAGAGGTGGTGATGTGCTGTGGAGTTAATTCCAATGCATAGTGACCCTGCATAGGGTTTCCAAGGCTATAAATCTTTACAGGAGGAGAAAGCCTCATCTTTTCCATGTGGAATGACTGGTAATTTCAAACTTCTGACCTTGACTTTAGCAGTCTGACTCATAACCACTATACTACCAGAGCTTCATTAAGAAATGGCAATAAGCATCTATAGACAACTTTCTATCTATCTATAAAATGAAAGAGTAAATAGAAAGTCGTATATGTCTACTTACACATTCACTGGGTTTGCTTTATACAGTAAAGATCTGAAAACAATAAAGTGTCGATTTGAAGATCTTGGGGGCAGTGTGTATGTGGGGGGGAAGAATGGGAAAAGCTGCATTACTTTTCAATATTTTATGCCATAGAAAAAGATTCTAAACACTTTTAAATCAGTTTGATCCATGATTCAGGCTGTTGTTGTTGTTGTTAAGTGCCGTTGAGTCGGGTCCGACCCATAGCGACCCTGTACAGGGTTTCGATGTAAATCTTTACGGGAGTAGAAAGCCTCATCTTTCTCCCGCGGAGCAGCTGGTAGTTTCAAACCACTGACCTTAAGGTTCGCAGCCCGATTCGTAACCACTACGCTACCAGAGCTCCTTATGATTCAGGCTAGATATTAATAAATTAATTATCGAGCTAACTAATTTCACTTTATTATTATCCAAAAACACGTCCATTTTGTAATGACTTGAGTAGAGCTTATCTTCATTCACTGCATATGACATTCATTATACTACTGATGCCAATTTCACTTTTAAACATCTGGATAAATAAAGAGTACTTTCGGTGAGGAGTTTGCATAGCCTAATTAAAGGATTGTTTTTAAATTGATTAGTTATGCATTTTTCTTCAATTTGTGTATTTTGTAATAGTATGCAAATATGAGGCAAACTCAAGAGTATATTTGTATTACATATGCAAATGTAGGCTGTTAGTTTCCTTAATAATGTAAATTTATATAGTTCTTGCCAGTTTGTCCATAATGCTTTTATCTATTGTGTTTTGCTCCATAAAATATGCATTTAGTTTTCAGAATGTATCTGAAATGTTTATGACTTTGAAATAAAGTAGCATATGAAAGTAATAGTTGTTAACAAAATACTATTGATGTCAATTTCTTTAAAAATTGTACTAAAAAAATTCCATTTTATCAGACAATTATATACTCCTGTTTGTACTGTGGTCACTTTTAATGGATGTTAATTGACATTCCCAGAATGTCAATAGGTATCCAATGGGTGTTATTCTTTTATTTACTGCACTATGCCACTTCAGTTATTCCTTACTGAAAACCCACTTTGCTCATAATACTCTAACAGCTTCAAAGGCAAAATATTCTATATAAAGTTCAGAGGCACCAAGTTAAAAATTTAAAAATATAATTCTAAACTTTGCATTTTCCAGAAAGAGATAGACAGTTTTCTTTGTACTAATTAGGTAATGTTCATAAGTACTTTTTAGGGGATTATCCACATTTTATGGTTGAACAATTTAAAACTCAAAATCCACAAGATCACTTAAACAGGCAGAGTTGAAAGCACATTGAGTTTGCCATCTTCTAAATCCCTTGTTCTTTTAAGTGTGGAGTACTCCTGAAGTGCAAAACTCTCACCTGGATAATTGGGTTCTGGATCTGACAAATGCTTCTAAATCACTGTTGCTTCGCATTTACCACCTAAGGGAAGACAATATGTGGACACATTCTTTCAAATCTCTTTTCAGTACTAGAAAGATGATGTCATTTTTGTGGAGTCACCAGTCTCCATTGTTAGTGCTTTGTCAAGGATTTATAAACTGACTGTTAATTCAAAGTTAAGGGTTCTCATTAACTGTATGTTTAGTAGCTTTTGTTTTCAAGGTTAAAAAAAAAAAAAATTGTGCATGATTTTTAAGGAACCCTGGTGACACAATAGTCAAGAGCTAAGCTGTTAGGTGAACCCATTAGTCACTGTGTAGTAGAAAGAGATTGCAGTCAGCTATAATCCTGTTCTCTGTAAATACAATAGCCTTGAAAATGTATGGAATAATTTTACTCTGTATTAGGAGGGCTCAGTGGCAAC
>NW_006408714.1:3416435-3417615 GCF_000296735.1 Chrysochloris asiatica
CATGATAGAGAAATTAAAGGCATCCAAATTAGCAAAGAGGAAGTAAAACTTTCTGTATTTTCACGCAATATGATCCTATACATAGAAAACCCCAAAGACTCAGTAAAAAAAACAAAAAATGACTAGACCTCATTGGAAAATTCAGCAAAGTGGCAGGGTGTAAGATCAACATACAAAAATCAGTTGGATTCCTCTATAGTAACAACAACAGTACTGAAAAGGACATTAGGAAAGCAATACCATTTACAATAGCTGCCCAAAGGATGAAATATTTAGGAATAAATGTAACCAGAGAAACAAAGGACTTATACAAAGAAAATTACAAAACATTATTACAAGAAACCAAAAGAGACTTATAGAAGTGAAAGAACATATGTTCTTGGATAGGAAAATTCAACATGGTGAAAATGTCAGTACTGCTCAAAGCAATTTACACACATAATGCATTCCCAATCCAGATTCCAACAACATTCTTCAAAGAGATGGAAAAGGCAATTTCTAATTTTATTTGGAAAGGAAAGAGACCCAAGATATGCAAAGCACTGCTTAAGAAGAAGAACAAAGTTGGAGGCCTCTCACTCCCCAATTTCAAAATTTACTACATGGCTACAGTGGTCAAAACAGCCTGGTACTGGTACAATGAAAGCTACATTGATCAATAGAACAGAACTGAGAATTCAGAAATTAACCCATCTACAAACAGTCAACTGATTTTCCACAAAGTGCCTAGGTATATTGCATGGGGAGGAGATAGTCTCTTTAACAGATGGTGCTGGCAGAACTGGAAAGTGATACGCAAAAGATTAAACAAGACATTTACTTCACGCCCTATACAAAAACGAACTCAGCATGGATTAAAGACCTAAATGTGAATCCCAAAATTATGAAGGTCATCAATGAAAAAATAGGAACAAATGTGAGAACTCTAATTCAGGGTATACACAGACTACCAAACTTTTTGAAAATTATGCAAACAAAAGTAGACAGAATAGATAATTGGGACATACTAAAATTAAAAACTTATGTGTATTAAAAGATTTCACCAAAAGATAAAAAAAGGAACTAACAGAATGGGAAAAATCTTTTGCAACAACACATCAGATAAGGGAATTATTTCTAAAATATATAGAAAACTACAACACTTCCACAAGAAAAAGACAAATAACCCAATTAAAAAATG
>NW_006408714.1:3422373-3424406 GCF_000296735.1 Chrysochloris asiatica
ATTCCATTCACTTCATAAGAGTCAATTCTATTTTGATGAAATAACTCTTCCCCAGTCATATTTTGAGTGCCTTTCAAGATGAGGGGTTCATCTTCTAGAACTATAGCTGATAATATTCTACTTGGAGTACTGGTGTGGTGTTGTGTGTTAATGTGCTGGATTGCAAAGTCACTTTGAACCACAAGGTCGGTGATTTAATCTCACTAGCTCCTCCTTGGAAACTCTATACAGGGTCACTATGGTTCGGAACTCGATGGCACTTAACAACAACAATGTTAACATTCCACATGTATCAATATTCAATATTCAATATTCGAGTGCTACCTGATAGTGTTCTATTGCTATTAATAAGGTTTTCAGCATCTATATATTCAGAGGTAGTTTGCCTCTTCTTCTTCCTAGTCTGCCTTGGGCTGAAAGCTCAGCCCAAACCTGTACACCATGGGTGTACTCTGCTGGTATTGAAATTACCACTGGCATAGCTAGCATCATCACAGCAACATGCATGCCACCACAGCACAATGAATTGAAAGATGAGTGGTATAAAAGTAAAGGAGGATGTTATCAATTATGCTCACTCCTATAAACCAAGAAATTTGGAAGACTGCTATCTGGCTAACAGATTGAAAGAGATCCTTATTTATGTCCATTCCAAAGAGAGGTGACACAATGGGATGTGGACATAAATTTAAAATATAATTAATATCACATGCAGGTAAAATGACCGCAATAATCCATTGCCAAAGAACTCCAAGAGATTCAAACCAGATGCAGATCAGGACATGCAATTAGGAATATCACTGATTACATCAGATGGATATTGGCTGACTAAAAAAATACCTGAAATATGTTTATCTGTGTTTTATTTAATTATGCAAAGGTTTTTGACTGTGTGGATCATGACATGCTACAGTCCTCCTTATTCATTGTTCAACTTTCACATGCATATGAGGCTGTCAAAAATACCATGGCTTGGGTTAGGAGCACTTTAGTCTTCAAGCTGATATCTTTGCTTTTGAATGCTTTAAAGAGGTTTTGTAGAGCAGATTTATTTGCCCAATACAATATGTTCAGTTCCTTGATTGCTTCTTCCATAAGTGTTGATGGTGAATCCAAATAAAATGAAGTCTTTGAAAATTTCAATCTTTTATGCGTTTATCATGATGTTATTTATTTCTCCAGTGGTGAGGATTTTTGTTTTCTTTACATTGAGATACAGCCCATACAGAAGGCTGTGGTCTTTGATGTTCATCAGTAAGTATTTTAAGTCCTATTCATTTTCAAACATCAAAATTATATCATCTGCGTGTCTCAAGTTGTTAATGAGTCTACCTCCAATCTTGTTGCCATATTTGTCTTCATATAATTCAGTTTTTTAGATTGTTATCTCAGCATACAGATTGAATAAGTATGGTGAAAGAATATAACCCTGGTGCACATTTTTCCTAATTTTAAACCATTCAGTGTTCCCTTGTTCTGTTCTCATAACTGCCTCTTGGTCTATGTACAACTCCCTCATGGGCAAAATTTAGTGTTCCGGAATACTCACACTTCACAATATATTCCATAGATTGTCATGATCCACTCAGTCAAAAGCCTTTGTATAGTCAATAAAGCACAGGTAAGCATCTTTCTTGTGTTTTCTGGAATCTGACATAAACAATGAGATCCCTTGTTGCATGTCCTCGTCTGAATCTGCCTTGAACCCCTTGCAATTCCCTGTCAGTGTAGTGTTGCAATCATTTATGAACTATCTTGAGTTAAATTTTAACTTGCATGTGATATTAATGATATTGATAAATGGTTTCTGCATTCCCTTGCATCACCGCTCTATGGAATGTGTACACATATGGATCTCTTCCAATCATTTGGCCAGGAAGCTCTTTTCCAAATTTCTTGGCATAGCTCAATGAATGCATCCAATGCTGCCTGAATTTGTTGAAATCATTTAATTTGTATTCCATCAACTTCTGGAGGCCAGGTTTTTGCTAATACCACCAGTGCACATTAGATTTCTTTCTTTTGTACTTTTG
>NW_006408714.1:3424874-3427920 GCF_000296735.1 Chrysochloris asiatica
GAAGAAAGACATCATGCTTAGTAAAGTGGAGTGTCAGAGAAAAAGAGGAAGACCCCTATGAGATGGATTGCCACTGTGGCAAAAGCAATGGGCTCAAACATAGCAATGATTGTGAGGTTGATGCAAGAGTGGATAATATTTTGGGCTATGAGTAGGTTTTTACTTGATGGCACCTAACAACAACAATGGATTTAATAGATTGTTTTTCCAACCATTAGAGAAACCTGGAGCTACATTGTGCAGAACTGAGCACCTACATTGTATTCCAAATTCTAGATTTCATTGGTTTCTAGTCCCATTTATTTCTTACTCTAATCCCAGGATGTTGTAGTTAAGGGCCTTTAGTCGGTTCCAACTCATAGCCACCTTGTATAGGGTTTCCAAGGAGCAGCTCATGAGCTTAGACTGCTGATCTTGTACCTCTAACTGGCCTTGATGTTTAGTGATTTTTACCACAATGCCACAACAGGACTATATGCAATATAGCTACACACCAAATTGTTGCTCTTTTAGGTGCCATCAATTTTGTACTGAGTCATAGTGACTCAGTATATAACAGAATGAAACACTGCCCAGTCCTATGCCAACCTCATAATCATTGCTACACTGAGTGCATTGCTGCTGCCACTGTGCCAATCCATCGCGTTGTGGGGCTCTTCCCCTTTTTTGATGAACCTCCTCTTTTTTAAGCGTACACCAGGTAGCTATGTATAATATTTTCTGTTCCCATGTTTCTGAGTAAAATCATTCTGCTTCACCAGTATCCTAGGTAACTTATTCTCCAAATCATTTCCTATAATTTTTACCTTAAACTGATTTTAGATAAGAAGACGTGTGGGAGAAATTTGAGTTTGCTAAGCATACAATAATCTTTTTGTGTCAGTCTTACCTACAGTGGAAAAATTTTTATTGGGATCCAGGGTCTACCTCTTTAATAGATTTTGTGAATTAAATAGATCCTTATTCCTAACCATACTTTCAATCCATTTAACCTTAGTTCCCTATATGTATTAAGAATTTTTAATGTCATTTTTCAATATGCAAGTCATCAAACATTGAAATTTAACCAAAAATTCAGGATTTCTTTGCTGAACTAATATGATAACGCAATAAAGGAGTCCAAAGTGTTTCTTTAGTAGCAGTAAAATGTTGTCAATGCAGTTTCATATAATAATATTTATGTATTATTTTAAACTAATACTCACTGATCACTCAAGATAATACAAAGGTGAAGCTCCACAAAAATTTTTTGTATAAAAAGAGCTTATTTTAGCACATACATTAAGTCCTCATGCCAAGATATTAACAGAGAAAGCTGGGTAACGTGTGCTGTTATTTTTATAGACCTTTATGGGGTTCCTGGTTCAGTAGTATGTACAACTTTTTAGAGATTCGTGGATTTGGATCCAGATCTACTGAATCAGAAACTCTGTAGGTGAAGCCCAGAAATTTGCATTTTGACAATGGTTGTTAGTGATGAAAATGGATTTCTGAAATCTACAGCTACAGGGAACATGATTGATTGATGTTCTCAGTGATGCCCTTTTTAGTTTATCCGGCATTTGTGTAAAGAAAGCTGCTATTCAATGACCAAGCAAAGCAGGCATACTCATACAGTCTATCTTTACAAGATGCAGGAAATTTGTAACTGGAAACTTTGACTTAAGAACTTTTATATTAGACAGATGGAAACATTCTTAGAATTGTGTTACCATCTGTGGCACTTACTACTAGTTATTTCTATCTTGTCTACTTTATTGAGCTCAGACCTACATCTGGTCTGGAATGTTCTTCCCACTTTCCTACATAACAGGCATTTCTCAAATGCCCCTGTTGTTCTTCTCATCCTCTCTCAGCATGGTCTTCTCAGAGAATCCTAACTAATCCAAGTGGTGATAAGAATGGTAGTGCTAAACTAACTTGCATGCTCCTCAGATAGTCTTTTGAATGTGAAGATTTGAGCACCATTGCTATAAATATTTTCTGTTTTTTATTATAATTATCAACAGTGAAGGAACTAAAGCTCTCATATTGATAGAATTAACAAGTATTTGGGATTTGAGGTCATGGGCCCTTAGAGGCTGGCTAAATTCAGAAGAAATTGACAAGGGCAAGATTTAGCTGTATCTATTAAATTTTGAGTTAAACTACAAAGCAGATAGTTGAAAATATAAACTAGCAAAAGATGCATTCTACTAGTTGAAGGTAAAGGGAATATATGAAGATAGCTAAAAAAAGAGTTCTTCACGAATAAAACAAGAATTATGGAATATCCACACACAAAATAAATGTATCTCTTGTCCAGTCTTTTAGTAAGACAGCATTGAATTATCTTTTTCTATGGTGCTCTGAATTAATATTGTACTGAATCCTTGTATATTATGCTACTCTGGTTATAAGGTTTGCAAGAAGGTGCCAGACATGATTGTTGTTCAGAACAAGAAAGCATGCAAAACAAAGAAACCAACAGTACCACAAAAACAAAGAAACCAACAGAAAACAGAAAAATAATTGGATTAAATTCATACCTATCAATACGTACAATGAATGTCAATGGAGTAAATGTACTAATTAAGAGATAGAGAGTAGCAGAATGGATAAGAAAACAGGATCCTTCAGTACACTGTCTACAAGAGATACATCTTACAAATAGATTAAAAATTAAAGTATTAAAAAATATCAAGCTAACTACAATTAAAAATGAGCAGGAATGGCAATATTAATCTCTAACAAAATAAACTTTAAGGCAAAAACCAGCATACGAAATAAAGACATGATCTCATGGTTAAAAGATCTATGCAACAAGAAGACATAACCATAATAAATGTCTATGTTCCCAATAAAAAATCACCATAATATATAAATCAGACTCTGATAGAATTGAAGAAAGAAATGGGCAACTCTATAATAAAAGTGGGATATTTTAACACACCATTTTGAAAAAAGAATAACCAGAAAGAGACTAAACAAAGACACAGAGGAACTAAACACAATCAATCAACTTAACCTCTTACGTTTGTACAGAACATTCAACCCAACAACAGCA
>NW_006408714.1:3428801-3430822 GCF_000296735.1 Chrysochloris asiatica
ATTACAATTGCTGCCTCCTGAATCTCTGAGGAGTTTTCTCCATCATTTATTGAACTGTGCTGTTATATCCAAATTAATCTTGTACTTATGTATTAAGTGTGGTGCATCAAAATGGAAAGCTTTATTTCTTTGGAAAAAAGTAAGTTTTGAGGAAAGATTTATTCAATGTATCTAATATTGAAATGAGGAAATAATTTAATGTTAAAAAACTTTATACAGAACATAGAACATTGAAATGGAGAAAAGATATTTTGTTTTTACAACAAAAATAAATAAAATAAAAACCCCTTTATATAGATTAACTGATTAACACTCCCATGATAAGAATTGCTATATTAAATATAAACCCATTATGCTAGGGGAAAAAAAAAAATACACTATACCTAAACCTTTGGAACACAGCAAAAGTAGTGCTAAGAGGGCAATTAATAGCAATAAATGCACACATCCAAAAAGAAGAATGAACTACAATCAACACATTAGCACAAAATCCAACAATTAGAGAAAGACCAGCAAGGTAAACATACAGTCATTAGAAGAAATGAAATAATAAAAATTAAAATATAAATAAATGAAATAGAAAACAGAAAAACAATAGAAAGAATAAAAAAGACAAGCATCTGCTTCTTTGAAAAGATTAACAGAATCAACAAACCATTGGCAAAACTAATAGAAGAAAAGAAGACACATATAACACACATATAAGAAATCATGTAGATGATGTCATAAGAGACATGATGTTTTGTTGTTTAGATCCATCAAGTTGGTTCCAACTTATAGCAATCCTGCATAGAGTCTTCGAGGAGCAATTGGTGGGTTTGAACTGGTGACCTTGTGGTTAGCTGTGCAGTGCTCATCCTACAGCACCACACCAATGAGAATACATTTATTTGAAAAGGCCTTAAGTGTTCATTGATATCATGAGAAAATTTGAACTTTTACCTTTTTACCTTCTAAATATTGTAGTATGACATTGTAGATAATTTTAGAGATTTCACAGAATATAGAAGAAAATTTACTATGATTTTTCAAGTAAGTATACGATGTAAGGAGGAAGATAAACTTAGACTATATCTTCTCACTTTTACAAATGGTGCCTGCTGATTTTACTGCTTAAAGAAAGAAATACTTTTTCTTCACACAATTTCATATTGAATGTTTTCAATTACCAGAAATGTTGCTTTGTCTCTTGTGGTCAAGGATGGTATGATGAACCATTTGCTGAAAACTGCTTCATACTCTGTAGTCATGAAAAACTGAAAAGTAGCTACTCTGGTAGACAGACAGGCACTTTCTAAACTGGAATTTATTTTATCATCTTTGTAAACTCTTTCCATATGTTTGCTTTACATTTGCATCTTTTAAATTTGAAATGAATTGTTTACCAAATAAACCATGTAATAACTCATTTTAAAAATAGTACACTTATAAGGCAACATTTACCACTTAATGACACATTTGAAAATAAGTTTTGTTTCCATTTTTTATGATCTTTAGTAGAATTTAGTATGGATATTCATTCCCACATCACTATCCTGGTTTCCCTAGTTAAAGTAAATGTTATCTTTTGTCTCAACTAAAGAAGGGGTTTAATTAGCAGCAAAATATTAAAAGTAATAAAGCATAAACATTAAAAGTTTAAGCTATGAAATGAAGTTTTTATATTGAACTACTTACTGCAAATGTCATCAGGATGTTTTGAGACTTTTCTCATCCATATAATGGAGTAATGACTGAAACCCTCTCATTTTCATGCAAACACTGCTGAAAATTTGTGAGTTAATAGTAAAATCAGTGAAATAGGAAACTATTTAAAAGTGCATGCATACCTAGGCTAAAATACATTAACTTAAAAATATAAATATATATTATAAAGTCAATTGAAGGGACTTGCTTTCTTCTTCAATGTGTTGAATGAAATGGTTAATTTTACAAAACCTTGGACATACACATTGTCTGAGTGAAATAAAGACACTATAAAGCAATATGAAGATACATTTTTTTTCTAGACTTTTTTTTTT
>NW_006408714.1:3433542-3439416 GCF_000296735.1 Chrysochloris asiatica
TGGTGTTTGAGAATACTAAAAGTGCCATGGATTGCCAAAAGAACCAATAGATCTGTTTTGGAAGAAGTGCAGCCAGAGTGCTCCTTAGAGGACAAGATGGCCAAACTTCATCTCTCATACTTTGGACATATTGTCAGGTGGGAGAAGTCGCTAGAGAAGGATATCATGTCTGGTAATATGGAGGGTCAGAGAAAAAGAGGAAGACCCCCAACGAGATGCATTGGCCAGGTGGCAGCTTTGACGGACACAAGTGTTTCAACAGTAGTGAGGTTGGCCCAGGATTGGACATTGTTTCATTCTGCTGTGCTTAAGGTTGCTATGAGTCAGTGCCGACTCGCTGGCACCTAACAAAAACAACAACAATACGTGGTGTAAAATAAGGAAAGGTGTTTGTCAAGGTTGCATCATTTCATGATACTTTTTCAGTCTATATGCTGAGCAAATAATCTGAGAAGCTGGACTATATGAAGAATATCAGAGCCACAGGATTGGAGGAAAATTCATTAACAACCTTCCACATACAGATAGCACAGCTTAGCTTGCTAGAAGCAAAAAACGATTTGAAGTGTTTATTGATGAAGGTCAAAGTCTATAGCCGTAAGCATGGGTTACATCTCAACATAAAGAGAACAAAACATTTTTGAAACTACATCAGTAAGCAACATCATGACAATAAGGGAAATGATTGAAATTGTCAAGTATTTCATTTTACTTGTATCTATAATAAATGTTTATGGAAGCAGCTGTCAAGGAATCAAATGAAGTATTGCATTTGGAAAATGTATACAAAAGACCTGCATAAAGTGTTAAAAAGTAAAAATCTTACTTTGAAGACTTTGGTGTGGCCGCATTTTCATTCACCTCATGTACCTTTGAAAGCTGGACAACGAATAAGGAAGACCCAAGAAGAATTGATGCGTTTACATTATGGTTGTAGAGAAGAATATTGACTATACCACTGATAGTCAGAGAAGGAACAGCCAAAACGTTACTTAGAAGTGAGAATTGCAACCCTTCAACTGGTTTAATTTAGAAATTATCAGGTGGGACCAGTTCCTGGAGAGGGACATCAAGTTTGATAAAATAGAGGACTCAGGGGAAAAAGGAAGACCCTTAAGGAGATGAATAGACACAGTGGCTGCAACAATGGGTTCAAACATAGGAATGGTTGTAAGGATGGCACAGGACTGGGTAGTATCTTACTATGCTATACATGGATCAGGTTAGAGCTGATGAGTCAAAACTGACTCAACATCATCTAAAAACAACGTTTCCTTAAAATCACTTACACCTTTATTTTGATACCTGGAATCAAATCCTGTGACTTCTATTATCATAGATTTGTTTGGCCAGTTATTGAACGTCATATAAATGAGACCATACATACCATACTGTTTTACATCTAGCTTTTATTTTCTTAAACATTATGTATGAATTACCAAAAGTCTATTTTGGCACTTAGGTTTCACTAGTTCTCTTCTTGCTTGTTATGTAATAGCAACAACAGGACCAACTTGTGTAAATGGATCTCTCCCAAATGCAAATTAAATTTGATAAGCATTCAACTTTATCTGTATCAATAGAACGTTATGGCACACCAGAGGATATAAGGTTTACTATCCATAAAAATTCACCTCGAAGTGAGTGTTTGTAAATGAGTTTTATGGGAAGATTGTTGTAATTGTTAAGTGTCAACTCATAGCCACCCATAAAGGGTTTTCCGAGGCTTTTAAGTCTTTGTGGGAGCAGAAAGCCTCATCTTTCTCCCACAAAGAGGCTGGCAGGCTCAAACTGAAGACCTGTGGTTTGCAGTACACTGCTTATCATTTGAGCTACACTCCCCATCAGAAAATACCGGAATATCATTTAATGTGACAATTCAGTTAAAATGAGTTTGACTCTTTTCATTGTATTGTTGTTGTTGACTGTGTTAGAATAAATAATAATTTCAAAAATGCATCTTACAGAGTGCTAAGCCCACATACTATTCACACAAAATAAGCTAGCAGTGTTTTTTGTTACTGTTCTGGGTTTTTCATTTTCTTCTTGCTGTTGTTGAGTTTATGGCAATTTAAATATTGTCAACAAAGTTGGTGTTTTTTCTAAAACCAGTCGTGCTGATAGGCGATGAAGGGCTGTGAACCACAGTGATGGACACAGTCAGAGGGGAAGACAACACAATGACTGTTGATAACATTTTTGTGCAGTGTTGAAGCAGAATTTTATTATTCTTTGTAAAAATATCCCTATAGATATTTATGATCACAAAAGCTTATTTCATAGTGTAGCTTACATATACCTACAAGGCTAATACTCTGTGCTAATTTGGTTTTTGAACCATCCAGTGAACTCCAGTCAGAGCTGAGATTATTAAACAAATATAAGGGTCATTCAAATTATACTATTTCATCTGCACAAGCTGTCGATTTCCTTGCTGCTGGCATTTTTTATGGTGATTGAAGTTGACAAATTTTCTAGTGTTTTAATGATAATGTGGTAAATAGTACTTGAGAACCTATATCAGCTACTTTATTTTTTTATTATTATTGTGAGGTTTACATGGGAGAACATCAGCTTTACACTCATCCTATTGTATTTTGTTTCATTGCAATGATTATAATTCCCTCCATGCATCATCAAATAAATCCAAAGGGTACACCACACAGGTCCACCTCCCTCCACTCCACTCCTGGCCGCCATAACACATCCCTTCTCTCTCCTTAAGTCCAGTGTCCCCAGCTGCTCCATCTGTCCTCATCATCATCTGTGTCTCCATCCCTGGTGTTACTGCCTCTCTGGATAGGGTCACGCTTTCCACTCTTTTAACTTGATGGTTCCAGGGACCTCTGCTCCTGGGCTGCAAAATCAATCACTCACCTCCTTTTGTCAAAAACACATCTATCTCTATATTTCCTAGCCTCACAGTCAGTCCTGATGGCAATTATTCACTGCTGTACCACACGACTCTTATCGCCATTTTCTTTTGTCAGCCGGGTCCCAACAGATGGAAAATCATTCAGTAGTGATTTTACCTTCCCCCTCCCCATCTGGAACAAGGTTTCCTCTTGAAAACTTGTAAGCCAGTCACTGCTTGCCTTTATAGGCCCCCTCATTTTGGGTAGCCAATGTTGCTTATCCCCATCTACCCTGTGTTCCGATGGGGTGGGAGTGATCCTCACTGTAAAGATTTGTTACCTTTTTTGAGCCTCTACATCCATAAGTATAGGTAAAGTTCATCAAATTTTAATAGGTTACTCTTTTTTTCCCCTTTTCTTTCTTCTTCTAGTTGGGTTCTGATCATTCAGCCATCAAAGGCAGGTCATGTGGGTACTATCTGCAAGTATGGGTGTTCTTGTGCATCTCCCCACACTTCATATCAGCTGGACACTTCACTATCTGCTCTAGTCCTCTGTGGCCATGTCACTGCCTCTGGGCCCAGGAGTCCCTGGGTTTGGCACTACTGCTGGCCATCCAGGTCTCCCCCCAGGTTTACAGGGGTTTATTGAATATGGTTGGGCTTAGCTCACAACTTCATTGCTGTTTTACCCCCTCTTCCCTTATTGGTGACCAATGTGGTCACCAGCCAGACCACATGCCTGCTCATATATTCCCCTTGAGCCTGAGACTTGGAAGGGGATTTGTTCTGAGGTGTCCCAAACAATTGCCTTGATGGCTCCCGGGCAAACAGCTTACTTGTTCTTGTAGTAATCAATCAGACGGCCGTTATTGTTTCAAATTTTTACTGTTGGTCTTTCTTTCATGAATTATCTTCTGTTCTTCAAGCTGCGCAAGGCTGGTCTACTTGTCCTTTCCAGTGGAAATTTCCTACCTCAGTCGGTTCTGGATGGGGTTCTGGATTCCACCTATGGTCTTGTGCAATGTAAAGGCTCCACAAGAAGCCTCTTTCAATGGGCAACTTCTAGCCCCCTTTAAGGTTTTCCAAATAGTTATAGGCTGAAGATGGACTTATACAAGCTTTCTGTAGTGATGATTCTGGTTATTCCTTTCTCCCCCTCTCAAGTGTCTATTTTACAATGGTAGGCAAGGGAAACCAAGACTCAAAAGACAGCCAAGCATCTTAACACTAGTCCCCTCTTTTACCCCTTCAAACCACCATGCCTCAAGCCCTTTATCAGTTACTTTTGCTGGAAATGAAGTAGCAATTAAAGGAAAAGAAGGAGAACCATTTTAAAGGGCTTCTACTCAGTTCTAACGAATGTTGGGACCCTTGTGGTTATTGTTAGTTTCATCCAGTCAATTCTAACGAATAGTGACTCCATATACAACAGAACAAAACACTACTCGGAACCTGAGCCATCTTCATAATTGCTGTTAAGTTTGAGCCCATTGTTACTGTCCTGGAGTCAACCCACCTCATTGGAGGTCTTCCTATTTTTCATTGATCCTCCACTTTTTAAGGCATGATGTCCTTCTCCATGAATATTATGATAACACATAAAAAGTATGAGAGACAAAATCTTGTCATCCTGGCTTCTAAGAAGTATCTACCTGCACTTCTTATAAGACAGATCTGTCTGTTCATCTTGCAGTCCATGGTATTTTTAATATTCTTCTTCAAAGCCATTACTCAAATACATCATTTCTTCTAGTCTCCCTGGTTCACTGTCCAGCTTTCACATGCATATGAAGCAATAGAAAATACCATGGCTTGGATCAGGTTCACCTTAGTGCTCAAACTGATATCTTTGCTTTTTATCACTTTATATAGAATTTTTGCAGCATATTTGCCTAATTCAATCCATCGTTTGATTTATTGAGTGATGCTTCCATGATTGTTGATTGTGTATCCAAGCAAAATGAAGTCTTTGACAACTTCAATCTTTTCTCCATTTATCATGATGTCATTTATTGGTCCCCACCACTCGTCTGTCAGTTTGTCCTACTGTAGTGACTTCTGTATTGCTGTGATTCTGGAGGCTATGCCATGAGTATTTTAAATACCATCAGGGTCACCCACAGTGGACATGTTTCAGATGAGCTTCCAGACGAAGACAGACTAGAAAGGAGAGACAGACTACTTCTGAATGGTTAGTCATTGAAAGCCTTAGGAATAGCAGTGGGATACTGTCAGAACCAGATTATTGAATATAGAAAGATGATGAGTAACTCCAGAATATTGTCAGTTATACTACCAGAAAATGAGCCCTTCAGGTTAGAAAGCACTCAAAATATGACTGAGGAAGAGCTGCTTCCTCAAAATACAGTTGACCATAATGACACAAATGGAGTAAAGCCCTCTAGACCTTCATTTGCTGATGGGGCATAACTCAAAATGAAGAGAAACAGTGGCCAACATCCATTAAGAATTGGAACATGGAATGTACAAAGTCTAAAATCTATAGAAAGCTACAACAACTCTACAAGAAAAAGACAAACGACCAAATTAAAATGGGCATAGGACATAAACAGACACTTCACCAAGGAAGAAATTTAAGTAGCCAACAAACATTAGAAGAAATTATCCCTATCATTTGTCATTGTTTCAGTTGTTAAGTGCTGTAGAGTCAGTTCCATCTCATAGCTACTCTGTATATGATTTCTGAGGAGCAACTGGTAATTTTGAACACCCAATTCTGTGGTTCAAACAGTCCATGTAGTGCAGTGCATTATCCTGCAGTGCCACATCAGGATTCAACATTAGTCAATGTTGTTGCTAAGTGCCATGGAGTCAGTTTCAAACCAGAGTGACTCTGTATAGAGTATCCTAGGAGCAGCTGGTGAGCTTAAACCACCAACCCTGTGGTTCAAACAGCTTTGCAGTCTGGCACATTAACCCACAGTGCCAAACATTAGTTATTAGAGAGATTCAAATCAAAACAACGAGATAGTATTTCACCCAACATTAATAACAAA
>NW_006408714.1:3439924-3447777 GCF_000296735.1 Chrysochloris asiatica
TATGGGTTAGAACTGACTCAATGTCATTTAACAACAAAAACAACAACATCGCTATTGAAGTCATGCTGTAGAGTTATGAGTTAATGTGCTGGACTGCAAAGTAGGTTTGACCACAAGGTTGGCAGTTCAAGCTTACCAGCTGCCCCTCGGATACCCTATACAGGGTCATTATGGGTCGGAACTTACTCAGCAGCACTAACCAACAACAATAACAGCAGCAGCATTGATACTGGGACTGCAAAATTGTTCAAACATGATGGAAAATGGTATGACACTTCATCAGTATATTGGAAAATAGAAATACCATATGATGAAGCAATCTTTCTGCTTGGCATATATCCACAAGAAATAAGAACCAGGACACGAGTATACACACACACACACACACACACTCACACACACACACTGATATTTGTCACAGCACAATTCACAATAGCAAAAATATGGAGCCAGCATAAATAGCCATCAATGGAAGAAAATGAATAAACAAATTTTGGTACGTATGCACAATGTGGTATTATGCTACACTGAAGAATAATGATGTATCTTCGAAATACCTCATAGCCTTGATGAACCTGGAAGATATTATCCTGAGTGAAATTAATTAATGGCAAAAGGAGAATTTTTTTTTTTATGACCACTATTTACACCCTTGGAAACCCTGTACAGGGTCTCTATGTGTCGGAACCGACTCGATGGCACTTCACAACAACAACAACAACATTGTAGAATGTAAAGAATGTAAAGAAATGTAAATATAAAATGTAAAGAAAACAAAAATCCTCACAGCTGGACCAAAAAACAACATCCAAATAAATGGAGATAAGATTGATGTTGTCAAGGACTTCATTTTGCTTGGATCAAACATCAACACTCATGGAAGCAGCAGTCAAAGAATCAAACAACATATTGCATTAGGCAAATCCGCTGTATAAGGTCTCTTTAAAGTGTTCAAGAACAAAGATATCATTTTGAGGACTAAAGTGCACGTAACCCAAGTCATGGTATTTTCATTAACCTCATATGCATGTGAAAGTTGTACAGTGAATAAAGAAGACCATAGAAGAATTGATGCATTTGAGTTATGGTGTTGGAGGAGAATATTGAACATACCATAGGCTGCCAAAAGAACAAACAGATATGTGTTGGAAGAAGTTCAGTCAGAGTGCTCCTTGGAAGCCAGTATGGCCAGACTTCATCTTTCATACTTTGGACATATTGTCATGAGGGACCATCCCTTGAGAAAGATATCATGTTTGGCAAAATGGAGGCTCATAGAAAAAGAGGAAAATAAAATCCCCAATGAGATCATTGTCACAGCAGCAGGAGCAATGGGCACAAATGCAGCTATGATTGTTTGGTAAAATGGAGGGTCTGAGATAAAGAGTAAGACCCCCTAAAAAGATGAATTAGCACAGTGGTGACAGCAATGGGTTCAGGTGTAGCAACTATTGTGAGTTTGGCCCAAGACTGGGTAGTTTTTTGTTCTGTTGTATGTAGGGTGACTATGAATCAGTGCTAACTCAATGTTAAAATGCAAGAAAAGCTTTTCTTTCTAAAAGAAATATTCTTTGATAGTTAACAGGGGTGAGAAGGAAAGGAGAGTAATTTTCTGGCTAGAATTTAGACATATAATAACTCGGATGACTGGGAAGGCAATATACAAGAAGTGGGAGGGCAACATTCTAGAAGAGACAGGTTGTCACATGAATGATGACAACAGGTGATGGCAAAGGGAGATCATCAGAACTAAAGCAGCTAGAGGTAAATAGTGATATATACACAACCTTGGGACAACAGTGTTCTGCAGGTAGGTACATGGCAGAGACACAGGCTGAGTGACTATGGGAAGAAGAATGGAATCTGGGTATCTGTATATCTCATACAATTATATGTCATTGGATGGGAATATTGGTACATGGGTGTTTGCATTTCCTGTAAACATACCTATAACTGTGACAGTGCATACACCTTGAGAAATTATGAAAACTTCCTAAATATCATTAAAAGTCTTAAAACAAATGCATTGCTGGGCCAGGGAATGCAGGAGCATAGTCTTAGGGACACCATGGTCCATTGGCATAACAGTCCACAAAACAATCCCTACATTCTAATTTTGTGAGTAGCATCTGGGATCTTAAAAGCTCATGTGTGACTGTCTAAGTGCAGTTATTGGTCTCTTCATGTGCAGAAGAAAGAAGTGTAAGGAGAATTGAAAAGGCTTGGAATCAATTAGGCCCAGGAATGAATGGAGCATGTGATTATCAGTATCCATGACTCTGAGACCAGAAGAACTGGAACTGTTTAAATTTGTAAGTATACAATGGTGCCTAATTTTCACTACCAACTGCTCTGAAAGGCATTACATTAAAAGGTCCTGGATGGAGTGGCAGAATATGTGGAACAAAACAAAAAGTATTCAAAACAAAAGAAAGTCCAAGGGTACTAGTCAGAAACACACTGGAGAAACATGGGACTAGGACCCCTGACTACCCTTCAGGTCTGGAAAGGAACTCACCCTTGTGACTCTAATTTTATCCAAGCAGTAGATTTATATATAGGTGACAGAACACTAGTAAGGTATGTTCACTAAAAAATGATGGAATGGGGAAACATTGAGAAGGAATGGGAAGGTAGGTGGAGTGGAGGTAGGAATTTCAGGGCAGCAAGCAGGATGATTTTTGTTGTATGGGTTTGTTATTATCAGATGGAGGATCAGGATGTTTCCCTCCCAGAGGGCAGCTGAGGATAGGGTAAGAAATCCTGTTAGTCCAGGGCTGGCCAGAACCAGCTCTCCAGGTCTTGTGCAGGACAGACCTGATTCCAGATGCAGATTTTGATGCTGCTAGTTTCCCACACACTTGGATGCGGCTCCCACCGCCTGGAGAGCAGGAGTTTCCCTGGGAGTATACAGAGGTGGGAGCCAGTCACACCTCTGGTTACCAGGGTAATAGAAGGTAAAAGAAAAAACTTTGCATCTTCTTTTCTACCAACGAGCAGTAAGCCTGTGTACCACCTATCGCCCTCGAGTCTTCAGTCATGCTCAAACGTTCAAGATGATCACACAGTTACTGGTCAATCAGCACAGACCACCAGTCTTCTTCTCCCAACTGACCCTGACATCTTTTCAGCTGCTTCTCTTAGTGAGAAGCTGGCCAGTTCCAGCTCTGAAGATTTGGAGCAGGACCCGCCCAAACAGGGTTAATGCAGAACCCTCCCCCCTCCTTTAATGGAGTTCGCAACAATGGTTCTCACATCCCTGTGGCTCTGACTACCTGGAAAGTTGAAGCTTCCCATGGGGTGTATGTGGGTGTGGGCCAGCCTCACCTCTGGTCACCAGGTCTGTGTGGGAGCAAGAAAGATATTGCATGTTTATCTCTGCAAGCCACTGGTAAGTGTCTGTCATGCCACTGTATTTTTGTTTCTCTGAAGCCGCTCACAAAAGTTTGAAATGGCCAAGTCATGTCTGGTCAGCTGGCAAAAATAACCAGTCTCTCTCCTTTGTTTTGCCGCATCTGTTCAATTTTCTCTCCTAGTTAACATTCAATCCACTTCTCTATCCCTTCATCTGAAGCTCAGAGTTCCAGGACGATCATCTGCATCTGTTTCATTTGGCTTTCCGTATCTTTGTTGTAGAAGGTCCATACAGTCTTCCCGCCTTGTCTGCCATCTTGCCACCTGTTGGTCCCATTACCTTTTAATTCAATTTTTTTATGGATTCTTCAAAGCTCGATCATATTTTCTTTCCTATTACTTTATGATTAAAATTGATAATAAATACCACTGTATGGTCTGATATGGTAGAAGGTCCGTGTGGGGAGGGTGACATCATGAGTTACTGCACTGGATGACACCAAATTTAGTTACGTCAATGTGTAAAATCTTGGTTAAAAGAAAATATTGAGAGGGCTTTTTTTGCCGACCTTAGAAATATTGTATTTCTCATAGTTTTAAGACCAAATTAATTAATTATTCTGAAACTAAAGAATGCTTTAAAATAAAGATTCCATCTACCATATTATATGAATTCCCAATAACTTGCCTCCTTCTTTCCTCACAGAGAATTTTCCCTTGCCTTTTTCTCACCTTCTCTTGCTCTGGTCTGCACTTGTGTTTATACTGTGATTCTACCTGGAATGTCTATCCACGTTTTATACTGACACCTACCCTCAATGTATCCACCACATGAATGTTTCCCTATCTCTTTCAAGAAGTTTGCTATAATACCTTTGATGTTCCTGTTGTTATTTGCAGATGATCTTTCAGCAGCTATAACATTGTATTTCAATTATTTATGTAGCAAAGATGTTTTCTTCATCCTCTTTTCCTTGGAAACCATAGCACTTGCTGAGACCAAGCAAAGTAGTAGGCTTTGTGGTGTTAACTTCACACTCTTTAAAAAAAAATCATAAATTTTGAATTACTAGCAAGTTTAAATTACTAATAAGAAAGACATAAGTCAAGTAAACCTGCTATAAAGGCCTCTTCTCTTTCCTCTTAAGCTCCAGCTCTGAATCTGAAAAGTTCTTCTACTTTTCTCTCCTGAAGATTACAATGTAAGAGTCACTACAGCGCCTATTGTTAGAAAGAATCAGGAAAGCATCTCTTCCAAAATGATTGTTTTATAGATAAAGTCTTTATTTAAATTTGAGCTATAACTGGTTTTTATGTTACATACTTTTAACTTATTTTGCCCAGGTTCTTGGTAAATAGCTTGATGGAGAAGTTAAAACTTTTAAGAAGGAGAGGAATCAAATGGTTGTATCTTCACAAAATGAAATAATTTCTCATTGGAGACGTAACTTAAAATTAAATCCATACATCAATGATTACAGATATCATTTTTTTAAAAACAACTGCTGTAATATACAGAAGCTGCATTTTGAAATAAACAAAATTTTTTTCTTTCACAGAGGTTAGTCTAGAAGTAGTTTACAAAAACCAGATTCTTGTTTTTAGCCCATCAATTCTTGTAATTTTTTCAATGATAAAGTTTTCCCTTTGAAGTCATAGTGCACAAGGGTTTTGCAAGAAAAATAAGAAGAGATATTTTACAGTAATTTTCCATTTTAATATCTGAATACTACCTTACTCTACGGGGCTGCTCATAGATTTTTTTTTTTCTCAATTTTCTCTGTAAC
Source organism: Chrysochloris asiatica (assembly GCF_000296735.1). NCBI lineage: Eukaryota > Metazoa > Chordata > Mammalia > Afrosoricida > Chrysochloridae > Chrysochloris > Chrysochloris asiatica. Next base: position 3,445,066 of record NW_006408714.1, read on the forward strand.
TAATTGGTCTTAGAGCTAGCTGATCCTGCAACTGATGCCTTCAGACTACAACTTTGTGGATGGGGTAGGTTGCTAGGCAACATAACTTGTAGTAGCAATGTTGTTGAGCTTTTTACATCTGAAAGCCTTGTTATGAAGAATCTAAGGCGGAAACTATTTGTAATTCTTCTGTCTTAAGGCCTCAAAAACAGAGATTCAGCATGAATACATAAACTACTTAAAAAGATTTATCAAGAAGATAAAAAGATCAATATTGTATTCTCATGCTTTATTCACATTCATTAAAAATGTATGTGATTAGTTTTAAATATCAGATCAGTGTTTGTTAAAATATTAAAATATGAGCTAAAAGAATAAAAACACATTTGTTTCTTTTAGTCCTAGATTCTTCTTGAACTTTCTGGTTTTTGCAAACCACAGATTAATTATTATATTTTATGTTATGTTGTTGTTCAATGCCATCGAATTGCTTCCAAACAAATCATAGCAACTCTATATATAACGGAATGAAACATTGCCTGGTCCTGTGCCAGCCTCAAAATTTCTGCTATTCTTGAGCCTATTTTTGCTACCACTGTGCCAATCCAAATTACTGAGGTTCTCTTTCTTTTTTGCTGTCCCTCCAAGTTACCAACATGATGTCCTTCTCAGGGGACTGGTTTATCCTGATAATATGTCCAATGTACAAGAGAAGAAATCTGGCCATTTTGGCTACTAAGTGGCATTCTGGTTGTTCTTTCAACACATATTTCTTTGTTCTCCAGGCAATTCATGGTACCTTTAATATTGGTCTCCAACACCATAAGTCAAATGCATCAACTTTTCCTCACCTCCCTTATTCACTGTTCAACTTTCACAAGTATATGAGGCTATTGAAAGCACCGTGGCTTGAGTCAGGCACACGTCAATCCTCAAAGGGATATCAGCAGATTTACCTAATGCCATATGTCTTGATTTCTTGACTGCTGCTTCCATGAGTGTTGATGGTGGTTCTAAGTAAAGTGAAGTACTTGACAACTCCAATGTTTTCTCCATTTATCATAATGTTGTTTATTGGTTCAGTTGTAAGGATTTTTGTTTTCTTTACATAGAGCTGCAACCTACACCGAAGGTTTTTGATCTTCATCAGTATTTTAAACCCTCTTTGTTTTTAGCAAGCATGGCTGTATCCTCAGCATATCACACATTAGTAATGATTCTTTAATCCCATTATTGCCATGGTCTTCTTCATATAATCCAGCACCTCCAATTATTTGCTCAGCATACAGATTGAATAAGTATGGTGAAAAAATACAACCTTGGCTCAGACCTATCCTGATAGTAAACCATTCTTTGTCCCCATGTTCTGTTGGAAGCCCGGCCTCTTAGTCTAATTACAATTTCCTCATGAGCACAATTAAGTGTTCCTAAATATTCATTCTTCTCAGTGTTTTCCGTAACTTGTCATGGTTCACACAGTCAAAAGACTTTGCCTAGTCGATAAAGCATAGGTTAGCATTTTTCTGGTATTTTCTGTTTTTAGCCAAGCACCATCTGATGTCAGTAATCACCTCCCTCATCCCTCAATCTCATCTGAATACAGCCTGAATCTCTGGCAGTTCTTTGTCAATATATTGTTGCAGCTGTCTTTGAAATCTCTTTAGTAAAATTTCATTCGCATGTGATGTCAATAATATTGTTGAATGATTTCCGCAATCTTACAAATATGGATCTCTTTCAATCAGTAGGCCAGATAGCTGGCTTCTACATTTCTCAGCAGAGGTAAGTGAGTGCTCCAGGATTTCATACATTAATTCAAGTTTTCCATTTGTATTCCATCCATTCTCGGAGCCTTTTTCTTTACCAAATGCATCCAGTGCACATTGGATTTCTTCTATTAGTACCACTGGCTCTTTATCATATGCTACATCTTATAATGTGTGAACATCTACCATTTTGTTTGGGTACAGAGACTCTCTATATTCCTGCCATCTTGTTTTGATGCTTTCTGTATCATTCAGTATTTTCCTCAAAAAAATCCTACATTATTTCAAGTCAAGGCTTGAATTTTTTTCTACATTTTTTTTTTTTTTCAGATTGAGAAATCCTGAGCTTATCCTTTCCTTTTGGTTTTATAACTCAAGATCTTTTCACATTGCATTTTAATATTTTACTTTGTTTTCTGAAGCTGGCTTTTGAAATTTTCTGTTCAACTCTTTTACCTCCTCAATTCTTCCATTTGCTTTAACATCTCTATGCTGGAAAGCAAGTCTCAGAATCTTTTCTGACTTTCATTTGGTCTCTTCCTTGTCTTCTTAATGACCTATTTGTGATTATAATGATTTCCTGTGCTACTTCACTTACTTAAGGTCAACAGTTTGAAACTACCAGCTGTTTCACTGGAGAAAGATGATGCTTTCTGATCCCATAAAGATGTACAGCCTCAGACACCCTATACAGGGTCACTATGTGTGCTTTCCGGTACCAAAAAGATTTACAGCCTCAGACACCCTATACAGGGTCACAACCACCACCCCCACCATTTACTTGTAAACTCTTCATCTAAGGAGAAATTGTTTTAATGTGAATATTGAGGGGGGACCAACTCCATGGCACTTAACAACAAGAACATATGCATATATTTCCTCTGGGATATATGATGGCTCTGCTTTCTTTCATTCTGTCTTTTGGTTATGAATTGGGCCGCTAATCCCACTGGTCAGCAGTTCGAAA
>NW_006408714.1:3448450-3450312 GCF_000296735.1 Chrysochloris asiatica
TAGATTGAGATATGTAGATAGAGATAGATAAATAGACATATATAGATAGAAATATTGTTGTTGTTGTTAGGCGCCATCTAGTTGGTACTGACTCATAGTGATCCTATGTACAATGGAAAGAAACAGTGCCCAGTCCTGGCCCAATCTCACAATTGCTACCACATTTGAGCCCATTGATATTGCAATCTTGCCAATCCATCTTACTGGGGGTCTTTCTCTCCTTCTCTGACCCTCCACCTTACCAAACATGATATCCTTCTACAGCGACAGGTCCCTCCCGACAATGTATCTGAAGTAGGAGAGACAAAGTTTGACTATCCTGGCTTCCAAGGAGCACTCTGGTTACACTTCTTCCAACACAGATCTGTTGGTTCTTTTGGCAGCCCATGACACTTTCAATATTCTCCTCGAACACTACAACTCAAAAGCATCGATTATTCTATGGTCTTCCTTATTCACTGTCCAGCTTTCACATAATATGAGGTTATTGAAAATACCATGGCTTGGGTCAAGTGCACCTTAGTCCTCAAGCTGACATCTTTTCTCTTCAACACTTAAAAAAAGTCTTGGGCAGCAGATTTGCCTAATGCAATACATCATTTGATTTCTTTTCTTTTCTTTTATATATTAAAACCAGCCAATGGTCTGACAATAAAAAGACTGCTTATGGAATACTGTTATGTTAAGCTTCACTTGTTGTTGCTGTTGTCAGGTGCCATCAAGTCAGAACCGACTCATTGCGACCCCAAGCTTCACTTACAGGATGTTAAATCCTAGAACTATGGTGTTCCTCAGAAAGAGATTACTGAAAACATCAATTGCTTTCCAGACTTGATAGTTGCTGCTTCAAAAGATGCTTTTACAAATACTAATTAAAAACAAAACAAAACAAAACCTGTAGAACACAATGAATTGCTTTATTTTTGGTATGCATCAACGTATCAGCATTTAGTGGTCCTGAAAAGAAAAGTGGAACAATGTGGCAATTTGCCAGGAGGTGAAACCTGCCAATTTCAGGGATCTGCTGCACACACTGAGTTCTTTCTGACTCCCTGCTGAGGATCATGGGAAGCAGCAGCACCAGAACCAAAGAACGCACTGAATTCAAGGTTCTTTTTGTGCCAGTTGTCAGACTCCAAACTAGAACCAAATGGATTGCAAGGAAGACCAAATGAGAGCCCTGCTTGTTTAAAACTTCTTCCATTTTTAAAAGCAAAGCAATGACAGGAAAAGAAAACATGCAGAGGGATCATGTGTGCTTACAAGTGTCTTCATATGGCCTTTCTCTGAGTTTAATCACCAAGGACTTTGAGAGCTGGCAGGTCTGAGTGACCCTGGTGACTGTTCTTGTCACCACATCAAAACCTGAGCTAAAACAGTGAATCAGCCAATGACAAGAGCAGAGGGTGGTGGCAGGGCTGAGGATGCCATGTTCATGTTCCAGGCTGGTGGAGAGTAAATCAATGTGGTTACAGAATGAAATGAGGGAAGACAGAGACTCATTCCAACCTTACCTGATGGCTTCTGGGCAAAGTAAGGAAGTGTCATGGGGAGTGTGGGGTGGTGGGGTGCACGAAGGGGCTCTGGGAAGAGGAAGGGAGAAGCATCACCCTTCGCTTGCGGAGAGAGAAGATATGGGAGAAAGCCCTGAATTCCTCACCAAAGGCCAATTTCAGAGGGGAGGAGAGGGGATTAAAATGTATGCCTCAGCATCAACCATCATAGGCTTTATCCCCTGTTAAAGTTTTCAGAAGCTAGGCAAAGCAATGCAGTGCCTAGCCCTCAAACGTGCCATGTGCCTTTGCTCTCAGGTCAAGAATCACTGCGCAAACAGAAATTGTTACCTTTTTTTGCCCTGCCCA
>NW_006408714.1:3451389-3452603 GCF_000296735.1 Chrysochloris asiatica
AAAAACATTTAAAAAAAAAAAAAAAAATGTATGCCTCAGCCAAGGTGGTAGTGGAGGAGAGTGGGCAGGGATGATTTGGAATGGGGACTTCATTTAAGACTTAAGCACCCCACACATCCAGCAGTAGTTCCATAGTCTGCAACCCAAAACCTTCACATCTATTCTAAGAAGCCACCCCAAACCGGAGGGCTGTTGCAGGGAAAGGTGCAGAGGACAGGGGGTGGGGCAAGGGGAGAAGGCAGAGACCCCAGGCAGTGCAATCAGCAGCAAGGTGATTGTGTGATGTGTCTTTTCACAATTGATTTAGATGTGCCCCACCAGTTATGATGGGAATCAATTTAAATATACTTTCTTGATCCCAGGAGGTCAACTATGTGGAGAGTGGTTACACCGGACAGGATTTGTTATAGCACAATTTATGTATTTTGAATGGACACAAAATTAGTATCATTTGCAGTATCTCAAGATAACTTGCCCTTGAATGGGAGCTTCCTTTAGAGTACTTTGAGGTCTGTAAGACATATCTAGACTATTTACTACTGTGGAAAATGAAGACTGCTTAAATTGAATGAGGGTGAGGACAGCTGAGGGCCTGTGGTTTTTCTTTTTGATTAATTGCTGTCACATTATCTTTCATGTGGCTGAGGGAGTTTTATATTTTCTTTAGACATCATTAGGCACCAAAGCTCTTGAAGGACAACTTTGATGCTATATGAATTCTGCCATTTTGCTAGCACTGATATGGATCTTGGGTCCACCACCCCATTATAACTATTCACTCCATTCATCTTAATTTTTGTTACAAATCTTACAAAGGGGGGGAGTACTTCTGGATATTTAGGTTCACATTCTATTTTAAGGCTGTATATCCGGTTTTCATAAATTGTTCTTAGAGGTTCAATTATCATCCCTGTCAATCTTTTAAGTATCATGTCTTCATCATTTTGTAGACCCCAGCTAACTGTGCCATCTGCTACTCCTTTCTGGCCTTCTTTGAGTTCTTGAAACAGTCAACAATTGCGAGAGACTTTTGTTCCTGAGTCCATGGTGGCTGTCATCTTACGTTGCTGTCGCTCGAAGGCCAGCCCATTTGATTTCTTGACTGCTGCTTCCATGGGTGTTGATAGTTGATCCAAGAAGAATGAAGTCCTTGACAACTTCAGTCTTTCTCTGTTGATAAGAATGTTGTTTATTGGTCCAGTGGTGAGGATTTT
>NW_006408714.1:3453351-3455325 GCF_000296735.1 Chrysochloris asiatica
GCCAGATAGTCGTCTTCCAAATTTCTTGGTATAGATGAGTGAGTGCTTCCTGGGCAGCCTTACTTTCTTGAAAGATTTCAGTTTTTATTCCATCAGTTCCTGGTGCCTTGTTCTTTGCTGATGCCTTGAATGCCCCTTGGACTTCTTCCTTCAGAATCATTGGCTCTTATTCATATGGTACCTCTTGAAATGATTGAACAATAACCATTTCCTTTTTGGTACAGTGATTTTGTGTATTTCTTCCATCTTCTTTTGATGCTTTCTGTATCTTTAAATAATTTGCCCAGATTATCCTTCAATAACGAATGTCAAGTCTTTAATTTTTTCTACACTTCCTCCAGCTTCAGAAATGTTGAGCGTGTTCTTCTCTTTTGGTTTTCTGACTCCAGATCTTTGCACATTTTGTTGTAATATTTGATTTTGGATTCTTGAGCTGGCCTTTAAAATTTTCTGTCCAGCTCTTGTACCTACTCTTTTCTTTCATTTGCTTTAACATCTCTATGCTGGAGAGGAAGTGTCAGTGTCTCTTCTGACATCCATTTTGATCTTTTCCTTCTTTCTTTTCTTCTTAATGACTTTTTGCTTTCTTCCTATATGATGTTCTTGATGTCATCCCACAACTCTTCTGGTCTTCTGTCTTTAGTGTTTAATATATTATATCTGTTCTTCAGATGTTCTCTAAATTCAGGTGGGATATATTCAAGGACATATTTTGGCTCTTGTGGACTTGTTTTCATTTTCTTCAGATTCAGTTTTAATTTGAATATGAGCAATTGATGATTTGTTCCACAATCTGTCCCTGGCCTTATTTTCACTGATGATATGTAGCTTCTTCACCGTATCTTTCCCCAGAAGTAGTAGATTTGATTTATTTGTATTACAATTGGTGAGGTCCATGTGTATAATCATCTATTATGCTTTCTAAAGAAGGTATTTGAAATGAACAGATCATTTTTTTGCAGAATTCTATCATGAGATCTCTAGTATATTTTCTATCACCAAGGTCATATTTTCCCAACTACTAATCCTTCCTCTTTGTTCTCAACCTTTCCATTCCAATCAGCAGTAATGATCAGTACATCTTGATTGAATGTTTGATCAATGTCAGACTGAAGAAGTTGGTGGAATTCTTCTGTTTCATCCTCACTTGCTTTAGTGGTTTGTGCATAAATTTGAATAATAGTGGTATTCACCGATCTTCCCTGTCGGTTCATGGATATTATTCTATCACAGACAGCATTATACTTCACGACTGATCTGGATATGTTTTTGTGACAATGAATGCAACACCATTCCCCTTCCACTTGTCATTCTCAGCAGAGTAAACCATGTGGTTGTCAAATTCAAAATGGTCAATACCAGCTCACTAATGCTATGAAGAGGTCCAAGAGCTGAACAGAAAATTTCAAATATCAGCTTGAGAAGATAAAACCAAATATTATAATAAAATATGCAAAGATTTAGAATTAGAAAACTAAAAAGGAAGAACATGGTCAGCATTTCTCAAGCTGGGGGAATTGAAGTAAAAATTCAAGCCTCGACTTTCATTATTAAAAGATTCTCTGGGCAAATTATTGAATGACGCAGAATGCATCAAGAGAAGATGGAAGGAATACACAGAGTCATTATATCAAAAGGAAATGGTTAATGTTCAACCATTTCAAGAGATACCATATGAACAAGAGCCAATGATACTCAGGGAAGAACTCCAAATTGCATTGAAGGAATTGGCAAAGAACAAGGCACCAGGTATGGATGGAATAAAAATTGAAATCTTTCAAGAAAGTGAGGCAGCACAAGAGGCACTCACTCATCTCTGCCAAGAAATTTGGAAGACAACCATCTGGCTGACTGATTGGAAAAGATCCATATTTGCGTCCATTCCAAAGAGAGGTGACCCAACGGAATGCAGAAATCATTGGACAATCTCTTTGATATCTCAAGTGAGTAAAGTTTTGCTAAAGTTAATACAGA
>NW_006408714.1:3464739-3467126 GCF_000296735.1 Chrysochloris asiatica
AATCCAAGCAAAATGAAATATTTGACAACTTCAATCTTTTCTCCATTTAGCATGGATTTATTTATTGGTCCAGTTGTGAAGATTTTCATTTTCTTTGCAATAAGGTACAATCCATTCTGAAGTGCGTAGTCTTTATTTTTTGTGTGACATTTGCCCATGAGCAAATGAAGATCAAGAAAGCTTTGATCCATCCACTTCATTAAGACCAACTGCATGTTGTGGGTGGGGTCGGGGAGATGGTCTTCCTCAGTTATATATTTTTTAATTTCTTTCATCATAATGGGCTTCTGATATTTTATCAATGTACTGCTATTCATAAGGTTTTTAGTGGCTAACCTTTCTTCTTCCCAGTTTGACTTAGTCTGGAAGCTCCATTGAAACTTGTCCCTAATGGGTGAACCAGCTGGTATTTTTAACACAGGTGGCATAGCTTCCAGCATTGCAGCAACACACAGCCACCACAGTATGACAAATGGACAGAATAATAGTGGGCATATAACATAGATCCATCAAATGAACCTAAACCCATTGTCATCTGTGTTATGAGGAAAAACTGAGTGTGTTGGTTGCATACAATTTTACTCTTTTTATTATAATAAATCTGCCAGCACAGGTGACTGCTTCTTCATCCCTGTGTGATGACATTCAGGAAAGCAAAAGGAAGTACCAGCATTTATATAGAGTTTTATATCATATAATCCATGAAAGCATATGTTCAATAAGTGAATTTTTATTGACCTAATGAAAGTGGCCTCTATGATTTTCAGAATTTAGCTGTGAATGGAGAAATTTACAGTCTCATCTTATATCTACGATCATCTTCTACTTAAGTCAGTTTGAACTATTCAACTAAAATATATACAGAATTAAAATATGAGCCAGTATTTTTAGTAAGCACTTATTAAAAATAAATAAATACATACAAATAATGGCTACTGAAATCCAACACATTAGTAGCAAAAATATGAAGTAAGACCAAGTTATGTACTTAATGTTTTGTAATGGCAGATCATTTGAGTGCTTTGATAATTGTTATAGCCCACTGCATACACTGATGTTTGGTGAAGTAATTAGAAAGCAAGAGCCAGAATTTAAGCCCAGCTCTAGGATGTTAAGTACATTTTCCACTGTAATGAAGCTTCAAAGACTCAAATCAGGAATGAAACTATGGCTTTTGAAGATAAAACATGGCTATCTGGAACCACTAAAATGATGCTGGGATTTAGATTTATTCATCTGTTATTACAAATAAAAGATCTTTCCAAATATTCTCTTGCAAATCAGATAAGTTCTCACTGCCAACTTATATAAAATATATCAAATCCAGCTGCCCACCACCGCTCTATCAGTTTCTGACTTACATGTTGCTGTGGTGCTGGAAACTATGCCAAGGGTATTTTGATTGCCAGGAGAGTCATCCATGGTGAACAGATTACAGTTGAGTATCCAGACTGAGACAGACTTGAAAGAAGGAGAGATGGATTATTTACAAGTGTTTAGTCTTAAAAACCTTATGAAGAGCAATGAAACACTATCACATAGCACCAGAATATTGACTATTGAAATGTGATGAAGACGCACCAGAATATTGTCAGGTATAGTGCTGGAAGATGAGCCCTCAGGTTGTAAGGCATTCAGAATATGGCTACAGAAGAGCTAGCTCCTCAAAGTAGAGTTGATTGTAATGACACGAATGAATTAAAGTATTTGGGACCTCGTTTGCTAATGGGGCAGAAACCAAAGTGAGGAGAAACTGCTGCGAACATGCATTAAATAATTGGAACATGGAATGTATGAAATATGAATCTAGGAAAATGTGAAATTGTCAGAAATAAAATGGAACACATACACATCAATATTTTAGGAATTAGTGAGCTGAAATGAACTGATATTGGTCATTCTTAATCTGAACATAACATGGTTTACTATGATATGAATGACAAATTAAGGAGAAATTGTGATGTGTTCATCATTAAAAAGAGCATTTGGGATCTATCTTGAAGTATAATGCTGTCTACAATAGGATAATATACATAAGGCTAAAGGGAAGACCAGTTAAAACCACTATTATTCAAATATGTGCACCAACCACTAAAGCCAGTGATAGTTAAATTGAAGAACTCTATGAACATTTTCAGTCTGAAATTCATCAAATATGCAATCAAGATGGATTGTAATAACTGATGATTGGAATGCAAATGTTGGAAACAAAGAAGGATCAGTAGTTGGAATATATGGTCTTTGTTATAGAAATTATGTTGGAGATCACATGATAGAATTTTGTGCCACCAATGACTTATTCATTGCAAATACCTTTTAAAACAACATAAACCATGGATTTCACCAGACAGAATAAACAGAAATCAAATTAACTACATCTATGGAAA
>NW_006408714.1:3468916-3476648 GCF_000296735.1 Chrysochloris asiatica
ACTTTATCTCTCATACTATGGACATATTTTCATGAGGGACCAGTCCTTTGAGAAGTACATCATGATGGGTGGAGTGGAGGGAAAGGAAGAGTTAAGAAGACCCCCAATAACAGGGATTAGCACTGTGGCTGCAACAATGGGCTGAAGCATAGCAGATATTTTGGTGGTGCAGGAATGGGTGTTGTTTAGTTCTATTGTAGATAGTCTTGCTATGATTTCGAGCCGACTGGATGGCACTTAACACCGACATCAATCCAGTTACTAGATAAAGAATCAGCTAGTGTACACAAAAATAACTGATTATTTTGTGTAATATTGCTGTTATTGCCATGAAGTCAATTCCAACTCATGGAAACCCCTTGTGTCTTAGACTGGGATATCTAAAGAAGCAAAACCAGTGACACTTATATATGAACATACACAAACAGTTTATATCAAGGATGTGGGAGAATCCCTAGACTAGGTCAGATGAGCTAAGGATGGCAGGCAGGTCTGGCAAGCATGCAAGCAGATCCAGCAGGCAGACTGGCAGGTAGGCAGGTCCTGATAAACGCACTCTAACATGCTTTTGGATTTTTCTTCTACAGAATATCAAAGCAGGTCTGATACTGCATCAAGATAATGCGTTGTAGGCCACCTGATAATCCATGCTTCCGTGAACCAACCAAATAAACTATCAGATCTTTCCCTAACCTTTTGAGCTGAAACATGGAATGAAGAATCTGTGCTTAGTGGAACTATATCAGTAAAGTCAGTTTGATCCAACCCTATGTTTCTTGCACCAGTATCCCACACTTTTAATAGTCATTCCTACACATATTCTCCTGGTTTCTCTGTGTACGTATTAGAAATATTGATCAGTTCTTTTGGTGTGTAGCATATTTCTTCCTGGCTCAAAAATTGCATTTCACCTTTTGGGACTTTCTGGGACTTAGGTCTACTTATATGGAATCCTGGGGTGGCATTGCAACATATGCACTGCACTGAAAGGTCAATTTGGCTTGCAAGGTTGGTAGTTCAAACTCACCAGCCACTCCTCCAAACCCTAGACAGGGTTGCTGTGAGTTTAAACTGATTCAACAACACTTAACAACAGCAACATAGATTAAATGTAATATTTTTTGTAGGTGTTTCTTGGGAACATTCAGCTGTCTTTCATATACTCTATATGATGCCTCAGACAATGCCTCAAGCATCATCTCAGCTAGTAGAGTTGAGTTAAACTCATTAAAATTGGAAAGAGGGGACAAAACTTTTATGGATAATGGAGTAATCTCTGCTGATGGGAGGCGTGGGGTTCTTGGCAAGAGTAATTCAATGGAATTTACTAGATTTTATGCCCCAGCTCCCTGATTATCTGCCCAAATGTCTTCATCACAAGTTTCAGGATCACATTTGTTCACAATCAATGCCCTCACTTTAGCATCAGGTAACATTACAGTTTGAGAGTTTAGATGCTGATGTAATCCAGCTACTCTTAGAATAAGTCTCTAGATTTGGTTTTTGGCATTATCAGCTCTGCTACTATAGGAAATCAGACTTTCTTTCTGGGGACAAGTGGAAATTTTGAGGTCTTTCATGTGCCTCTTGAACTCCCTTTATCACTCACTTGCTCAGTTACAAGTAGGACCATCCAACCAGCTTCTCTTTAATTCTCAACCTGACAAAATTATAGAAAAGTAGCATACACATCATCACCCAGAGCCTTGCTTCTCTCCAATACGTGATCTCCTGGTGGTGATATTTTGCATATTAATATTGCTATCTCACACCATGGATTATCAGTACCATCATCCTCTTTACTATTGGAAGCACAGGTATCAGTGCTTTAAAACTATTCAGACTTTGAAACCAATTTAGAAAACGCATAATTTTGTTTCTGAAGAACCACACCTGCCACCAAATATCTTTGGCTGGATTCTCCAGAGAATCCAAGTTTTGCTGAGTGTTTATTATATTGAAAGCAGGAGTGTTCATGATATTGTTCGTCTCATTGGGGGTCTTCCTTTTTTGCTCTGGTTCTCCAGTTTGTCAAGCATGTTGTCTTTCTCCAAGGGCTGGTCCCTCCTGATAGCATGTTTAAAGTATGTAAGATGAAATCTCACCGTCCTGACTTCAAAGGAGCATTCTGGCTGTACTTCTTCCAGCATAGATTTGCTTATTCTTCTGTTAGTCCATAGTTATATCTAGTATTGTTCTGCAACACCAGAACTCAAATTCATCAATCTTTCTATGGTATTCTTTATTCATAGTCCAACTTTCACATGCATATGGGGCTATTGAAAATATCATGGCATGGGTCAGGTACACAAAAAGAACAAACAAACCTGTGTTAGAAGTACAGCCAGAATGCTCTTTAGAAGCCAGAATGGTGTTCAACACTTATGCTTTGGGCCTCTCATCAGGAGAACATCATGCTCAGTAAAGCGGAGGGTAAGTGCAAAACAGGAAGACCCCAATGAGAAGGATTGGTACAGTGGCAGCAGCAGTTAGCTCAAGTCTGACAACAATTGTGAGGATGACACAGGACCTGCTATTGTTTCATACTGTTGTGCATACGATCACTATGAATCAGAACCAGCACAATGGCAACTAGAAACAGCAAGAGCAAAATATAAGAAATCAGTCATCTCTCCTCACTGACATACAGCCTGACATCAGCACCCTTGTTTTCTCATATTCTTTGCAACAGTTTTATAGTTTTCAGTTATCTTCACCAAACCACAGTACACCTACTTCTCTCTTTTTCTAATTTTATAAATTAAAAGTATTAAATAAATCTTTATTATGAGTATAGGCTTTACATTAACCAGCATATACCGATTGTACAATGATCATGCTTGTGATTTTCTCTCATTTCCTTGGCTTAAAAACACCAATGATAAATGTGTTTCTCCTTCAACTCAGCCTCTCTCAAATATATTATAGTAGACATCAGTTACAATTTTGATTCTCTCACAGTATAGGCTGTAGAGAGTTTAGGTAAAATGATGGATCCTAAAGTGGTACTCCATCTGTTAACCTGTCACATGGGATATTAATCTTCAAAGCAGAAAATTTACCATGGTGGTTATATAAATATCATGAGATACAACAGAGTATTAAAAAGTGGAATGAAATAATTTGTCTAAAATAAGCAACTGGTAATACAAGGGTATTTATGAAACACTGGTGTGCTTACAGTAAATGTTCACTAAACAGGAAAATCATTGCACATGTATGTCAAATTACCTAACTTAAAAAAGATACTTGGCAAAAGTTCACCTAAAATTATTCATTGCATGCTTCCAAAGCTACTCAGGATATTTTAATTAATACCTAAATAACTAGGGCAATTTAAATATAGTTTCCATTAATTGTTGTTGTTGTTACGTGCTTTTGAGTCAATAACCAACTCATAGCGCATCTATGTAAGGAGCTCTGGTAGCGTAGTGGTTACGAATCGAGCTGCGAACCTTAAGGTCAGCGGTTCGAAACTACCAGCCGCTCCGCGGGAGAAAGATGAGGCTTTCTACTCCCGTAAGGATTTACACCCTCGGAAACCCTGTACAGGGTCGCTATGGGTCGGAACCGACTCGACAGCACTTAACAACAACAACAAAGCGCATCTATGTAGGGTTTGCAAGGAGTAGCTGGTGGGTTTGAACTGCCATTCTTGTGGTTCCCAGTCCAGTGCTGATCCTGTAGCACCACACCAGGAGTTAATTCCATTAATTGTTGTTGTTGAGTGCCATCGAGTTGATTCCCACCCATAGCGACTCATAGGTTTCCCTACCCATAGGATTTACAAGGAGCAGCTTGAACTGCAGACCTTGAAGTTCAAATGGCTTTGCAGTCTGATGCATTAACCCACAGCTCCACACCAGGACTCAATTCCATTAATACACCCTAGTAAGAAGATAGTATTCCTAGTAATAATGACATTTGTAAATTGATAATTATCTGGTAAACATTGTGACATATCACCAGTGTATATTTTTGCGGGATTAAAACTACTAGAACTTGAACTTTCCTTGATATTTAAAAATTAGCTCGTATATCAGACCTGATTTTATGTCTTATAGTTAATAGTGCTTTATTTTCCTCCTATTCCAATGCAAAGAAGAAGGTGGCTCAGATTTCAATAGATTGATACATATTTTTCTTTAGATATTAAAATAGGTCATTTATGTATTATATCAAATAAGTACAATAAAACAGTTACCTCATTATGATATATATTTCTAAGACTTACATTTTAACTGCAATTATAAATGCTAAAAATCTATAAAAAGGATTGCCAATAAAGTAAAGACTTAAAAAAATCCTGATAAAATGTTAACTGGTCCATTTATCTTGGAAAGAAACAACTAACAACGAATTTCTTAGCTATCTGCATGGAACATGACTTTTCAACATTCTCTGTGATTTCTACTTGGTAGCAATCTGAATTTTAAAAATATTCATACTTTTTCACTTTTAAAAATTGATAATACATTTTAAAGAAATATATAAAACTTCTGTTAACAGCAATGGGTCTGCTAGATTCCATATAGATCACTATCAGGATATATATGGAATATATATCCAGGAGCGTTTGCTTTTCCAAGGATTCCACAGAGGTATGCTTCTACTGCACTGGAAGAAGAATGACTTTACGGACAGTCTAGTAGTCCTGGTGTGGCGCTGTGGGGTTAATGCACCAGACTGTGTAAACCCATTTGAACTGCAAGGTCGGTGGTTCAAGCTCACCAGCTGCTCCTCAGAAACCCTTTACAGGGTTGTTATGGGTCAGAACTGACTCAATGACACTTCACAACAACAACAACAGTAGTAGTTCATTTAGTATTGCTGGGATACATTAACCATCATGATGTCCCTCACTTTGGAACGAGTATACAATGCTGCTCTGTGGGGATCAAATTGACTTCAAAATGGTAGTTTTAAACATTAATCTTTATGATGTTCAGTTCTATATGTGTATTTGGAACAGATGTTTCAAATACAATTCAATACTATCATTACTATGACAGGTCTCCGTACTAAGCAATCTTTTGGCTTTTCTTATTTATATCTCCCTCAAGGTTTCTTAGACTAATGATGGTTTATTTATTTAACATGTTCCCAAGACTTTTCAATTATCATAGAGCCTCTATATTATGACTGCTAAGAACTCTGAATACCACATGGAAACTTCCCTAACAATCTATTAAAAAGCCAAAACATCCTAAATATATTCAGTTAGTGAAAATGTGTCTACTCATTTTTACACTATACCATCATGGATAAATTAGTGCATTTACTTGTACATTTTTAAATGATTAACATTTCTGTTTTAATGAATCTGTTCAGTAGATAAGATCTTAGTTTCTCGTTAAGCTTGAAACCTTCATAATATTACAATGATTTTTGAAGTGGACACTTTAGGTAAGAAAGTATCATATTGCTAACACTTTCAATGTTAACAATTTTGAGGTCAATTTTGAATTAGTTATAATACAATGTGGAATAAAAAGATATATAAGAGTGAAATAAGACATCATCTTTTTTTAGATATTTATCTCATTCACTGGCTTCCATTTTACAAGTACATACTCTCACTTCCTGTATTAGCTTTTCTACATAACACCTCCCTATGAAGCAGTGTATAGTTCTTTGATTATACACACCCTGATCTTGGGTGAATGGCACATTTACATCTGGGTCTTATAATTACATATAATACAACTTTTAAACATGTGAACATGTTTCACATGCAAGTAAAATTTTGCTAAAGATAATACAAAAGTGGCTACAACAGAGAACTACAACAGAGATTGAAGCTAGATTCAGAAGAAGATGTGGAATGAAGGATATCACTGCTGATATCAGATGGATATTGGTTAAAAGCAGAGAATACCAGAAAGTACTTACCTGTGCTTTATTGACTATGCAAAGGCTTTCAATTGTGTAGAATGTGACAAGCTATGGACAACATTTCAGGGAATGAGTATTCTGGAACTCTTAATAGTGCTCATGAGGAAATTGTGCAAAGACCAAGAGATAGTTGTTCTTTCTTTCTTTCTTTCTTTCTTTCTTTCTTTCTTTCTTTCTTTCTTTCTTTCTTTCTTTCTTTTTTAAGCTTTTATGATAAATTGAGTGATAGCTTACATGGGAAAACATCAGTTTTGCACTCATCCTATTGTATTTCATTTCATTGCAATGATTATAATCCCATCCATGCATTATAATTCAACACTATTTGCTTCTATTCCCTTTTTTATTTATGTTTTTGTTGTACATAAAAACACTCAGGAATACATAATCGTTCAAACAACCCAAGAGCACCTTCTGCAAGCCTGCCTCCTGGCTGCCAGCACACAGCCTTTCTCTTTCCATGAGTAGAGTCTTCAGTTGCTCTATCTCTTCATGTCATCATCTCTATCTCCATCTCTGGTGTTGTTTCTTCTCTGGATAGGGTCCCACATTCCACTCCTGCTCTTCTCCTTTGTTGGTCCTAGGGTCATCTGTTTCTGGACTTTAGATTAGCTACTGCCACCATTATGTTAAAAACTTCTACCTTTACAGTTGTGACAATCAATATTAGTCATGATTCCAATTACTCACTATTGAATCATGATAATCTTATCCCCATCTCCTTTCACCAGACCCACCTAAACAAGATGGATACTATTTTTTCTAGACAAGATGGATACTATACTTACCCTGAACACTCTGAAATTAAATTCCCTCTTGAAAACTTGTATACTAGCCAATTTGTGTCTTTATAGCCACTCCTCCCCCCCATTTTAGGTAGCCAATATCTAAGTTGCCTCTCCCTATCAACTCTGTGTACAAAAGTTATAGGTTTGATCCTTGATGCAAAGACTCCTTTCCTCTTAGTTGGTTTTTGAGCTACTACATGCATAAGTATAAGTCAAGTTCATCAAATTGTAGCAATTTTAACTTGTTTCCTTTATCAAATTCTTTATCTTCCTATATTTGAGTTCTGATCATCAAACCATTGAACTTAGGTCAAATGGATACTATCTGCAAGTCTGTGTGTTCTTGTGTGTCTCCCCTCACTTCATGACAACTAGATGCTTCACTCTCAACTCTAGCCCTCAGTGGCTAGGTCCTTGTCCATGGGCTTAGGAGTCCCCAGGTCTCACCTCACTTCAGACAAACTGATCCTTCCTCTTCTCTCTCTCATCTCCAGGTCAACAGGAGTCTATGGAATGTAGTCAAACTCAGCCCATATTTTCCTTGATACCTTTCCCCCACTTCCATTCATTAGTAGAAGAATCAGTTTTCAAACAGAACAGGGAAACACCAAATGGTTTAAAATTAAGAAAGATGTATGCCAATGTTGTATTTATTCATCATACTTATTCACTATGTACGCTGAGCAAATAATCCATGCAGGTGGATTATATGAAGATTGAAGGAAGACTCATTAACAACTTGCAATACGCAGATGATACAACCTTGTTTGCTGAAAATGACGAGGACTTAAAACACTGACAAAAATCAAAGACCATAGCCTTCAGTATGGGTTGTATCTCAATGTAAAGAAAACAAAAATCCTTACCACTGGGCCAGTAAATAACAGCCATATAAATGGAGAAAAGATTGATGTTGTCAATGACTTCATTTTGCTTGGATGCAACAACACTGCTCATGGAAGTAGCAGTCAAGAAATCCAATGATGTATTGTTTTAGACAAATCTGCTGAACAAGGCCGCTGTAAAGTGTTGAAGAGAAAAGATGTCAG
>NW_006408714.1:3477123-3479928 GCF_000296735.1 Chrysochloris asiatica
CCAATAAGGTGGATTAGCACAGTGGTGGCAACAATGGGGTCAGGCTTAACATTGAGTGTGAAGTTGATATAGAACCTATCAATATTTTGTTCTTTTGAGCATAGGGTCACACGATGAGTCAGTATTGACTTGATGGCACCTAACAACAACAACAATAACACATTGGAATATTAGTCAAACCTAGTATTTCACATGTGGTTGAATATATAAACTGAGGTTGATTTAGAATTCCTCTTTCAAGAAAATATTTTATTGTGAGCACATTTAATTTATGTGGAGAGTGATGCTAGTTCCAAGCATTGTCAGAAGGAGGGAAAGTGATTCTTTTTTCCATGAGTGCCTTTTTTCATCTCCATTAAGCCTGGAAATCTTGAAGCATGAGTAATAAACAGAGCAGTACAATTCTAAGAAAATTATATATGACATGATTTGTTCATTTTGCTTTGCAAGTTAAAGTAAATCAAGAGGGGTGAAGCTTTGAGCTGCAAAGCTATCACTTCAGGTTCATCTTTGTGAATTGCTCCCAGTTCACATGTGTACGTTTTGTATGCACATTTCTTATTAACACAATGGAAATTATTTGAAATGAGGCATTATGAACACCAAAGCCTTATACATTTAGTTCAATGTTGATTGCTAAGGAAAATATATTGTAGAAAAACATTAATACGGAGGCAATCATTTGATGGCAGAATGCCTGGGTTCCAACACAAATTCTGGCTTATTCAATTGTGTGTTAATATTATTGTGTGAGATATCCACTCTCTTTATTCTTGTTTTCTCATCTGTAAAATGGGAATAAGTACCTGCCTCTGGATTATTTTGAGAATATGTGAATTCTTAAAACTTTAAAGTAAAGTTCTCCGAAGTGTAACTGGATCTGAGTTAGTGTATGTTCACTACTTTGTATACCTCTGAGGGTTAAAATTTATGTTAAATTGTTTATAATATTACAGCCTGGAGCACAGCATAGGATGTGACTGGTTCACCTTGACATTGTTCTATAACAGCTTTGCAAATAAAGGTGGAAGTTCACTGTATTATTGTGATCCACTATTGTGTGGTCTTGGTTATTGGTTTGCTCAGAATAATCTCAGTTTATTCCTACCCTTTTGGGAAATTATTAATAATCACCTCTTTTATTCCCCCAATCATCTTATTTGAAGCTACTTGGGAGAAAATTTATTTACTATATCATGTGTGTCTAACTTTAACAAAGAATGCATTTTTAATTTAAAATTTCTATATCTAAGAATTCAGACTCTACTATTTTTACAGGATTCATTTCTCATCATGTTTTTGTTGTTACATCCTGTCGAGTTGGTTCCAATTCATTGTGACCCTGTACAGAGTTTGCAAGGAAGAGCTGGTGTGTTTGAACCCCAGGCCTTGTGGTTAGCAGTCAAGTGCATATCTTATTTCATCACACTAGGACCTTCCCTAAATAAGGACATTCACTTGCTAGAGAAAAAACAAAGTTGTTGTTTTTTTACTTTCAATTGTTGTTTCTTTTTACTTTCACAATTGATTCATCTTTTATTTGATAATACTCTCCATAGGTGATCTGAGATGGTTTCTGAAGTGCTGATCTACTTCATATTTCAGATATAATTCTTATATTTAGATAACTGTAAAAACAGTATACACTATTTTACCAGTTTCCAAAGTATTCACGACATGACCACCATAAAAGTATATTTGCATAGAAAATTGAGCTAAAACAAAAGGAATTGGGGGACCTGTAAAAGAAGGCTGATTATATAATTCATCACATTTTCTTAAATTATACAATTATAACTAAAGTTCAAGATGATAATAGATACTGAATGTATGGAAAATTCCAAATAAAAATAATTTTTATTTTTGAAAGCACTATTTATCATTTCTGATTATGTTTATTAATAATTGATCCTCTTATATCAGTCACAAATATTGATACATTTGGCATGAATAAGTCATAATTAAATAGAACAATGCTATCTTTTTTTTCTATTATTAGTTTAATTTTATTGTTTAAATTATATGTCAAAAGTGAGATCATTCTTCAAATATAACTTTTCATCTTAAAATTTATTACTGTTAGGTTGAAATTTATTGGAAAAATTTCAATGGATTTCAAGTTCAATTTGATTGCTAATTAGTTATTTAAATGTATTCATGAAGTAAAGCATATGCAGATGTAGTTTGCTTGTTTATTATAATGCCAAGCTCACTTATTCCATCTTATACCATTTATTTTATGTACATGTATTAATCTGTGTTCTTGGTACTGCAATTTACTATTTAGTTAATTTGGTGCTCAAAAATGTTACTTAATAACCTATTTTTCAAGGTAATTAATATTCTTTAACAAATCTGCTAAATGGAGTTAGTCTCAAAAATTGTTGAACTCAAACACTGATAGCATCCTTCTTTTTGATAACCAATATTCTGTATGAAACAGTAGTTTATGCTGATCCCACTCTGGTACATCAATGCTGAAAAAACAGGAGTCTAGCAGCACTGCTAGATTACTGTATACAAATGGTGTTGGAGATCACATGATAGATTTCTGCAAAACCAATGATTTGTTAATTTCAAATACCATTTTAAACAGCATAAGAGATGACTATACACATGGACCTTACCAGATGGAATACAAAGAAATCAAATTGACTATATCTGTGGAAAGAGACAGTGAAAAAACTCCATATCTTCAGCAAAAGGGGGCAGATTGTGGAACAGACCATCAATTGCTCATATGAAAATTCAAACTGAAGCTGAAGAAAATGAAAACAAGTCCATGAGAGCCAAAATATGACCTTG
>NW_006408714.1:3480830-3490383 GCF_000296735.1 Chrysochloris asiatica
TGTGGAATGAGAGATATCATTACTGATGTCAGATGGATCTTGGCTGAAAGCAAAGAATACCAGAAAGATAATTACCTGTGCTTTGTTGACTATGCAAAGGCTTTTGACTGTATGGATCATGACAAGCTATAGACAACATTGTGAAGTATGAGTATTCCTGAAGACTTAATTGTGCTCATGAGGAACCTGTACATAAACAGAGGCAGTTGTTCGAACAGATCATAGGAACACTGAATGATTTAAAATTAGGAGAGGTGTACACCACTGGAGAAGGATATCATGTTTAGTAAAGTGGAGCATCAGCATCAGAGAGAAAGGGGAAGACCCCCATCGAGATGGATTGGCAAAGTGGCAGCATCAATGGGCTCAAGAGTGGCAACAATTGTGAGGTTGGTCCAGGTCTGAACAGTGTTTCATTCCATTGTGCATAGGATTGCTATGAGTTGGTATCGACTCTATAGCACCTAACAAAAACAATAGCAGCAATGAATAAGGAAGAGTGAATAATAATTGATGGATTTGAGCTATGCCATTGGAGAAGAATATAACACTACCATGTGCCGGGGACCAGCCTTGACAAATTATTAGGAAGCTCTCGAAGGGGGATGTGGAGTCGGCGAAAATGAACTACATGGAGTCAATGGGTCATTTTGAGTCTTAGATGTTGTTTTTTTTACTTAATTTTTTCAGCTCCTTATATACTGTTACAATACACAATGACTTCATAGTAATCAATTCTTTTAAACTATAACCTATTTTGTGATTACATTTTCTTTTGATTCCTGAGCCTTCAAGTTACATCAAAGAACATCCAAATATTTTCCTTGATCTTTTTTCATCTTGCTTTCTCGTACTCCCTAACTAACATCTGTGTTCTGTAAGTGATTCTGTTTTTCTCTAATCCTTTAAAATGTCAAGTTAACCTTCAAACAAAGTTCTAAATCTTAACTCCTATTTCTACCCCCACCTGTTATTTTCTAAAGATTCATTAATCACAATTCACAATCAAGGCATTATTTTTACCATAACTGGTCATACATATCAGTTACTCATAATTGATTTAACAATAAAAACAAGAACATAATAGTATCTAAGCTTTTATAGTTAAGAATCAATGGAACAGCTTCCCCACACTAACAATACCTCTATCTAAAAACATCTAGTTAAATTTCTACTTATATTCTTACATGTTCCCACAGCCCTTAATTGCGTCTTAGCTAATTTTCTAGAGGTCTTAATGTCCTTGACCGAAACTACACAGAATGTTGATTTTAATCTTAAACTTGAATTGTCAATGCTTTAGCTGGTGTGGTTTTTCCTAGTGGTGAAACTTATTGTTAGTGTAAAAGGCAATTTTTATAACTACACATGATTGAATATGGTATGAAGGTATCTAAATGTAATTTTAATCTTTAATATGATTATTGAAAAGTTTACTGAAAAACTTCTATAATAAAATCCATAAAAATAAAAAATTAATTTATTCATAAAAGGAAAAATACAGGAACTACAGGGCCTTTGCATGAGGTCCTCCTTGTGGCTTTGCCAACCAAGGAGACATTCATTGTTGCTTTGCTAAAACAATGAGCTTTTCATGCACAGGGTCTCCCACCATTCCGTTCCTTGATGATATGACCCCTGCCAACCATGGACTACTCGAAGAACGAACAAATCTGTCTTGGAAGAAGTGCAGCCAGACTTCTCCTTAGAAGTCAGTATGGCAAGACTTCATCTTTCATACTTTGAGCATGTTATCAGAAGGGACTAGTCTCTGAAGTAGGACGTCATGTTAGGTGAAGTGGTAAGTCAGGTAAAAAGAGGAAGACACCCACTGAGATGGATTAGCACAGTGGCAGTAGCAATGGGCTCAAGCTTAACAATAACGATGATGATGGTGTAGGAGTTGGTTCATTCTGTTGTGCATTGGATCACTGAGTCAGAACCATCTTGACATCAGCTAACAGCAGAAACTTTGATATAATTGGATCAAATTATTGATTCAGTTTTCTGAGTGAAATTATGAGACTTTGTCTCCCTTCTTTCATTACAATACCAACATCATTGCAGGCACTCAAACAAGTTTTCATTATATCATATTTGTTTTAAACTATTAATCCACCATTTGAAATTTGATTTGGCATACTTTTAGAGTTAAAATACATTTATCATTCAGGTATTCCATCAGTACTATTAACTAAGCACAGATCTAAGATCTGTAGATTCAACACAATGCAATGGGAACTCTGTAAGTCTAAAATAATCATCTGGATTTGTTTTATTTTTATGTCATTTGACAGATTGTCAGTGCATGTAATAAGAGTTTGCTTCAATAGTAAATGTTTTATTCTTTGCTAAATTGGTGTAAAACATAGTCTTGAAAATTGCATATAGACTGCTAAACTGTGCAATTTTGCAATTGTAAGATTTTGTTTTTAGATGTTGATTGCAGTATTTTGCAAACAGTTTCTTAAGCTTAAACACCACATGCTGCAACTAGTTTTATAGAAGCTTACTGTTCCTTAATTTATGCTGATAGAAGCAAAAATGAGTTTAACTTTGTGTATTTATATATATGTATGTTGTGTAACATGGCCTTTTTGGGTCAGGTGCAGTATTTCTGGTTGGCAACATTACTTTATGTGATAATTATTTCATGTAAACAAGATAGAATAAGTGAAAAAAATCGTGAAGAAGACCAATTAAATTTGAGGTCATGGTCATATTCAATTTTGGTAGCCAATTAGTCTCTTTAACAGTTTTTTAAACTAACTTTTTGTTTTGTCTTGTAAATTTGAAAACATTACTATTTTAAGCAAAGGTGTTAATTATAGAAGTAAAACCTGAAAAAATATCTTTAATTTAACTTAGCAAATTTTAATTAATAAAATGATCCAATCATCCTAAATAAAATATAGTTCTTTAAAATTTCTATTTTTTTTTGAAAAAACAATATTGACATGTTTTCTGAAAACTCAAGAATGTATTACAATAAGTTGCTGAACTATTAAAGTTAGTATTAGTAAACAGAACATACTTTATATTAGTTTTAATTTTATTAAATAAAAAAAAAAAACTTTAAACATATGTATACATTGTTGTTAATGTTGTTGTTAAATGCTGCCGAGGCTGTCTTAATTCATAGAAACCCTATATAGGGTTTCCAAGGAGCAGCTGGTGCTTTAGCCCACAGTGCCTAATTTGTACACAACAAAACTATTGGTAAATATTTTTCTGAGAGTTTGAAGGTCCTTTTTGGGGAGATTATACTGAAACATTTTCATTTATTGCTTAATTTAGATAAGCAATATTTTTTATTTTGGTGGAAAATATAGTCTTTCATAAAATAATTTAATCACAAATATGAATTTGAATAATTTTTAATTGCTTATTGTTGTCAAGTTCAGTTTTTACTCATAGTGATCCAATGTGACAGAGTAGAACTCTTCTATTGGGTTTTCTAGGCAGTATGACTCCTGGTGTGTCACTGTAAAATAAACATTGGACTGCAAACCAAAAGGTCGGCAGTTCAAACACACCAGCTGCTCCTAGGAAACCCTATATAGGTGTGCTAAGAATCAGTACTGACTCCATGGCAATTAACAACAACAGCAATATCTAAGGCAGCGGATTACCAGGTCGTTCTCTCATGAAACAATTGGGTAGGTCCAACTTTTCAACCTTATGCTGAACAAACACATAATAATTGTAACAATATAAATATTCTATATAGAAACACCTCATACCAAATATTACTACAATATTATTAACAAAGATCAGTTACACATATATGTGTTAAAAGGGTATTATGCAAAAAATAACATTTTAAATCAAAAGAAGCAGTCACCTTTTTTTACATGGAATTAAAATAAAGAACTTTGCTATGTAAATCATAAATAAAGAAATAACCTTGCATTAGGTATGTCAAGAAGATCAAGTTGAGGTATCATAAGATCCAAATCCTGTATAGATTTTGCACGTAACAATTGAAAATGTGCAAATGACTCTTTTATATCCAGATTAAGATTATTCAGTGTAAGTATTTTCTCGAGGAAGTCGTGCAAATAGTTGTTACTGGATTCAAAATTTTTGGCATAGATAAGTGAGGGTTACCAGTGTTGCTTCTGTTTGTTGAAATGCTTTCATTGACATTTCTCAGACTCTGCCTTGTTTTTGGCCGATGTCTTTGGTGCAGCTTGGGCTTCTTTCTTTAGTACCATTGGTTTTTGAGCTCATCCGACTTCCTGAAACGATTGAATGTTAATCGATTATTTTTGATACAGTAATTCTGTGTATTCCTTCCATCTTTTCTTGATGTTTCATGTATATTTCACAATTGCAAGCTGAGCCTTCGTTTTATTCTTCAATTCTTTCAGCTTGAGCAATGTTGAACAGGCTCTTCTTCCCTTCTAGTTTTGTAACTCCACATTTTTGACCACTTAGTAAGTATGCTTTACTTTGTTCAGTTATTTTATGTCACCATTTTTTCAATTCACTTTAGAGACTACGTTCATAAGCAAATTTCAGTCTCTTCTCACATCCATCTTGGTTTCTCCTTTCTTTCCTGTCTTTTTAATAACATGTTGCTCTCTTCATGAATTATGTCCTTGAGTGGTCTTCAGTCATTAGCGTTAAATGTGGAAAATTTGCTTATGATGGTTTCTAAATTCAGGTGGGAAATAATTAAGTTTGTACTTTGGCTTTCATGAATTTTCTTCAACTTGAATTTGCATATAAACAATTGATGGTCTTTTTCTAAGTTGTTCCTGGGCTTTACTTAGACAGCTGTTATTGAGCTTCTACATTGTTTCTTTCCAGAAAAAAATGTTGTGTTGTTGTTAAGTGCTGTTCAGTCAGTTGCAACACACAGTGACCCTGTTTAGAACGTCAAAGGTGCAGTTAGTAGGTTTGAATCAAGGACTTTGTAGATAGCAAACCAGTGCTAATAACAAAAAGTCACATAAGAACCCAAAATGCAAATAATGTACAAATATTATTATCACTGTTACAATATTTTTAATGATTATTAAATTGATTCAGTATGTTTACAGTGACAAAAAATTATAAACCTTAATATTTCATGGATGTTTATAACCCATTTGGGACTCTCCTGAAGGCCACATTTTAGTTGACTGGTATTTTGTGTTCTTTCACCATACTTATTCAACCTGTATGCTGAGCAAATAATCTGAGAAGCTGGGTTATATGAAGAAAAACACGGAACCAGGATTGGAAGAAAACTCATTAACTGTGAAATGCAGATGCTACAACCTTGCTTGCTGAAAGTAGAGAACTTAAAATACTTACTGATGAAGCTCAAAGACCACAGCCTTCAGTATGGATTGCATCTCAATGTAAAAACAAAAACAAAAATCCTCACCACTGACCAACAACCAACATTCTTATCAATGGAGAAAAGACTGAAGTTTTCATAGACTTCATTTTGTTTGGATCCAACCATCAACACTCATAGAAGCAACAGTCAAGTTCAAACGATGTATTGCATTAGGCAGATATGCTGAACAAGACCTTTTCAAGTGTTGAAGAGAAAAAATGTCAACTTGAGGACTAAGGTGTGCCTAACTCAAACCATGGTATTTTCAATAACCTCAAATGCATGCATAAATTGGACAGTGAATAAGGAAGGCCATAGAAGAATTGATGCATTTGAGTTATGATGTTGGAGGAGAATATTGAAAGTACCATAGACTGATAAAATAACAAATAGATTTGTTTTGGAAGAAGTACAGCCAGAAAGCTCCTTGGAAGCTAGGATGGCCAGACTTCGTCTCTCAAACTTTGAACATATTGTCAGGAGGGACCAGTCCCTGGAGAGGGATATCATGTTGGGTAAGGTGGAGAGTCAGAGAAAAAGAGAAATACCCCTAGTGAGATGGATTGGTAAAGTGTCAGCATCAATAGGCTCAAGTGTGGCAACAATTGTGAGGTTGACCCAGGACCGGACAATATTTCTTTCTGTTGTGCATAGGGTTGCTATGAGTCAGTACTACTTGATGTTACCTAACACCAACAAAGATAAGAAATCACTAACAAGAGAAAATTGATGATTCTTTACAAGTAGAATATTTAAAATATTGTACATAGATTTTGAGTATACTTAGCACACTATTTCTTACCACTGTTTTGACTGGAATATGAGCGAAAATACCGGTTTTGGATGGACGTCAATGATGTTGAACAGAAGGTGTAAATAAATTGTGGAATGTCTTTGCAGTTTGTTAATTATAACATTCCCAAATAAATATGTTCACCCTGATTTAAAAGTTAACAAAGTGTTTTCATATAAACTAATAGATGAACCTGAAAAAATCCTATAGGGTCACACTTGGCTTTATATAAAGCTTAAGGATCATTCTTCTATCAAGGATCTCATTACAATTCATTCTTTAATCTTCATTACTTGGGTCAACCTTACTTTAAGTTTTTTTATGCAAATATTCAACATAAAATAATAATTACATTTCTTTCTAAGAAGTACCATATCCCCTGCCCCATTATTTTGAAATAATTTTGACTATGGCTACTATATTTCTTTGTTCATCACTGGGGAATAATTGTTCTCTGTGAGACACAACAAAAGATGCTATTCCATCAAACAATAGAACCATATCTCTGCAAACTTCCCAAATCCCTCTATGAGTATCTCCACCTGTAATCAATTGGTGAAACAGTTACAAAATACACTCTGCTAGTTCTTTCATGTGTATGTGTAAGTTTATGTAACAGCTTTTGAAGGTATAATGGCTTAATTGTTCAAAAAAAATTAATTTTCAAAATAAGACAGTAAGTATATGGTATTTACTGATGAAGATCAAAGAGCACAGCCTTTGATATGTATTACATCTCAATGTAAAGAAAACAAAAATCCTCACAACTGAACCAATAAACAACATTCTTATCAATGGAGAAAAGATGGAAGTTGTCAAGGACTTCATTCTTCTTGGATCAACACTCACAGAAGCAACAGTCAGTAAATCAAACGATTATTGCATTAGGCAAATCTGCTGCACAGGAACTTTTTAAAGTGTTGAAGAACAAAGATGTCAGCTTGAGGACTAAGGTGTGCCTGACCCAAGCCATCGTA
The DNA here is from genome assembly GCF_000296735.1 of Chrysochloris asiatica. Classification (NCBI taxonomy): domain Eukaryota; kingdom Metazoa; phylum Chordata; class Mammalia; order Afrosoricida; family Chrysochloridae; genus Chrysochloris; species Chrysochloris asiatica. The sequence continues at coordinate 3,487,933 of NW_006408714.1, forward strand.
TTTTTAATAACCTTATATGCATGCGAAAGCTGGACAGTGAAAAAAGAAGACCATAGAAGAATTGATGCTTTTGAGTTATGGTTTTGGAGGAGAATATTAAAAATGCCATTGGTTGCCAAAAGAACCAATAGATCCATTTTGGAAGAAGCGCAGCTAGAGTGCTCCTTGGTGGCCAAGATGGTCAAACTTCATCTCTCATACTTCGGACATATTGTCAGGAGGGAGCAGTCACTGGAGAAGGATATCCTGTTTGGTAAGGTGGAGGGTCAGAGAAAAAGAGGAAGACCCCCCAACAAGATGGGTTGGCCAAGTGGCAGCATCGATGGACTTAAGCATGGCAACAATAGTGAGGATCCGGCAGTGTTTCGTTCTGCTATGCATAAGGTCACTATGAGTTGGTACCAACTCCATGGCACCTAACAACAACAACAATATGGTATTTAATCATACTAAATCATGGAGATTTTTAACTAGAACAAACTTGACAGCACTTAACAACAACAATTGAATTACAACTAGAATTAATATTTAATAATTCCTCTTTTGTTTTGTAAAATGTCCATATTCTTTTACATTTCCATTTCTTTTGGTAACGCATGTTTATTACTCTAAGAAGCCTGACTGGTGCAGTAGTTAAACCCTTGACCGCTAACCAAAAAGTGTGTCAATTCAAACTCACTAATCCCTCAATTTTCATTTTATAATCTTCATATTCCTTGGATAAACCATCAACACTCATGGAAGTAACAGTCAAATGATTTATTGCATTGGGCAAATCTGCTGCACAAGACCTCTTTAAAGTGTTGAAGAGCAAAGATATCAGCTTGAGAACTAAGATTTACCTGACCCAAGGCATGGTATTTTCAATAAGCTCATATGCATGTGCAAGTTGGATAGTGAATAAAGAAAACCATAAAATAATTGATGCATTTGAGTTATAGTGTTGGAAAATATTGAAAGTACCATGTATTGCCAAAATAACAAATAGATCTGTGTTGGAAGAAGTACAGCCAGGGTGCTCCTTGGAAGCCAGGACTGCCAGACATGGTCTTTCGTACTTGGGATGTATTGTCAGGAGAGACTGGTCACTGGAGCGAGTTGTCATGTTTGGTAAAGTGGAGGTCAGTGAAAGGGAAGAAAAGTGCCATTGAGAGAGTTTGGCAAAGTGGAATAATCAATGGGCTCAAGCGTAGCAATGATTGTGAGATTGGTCCAGGATGGGTCAGTGTCTCATTCTGTTGTGCATAGGGTTGCTTTGAGTCAGTGACAACTCGATAGCATCTAACAACAATTACTAAAAGGACGAAAGATGTGATAGCCTGCTTCTATAAAGATGTGTAGCCTTGGAAACACTTTGAGGGAGTTCTATTCTGTCCTACAGGATCATTGTCAGTCAGAATCTACTTGAAGGCAATGGGTCAGTGTTTTATTTTGCATAGCTCTGGTATATGATAACTGTGGTTTGAACACTATACTCCAGCAGTAAAATCAAAGAACTCAGAAGTTGTTAAGTGGTGTTGTGTCCATTCTGACTCATAGCAACCCTGTCCAGGCTTTCTGAGGAGCAGTGAGTAGCTTTGAAACACTAACCTTATGGTTAGAAGTCCAGTGCTTATCCTATAGTGCCACACCATTAGTCCATTGGTAGTGGTGGTGGTTATGTGCTGTGGAGTCAGTTTTGACTCACAGCAACCATGTACAGGGTTTCCAAGGCTATAAATCATTACAGGAGCAGAAAGCCTCATCTTTCTACTGTGGAGCAGCTGGTAGTTTCAAAATGCTGATCTTTGGGCCCACCCAAATTATGGAGGGTAATCTGCTGCACTTAAAGTCAATTGATTTAAATGCTATTGTTGTTGCTATTGTTAAGTGCCATTGAGTTGATTCTGACTCATAGAGACCCTGTATAGGGTTTCCAAGAAGCGGATGGTAAGGTTGAATCACTGACCTTGCAGTTCAAACTGACATTTCAATCCAATGTTTTATCTCACAGCGCCACACCAGGACTTTAATTTAAATGTTTATCACAAATAAACACTTTACAGAAACTTCTAGGCTAGTATGTGACCAAACAAATGTGCACCATATCCTAGTCAATTTGGTACATAATATTAGCCATTGCAAGTATCAATGAAATATATTATGAGTTATGTTAAAATGGCATTATGATTTTGCAAGTGGCAGATATTTGAGGAAATACAAAATCAGAATCTTGAAATAGAAAACAAAACCAAACGGTGGTACAATGCATGGACTAACACTGATATGTGTTTCTTCTTCTTTTCCTCACATTATTAGATTTACAGTACTTTTGAAGAAGATCCTTTTATCCTTTAATTCAGAATAAAATGGAATGCTTTTTTTTATGGACAATACTTTTTCATTTTTTTCCTGAATTAGGCTCATTTAGTGACCTGTGGTTATGAATTGGCCTGCTAATCTCAAAGTCAG
>NW_006408714.1:3490879-3492463 GCF_000296735.1 Chrysochloris asiatica
CAGTTCAAGGTTAGCTGCTCTCAGATATGCTAAACTTGGTTGCAATGAGTCAGAACTGACTTGATGGCACTTAACAACAACAGTATTGTATTGTCATGATATGGCATCATAGGGTAAAAACTGAACTGCTAACTGCAAAGTCAGCTGTTTAAACCCATCAACTATGCCTCAGAAATCCTATACAGGGTCGCTATGAGTCTGAACCAGCTCCATGGCATTTAACAAAAACAGCAACATTGCATTATCCTAAATCAGTCTAACAAATAGAATTGTTGTGCAATGTTAACAAAAAAATCAGTGAAAATTGTCTATGAGTTTTTTAAAAAGAAAAATTTTAAATGAAGATGGAGCTTTCGTTCTTTGCTAATAACACTTGTTCTCAGAAGTGTTATATCAAATATTTTCTGCACTATACACTGGTAAATAGTCATAGGACCTTGTAAAGCAATAGATTGATTAAAAAACACCACCACCAGCAACAAGAAAAAGCAGATATCCAAGTGTTTAGGTCAGCAATATTTTTTAGGCAATGTTGTTGAGAGCAGAAATAGAAGGAAAATGCAAAAAATGGGAAGCAAGAGGCTCATTCTAAACACAATGACAAGGAAGTAAAAATCTTCATATGGTCAGCTTCAGGAGGGCATTTCAGATTGTGATGCCTCTCATTCCCCTGTGGACTATCCTAAGTATGCAGGCCCTAGGAGACACTAACAAATACTTACTAAATGTACAGGTGAATAATGGATAAGGAACAGCTGCCAGAGCTTGTCTGATATAAGCCAGGAGATGAAATTTAAAGGGCAGAGGAAATATAAAAATAAGACAAAGATGAATTCAGGGAATGAAGAATTAAATAGTTTTAAAATTACCTGTGCAAAACTAGAACATAAAAGATTGGAGGGTCAGCTAACTCTGAATGCCACTGTCAGATGATTTTAATAATTATATGAGGGGGGACTCAAAAAGTTTGTGTCAATTTCCCTCTATCTTTTATATTACTTTTTTAGGGTTTTAATTTATTGAACCAAGTTGCTATTCAGAAAGCTTAGATGAATTCACATTTTCACAACAGTAAGGAGTCCTAGTGTGGCTATGTGGGTTAATGTGTCAGACTGCAGTCATTTGGTGGTTAAAGTTCTCCAGTCGCTCCTTGGAAACCCTATACAGGGTCCCTATGGGTTGGAATCATCTCGACAGCACTCAACAACAACAACAACAAGGAATGTTAGACTTAACCACTGTGACAACATTCCAGACAGGACATTGAATTTACATTGCATTACAGTGTAGTGACCATTGTATTACAGTGTATTTATATAACATTTTATTATATTTACAATATTTTTCATGTGTGAGTTTAAACATTGACCAGACCATTTCTTCCTTGTTTTTTTTGTTTTTTGTTTTTTTTTTATCTCCCCCTTGAAAGTTGTAAGCCAGTCACTTCATGCCTTTATTGTTCCCTCATTTAGGTAGCCAATGCCTAATTTGCCTGTCCCTATCTACCCTGTATGTCAAAACAGTGAATAAGGAAGATGGTAGAAGAATTGATGCCTTTGAATTGTGGTGTTGGAGGAGAATACT
>NW_006408714.1:3494370-3495396 GCF_000296735.1 Chrysochloris asiatica
AATACTCATTCTCTGCAATATTGTCCATAACTTTTCATGAGCCACACAACTGAAAGCCTTTGCATAGTCAAGAGTGCACAGGCAAACATCTTTCTGGTCTTCTCTGCTTTCAACCAAGATGCATCTGACATCAGCAATATCCCTTGTTTCATGTCATCTTCTGAATCTGACTTGAACCTCTGGAAGTTCTATGTACATGTATGGTTGCAGCCGTTTTTGTACTATCTTTAGCAAAGGTTTACTTGCATGGGATATTAATGATATTGTCAGATGATTTCCATTTTCTGTTGGATCACCTGTCTTTGAAATGATAACAAATATGTATCTCTTCCAGTTAGTGGGCTAGGTAGTTGTCCTCCAAATTTCTTGGAATAGTTGAGGAGTGCCTCCAGCACTGCATTAGTTTGTTGAAAGAATTCAATTAGTATTCCATCAATCTTTTCAATCTACCTCAATGCACCTTGGAGTTCTTCCTTCAGTATCAATGCCTCTTGATCATATACTACCTCTTAAATATAAAGGGTTTAATATAGACCATTTCTTTTTGGTACAGAGACTCTGTATATTACTTCTATCTTATTTTGATGCTTTCTGCATCATTTACTATTTAGTCCATAGACTCCTTCAATGTTGTTAAGTCAAGGCTTGAATTTTTTCTTCAGTTATTTTGAGAAATGCCTCTCTTGCCTTTCGCTTTTCTAACTCCAGGTCTCTGCACATTTTGTTGTAATATTTGACTTTGTCTTCTAGATCTGGTTTTTGAAACTTTCTACTTAGCTCTTTTTCTTCTTTATTTCTTCCATTTGCTTTAGAATTTTTACATTAGAAAGCAAGTTTCATAGTTTTTTCTGACATGTATTTTGGTGTTTTCTTTTTTCTTGTCTTCTTAATGATCTTTTGCTTTCTTCCTGTATGATGTTCTCGATGCCATCCCACAAATCTTCTGGTCTTTGATCTTTAGTATCTAATACATCAAATTTGTTCTTCAAATGATCTCTAATTTCAGACGGGATCTATTCAAGGTCA
>NW_006408714.1:3499729-3506888 GCF_000296735.1 Chrysochloris asiatica
TAAGGTGCGCCTGACTCAAGCCATGGTATTTTAAATAACCTCATATGCATGTGAAAGCTGGACAGTGAATAAGGAAGACTGTAGAAGAATTGATGCCTTTGAGTTATGGTGTTGGAGGAGAATATTAAAAGTGTCATGGGCTGCCAAAAGAACCAATAGATCCATTTTGGAAGAAGTGCAGCCAGAATGCTCCTTGGAGGCCAAGATTGTCAAACTTCATCTCTCATACTTTGGACATATTGTCAGGAGGGAACAGTCGTTGGAGAAGGATATCACATTTGGTAAGATGGAAGGTCAGAGAATAAGAGGAAAACCCCCAATGTGATGGATTGGCCAGGTGGCAGCATTGATGGACTCAAGTGTGGCAACAGTAATGAGGTTGGCCCAGGATTGGACATTGTTTCCTTCTGCTGTGCATAAGGTCACATGAGTCAGTGCCGACTCGATGGCACCTAACAACAACAACAATGAACATTATAAATAGCTCCAGCATGTTGGTTAATATAGTGCTGGAATATGAGCCAATCAGGTTAGAAAACACACAAAATATGACTGAGAAAGAGCTGCCTATTCAGAATAGAGTTTACTGTGATGATGCAAACGTGCAAATGGAATAAAACTTTCAGAAACTTCATTTTCTGATGAGGTACAATTCAAAATGTGGAGAAACAGCTGTGAGTATCCATTAGTAATCAGAAGATGGAATGCACAAAGTATGAATCAATGAAAATTGGAAATTGTCAAAAATGAAATGGAATGCGTGAAGATCAATATGCTAGGCATTAGTGAGCTGAAATGGACTGGTATTGGCTATTTTGCATCTGACAATAATAAAATTTTCTATGCCAGGAATGACAAATTAGAAAAGAATGACATGATAGTCATCATTAAAAAGAATATTTCAAGATCTGTCTTGAAGTATATTGCTACCTGTGATAGAAAATATTCATATGTATACAAGGAAGACAAATTAATACCAGAATTACTCAAATTTGCACACCAACCACTCAAGGCAGTGATAGTAAAAATAAAGAATTCTACCAACTTTTTCAGTTTGAAATTGATTGCACATGCAAACAAGATGTATTGACAATTGCTGGTGATTGGAATACAAAGGCTAGGAACTAAGAGGAAGTATTAGTTGTTAGAAAATATGGCCTTGGTGATAGAAATGATGCTTGAGATCACATGATAGTAAATTTTGGGGCCAATGTCTTATTCATTTAAAACATATATTTTAAAACAGCATAAAATATGAAAATACAGATGGACCTCACCAGATGTAATACACAGAAATAAAATTGACTACATCAGTGGGAAGAGATGGTAGAAGAATTACACAACATCAGCCAAAACAAGGCTAGGGACATACTGTGGAACAGACCATCAATTGCTTATCTGAAAGTTCAGGTTGAAGTTGAAGGATATCAAAACAAGACCATGAAACCCAAAATTTGCATATCTCACCTTAATTTTAAGATCATCTCAATAACAGATTTGATGTATTAGACACTAATGACCAATACCAGAAGAGTTGTTGAATGACATCAAGAACATCATACAGGAAGAAAGCCAAAGGTCATTAAGAAGACAACAAAGAAGAAATAAAACACAATGGACTCTGAAACAAGCCCTCCAGTGTAGAGATGCTAAAGTAAATAGAAGACTTAAGGAGGTAAAAGAGCTGAACATAAGATTTCATAGGGCAGCTAGAGAAGACAAAGTCAAAAACTTTAAGGAAATGTGCAAAGACCTGGGAGTTTGAGAATCAAAAAGGAAGGAAACACTCAATATTTTTCAAGCTGAAAGAACTGAAGAAAGAATTCAAGCTTTGATTTGCAATATTGAAGGATTGTGTGGTGCTCTGGATTAATGTGCCATAATGCAAAGCCATTGGAATTGCAAGATCAGCAGTTCAAGCTCACCAGCTGCTACTCGGAAACCTTATACAGGAGCATTATGGATTGGAAATGACTCAACAGCACTAAACAACAACATGGGAAAAATATTGAGTGATGCAGAAAGCATCAAAATGGGATGGGAGGAATACCCAGAGTCTCCTCACAACAAGGAAACTGATGATATACAATGATTTCAAGAGATAGCACATGATCAAGAGCCAATGGTACTGAAGGAAGAACTCCAAGTTGCTTTCAAGGCATTGGCCAAAACTCAGCTCCAGGAACTAATGAAAATGCAATCTTTCAACAAATTTATGTAGCCCTGAAGGCATTCATTCATCTGTGCAAAGAAATTTGGAAGGCAGCTATCTGGCTAACTGCTTGGAAAAGATCCATATTTTGCTCATTCAAAAGAAAGGTGACCCAGTGGAATGCAGAAATCATCAGACAATATAATTAATATCACATGGAATGAGGACTAACATTGTTGTTGACAGATGCATCTTGGCTGAAAGCAGAGAATACCAGAAAGATGTTTACTTTTCCTTTATTGATTAAACAAAGGCTTTCAACTATGTGGTTCATGACAAGCTTTAGAAAACATTAGGGAGAATGAGTATTCCAGAACATTTAACTTTGTTCATGAGGAACCTGTACATAGACCAAGAGGACAAGTTGACATTGAATGGTTTAAAATAAGGAAAGGTGTGCTCTAGGGTGCTATTCTTTTACCATGCTTATTCAATCTGTACACTGAGCAAATAATTTGAGAAACTAGATTATATGATGAAGAATGTGGCATCCGGATTGGATGAAGAGTCAATAACAACCTGCGATATGCAAAGGATACAAGTTTGTTTCTGAAACTGAAGAGGACTTGGGATGCTTACTGGTGAAGGGGCAGGAAGTAATTGAAGTGAGTGTAACATAGGTAACAAAAAGTGTATACATAAAATAGTATAATAGCATTAGTGAAATAAATAACTTACCAATGCTAAATGATATCTTGTTCTGTTGACTGCTGTCCATGTACTACTTAGGGTGGGTTTACTGAACTTGTCTTCTTTTTGTGACAATAATTGAGTAAAGGGTCTATTCTTCTTACTGTCTTGCTGCAAATGTGATCCAGAAAGAACATGTGAGAAGAACATCAAGCAAGACATGAATAGCAATACATTATCCACAAAGATAATCTCCACTGGTATTGAGAATATTGTAGTGTGTTTAAGAATCAAAAAAGACATTTATTTTTCTCTCTGTTACCTAAATGTCTTCTTTCCCTTAGTGCAATTTGTTGCCCATAATCTTTTCAATGATATGTCTAATTTCTTGCCTACTGAACATGAACTTCTTTTTATATGAGCTTGCTTTTAATTAAACTCTAGTTTTCATGGTTGAATTCTTTTATCAATTATCTTAAATCATAACTATTATCCATAAATGGAATTTCATCCCAGAAGCACACTCTATATTACCCTTGTTGAAGCTAATAAAATCATTGGAAAACTATTTATGAAGTCTTCATTAATGCTTGTTTGTCCATATTTCAGTTTATTCCTCACCATTAACTGCCCTTGCATGTGAACTTGAATTATTATTTAAATACAATTCTTAGTAAGTTTTGTTCCTACAAGTTAAAATCCTGACTTTACATATCTCAATTTCCTTGCAAAGATAACATATATACATAAACATTTATGTACATGAACATTACTTCATATTCTACAATTATTATTCATTAATAGTATTAGAATATATTTTGTTGGCTTCTTTAAGTGCTGTCGAGTCGGTTCCAACACACAGTGACCCTGTATAAAGGTTTTCAAGGAGCAGATGGTGAGTTTGAACCACTGACCAGCTGGCTGTACAAACCTACTTTGCAGTCCAGCTCATTAGACCGCAGCACTACACCAAGACTTCTAGAAGTATATAGGAGAGTCTGTTAACTATCATTTGTTAACTGTTTGCTATATTACAGAATCATAAGTAATTCATTATATGTAGTTCTTGTGTTGTTTTACAGACAGTTTTTCTATGGTGTGCTTGAGGAGGCAGCAGTTACTGTGAAATATTTTCTAAGAGTGAAAATATTAATTTGTGACTTGTCATTTTAGGAATAGTAGGTGTGATACTTTTCCATATTTGAAAATAGGAATGTATTTTTATTAATGTGACCAAGCACTACTGAATTCAATATAAAATTCCAGTTTATATAGAAATATTCAATGCACTGATATCTCAGTCTTCGAAGAAGGATAAGGAAAAGCAATACTACTGCAAAAACCATGTGGGAGCCAAGTCTGACTTCCTCTGACTTAATATTGGGGAAACAATATCAAACTCAAAATCAGTCCAAGGTTGATCCCTATAAAGTGAAGGCCAGACATGCCTCCACCCTACCACTTTCCTTACCCTATTCTGACACCAACCTTCCCACCCATATTATCTGTTTCACATCTGGGTTTGATAAGCCGCTGCAATAGCCACACAGAACTCATAACCATACTCATGACTATGGAGTTTATTAGGGCAGTGAACAGGTTATAATTCAAGATCAAAACAAGTTCAAGATTAAGCAGTTCTCCAGTCAGAAATGCCTCCTCTCTTTCATATTGCAGGCATGTCTGGCTCTTGTCTTTAGCCTCTCAACCATGTGGCCTCAAAACCTCTTTCCTGCTCATGTTAGCAAGCTCCTTTAAATATTTAAAGGGTACATTCTGGAAGCCAGCCTCCTTCCCCAAAGCACACAGCTTTACTCAGTCCATGGGCCTAGAGCCTGCAGCTTCTCTGTCTGTCCATGCCACTACCTCTGCTATCACCACTGCTGTCATCCCTTTTCTAATTAGGGACCTCAAGTTTCACTTTTGCCCTTCTTTCTTGATGGCATTCTCTATTCCTGCTTCTGAGATGGCTCCTTTTAAACCTCACTGAAAGACAAAAGTAACTAATTCTAGCCTTAGAGCCCCTTGCACCTTATTTGCATGGTCCCACTCAATCACTTGGTGGAAATCAAGAAGACATTGGATAAAGAAGTCATATTAAGTTAATTCAAGGTACCAAAACTACCATATTAACATAAAATGTTATAAATATCTGGTGACTAACCCTACTGATTATTATAGGTATAAAGCTGACTTTTATCAATATCCGCAGTCTGACTTTATCGTTTCAAATTTCAGTACCAACATATTTGAAATAATTGAAATAATAGTTCCTAACAAAATACCCAAGAACACAGAGTTTAAATTGATTTTGCAAATGCTATGTAAATGAAGGATACACAGCTGACAGAAAAATCAGCTGATGGGCTGAAATCGCTGACTTTTTATTGTTATACTAAATGTGTTTATGCAATCTTCCATGGGCCAAATAGATTTTGGATTTGAATTTTATATCACTGCCTTTTGTATGTCTCACTACAAATCTTCCTTTTGATTAATATAAACTATTTTATATTAATATAAGTTAATATAAACTATTTTATAATATATATAATATATTATATTTTATATATAATATAAACTATTTTACAAACATATAAAATACATTATATAGATATATAAATAAAGAAAACTGTTCTCCAAAACTTATACTATTAACATAGCATTACTCATTTCTATTCCAATGTATTTAGTTCAGAATTTTATTAAAAATGGAACCATCAAAGGTTCAAGTTTCTATTACTTTACTTTATTATGTTTATTAAGGTAATGGCTGAATGATCCTCTAATATGGTGATACTATATATTTCAGCATTTTCTTATTGTTGTTTACATTATATTAGGTAAATATTACTAAAATAAGACTCTTATAGGCTATTAAACATTAAAAAATCTTTTTGATTTCCTAGTGATAAATTCCTAAGGATGAAATCACTGCATAATAATGTGATTAAAAAACAGTCATTTTCATGAAGCAAAGATTATGATTTTTTCATTTCCGTGTACCTGTGATTCGTGAAACATTAACTGACAGAATAAATAAATTAAATTCCTTTATCTAAGTGAGTTAGCATTTAGATCTCTTGAAATTACTCTCATTGCCCAAAATATCAAATGAATTATTTTAGGAGTTTTTGTTGTTGTATATATATATTTTTTTTCCATTTATTCCTACCCAGTGCATCTCATGTGGAGGCTTGCATGCTGCTCTGATGCTGAACAGGTTTCTGTGGAGCGTTCAGACTAAGACAAAGTAGGAAGAAAGGCCTGGTGATCTACTTCCGAAAACCAGCCAATGAAAACCCTAGGAATCACAATCACCTGTGCACAGGCTCAGCATGATTGGTGCAGTTGCTTTACGTGTTTGTTGTTGTTAACCGTTAGGTGTTTTGTGATAATGCTTATAGTTCCTATAATGTAACTGGATACTTACCAATTCCACCTTGTGTTTACCATTGCCACTAGTCTTTCTTCCTTTTCTCTTCCTGACTTCTAAGCTTTATTCCTGGGCAAAAGCTGCCCTTTTAGCTCACACAGTTGATCTAAGGAGCACATACTTGTTTTTGTTTGGTTCCTACTTAGAGAGACTCTATTCACAACAGAATGAGACACTGCTTGGTCCTAAGCCTTCCTCACAATTGTTGCTACATTTGAACCCATTGTTGCTGTCACTGTGTCAATCCAATCCATGGGCTTTTCCCCTGAATGTTCACTTTACCAAGCATCACCGTGATTCAAAAATATCAATTCTTCTACGATTTGCCTTATTCACTGTCCAGATTTCACATGCATATGAGACGATGAAAATACCATGGCTTGGATCAAGCACACCTTAACCCTCAAGCTAATGTTTCCTCTTTAACACTTTAAAGAGGTCTTTTTCAACAGAATTGCTTAATGCCTTTAATTTCTTGACCTATGCTTCCAGGAGTGTTTATTGTGGATCCAAGAAAAATTAGCTTTGTGACAATTCCAATCTTTTTCTTATATCATGTAATTTATCAGTCCTGTGGTGATTTTTTTTTTTTTTTCTTTACATTGAGGAGCAATCCATACTCCAGATTGATCTTCATCAGTAAGTATATCATGTCCTTTGTGCTTCCATCAAGCAAGGCTGCATTATCTACATATCACAGGCTGTTCACAAACTTCCTTCAATCTTGATGCCATGTTCTTCTTCATATAATCCAGCTGCACAGAATATTTATTCAGGAATCCTGGTGTGGCTACACAGGAGAAGCACAGGTCTGCTAACTGTAAGGTTGGTGGTTCAAACCCACCAGCCATTTCTCAGAAACACTATATAGAGTCACCATG
>NW_006408714.1:3510893-3519558 GCF_000296735.1 Chrysochloris asiatica
AGTTATATGAATTGTTGAATGTGAAACTGATGATGTGCCCTGTAAACTTTCACTCAATCCACAATAAAAACCTTAAATTAAAAAAAAAAAATTAGTAATTTTGGGTTTTATTCAAGGCTTTTCCCTCTGTTTCCATAACATTCTACTGTAATTTCCTTTGAAGTAATCAGAAATGGTAGACAGGCGCCACCTAACTCTTCTGGGATCAGGGACATGAAGACTGGGGTTCATGTTGTCCATTAACCCTACAGACTGAGGTTTTTCTTGCATATCTGATTTTCATCATTCTTCTTTTCTCCAATCAAGGAGAGATCAATGGTTGTATCTGAGATAGATGCTTACAAGCTTTTAAGATCTCAGTTGCAACTTTCCAAAGCAGAATATAGAACATTGCCTTTATGGATTATGTTTTTATCAGATTCACAATATTATAATTAAAATTTCACAATAATATTTAAAATAAACAGTTATAAAAAAGCTACACTAAAATGCATAATGCAAGGAATCTTCAAATAGTTTGTGAAAAATATGGAATTAAAAGATAATGAAATTTTTGCATGAACCCTTTGAATCTTCCTCATAGGTGTATGGGTGTGTATATAGATACATGTATATATCTATGAATATACTTTTTGTATGCAAACATATTCTGATGACCTTTACTTCAATGTTCAATATTCTTAATGACACTTTAAAGTACAAAATGTCAGTGAATTGAAGTAAAATATGTTAAAGAAGTAAAGCTATAATTTAATTTTTTTCCATTAAGTTATTTAGTTGAAAAACATATTTGAGCATTTAATTTGACCCAGACTCTCTAGTATATATTTCAATACAAAAGTAAATGACTTAAAGTTCATATTGTAGAAAAGAGATGATATGTTTTGTAAAGGAGACAAGTTCAATGTTAGCCAGTAAAAAACAGAATCAATAATGATAATGGAAAGGCAGTAAAACCTGAAAGAATGTTGCCAACTATCTTGTCTGACACGGTATCACTAATCACATGTGGTTATTAAAATATATATTCAAATGAACAGAAAAATAGAAACATTGAAAAATTCAGTTCTTTAGTCACACTAGGAACAATTATATGTGCACTATCTCTTTGTTTCTTTTCCAATTTAGTTCCAATTATAAGAAGTTAAATTGATAAACTGTTATTTGTAAATTAGAGAACTCTGTTTCATTGAATATGGCTTTGGTGATAGAAATAATGCTTGAGATTGCATGATAAAATTTTGCAAGATGAACGTCTTCATTAAAAACATCTTTTTTCAACACTGTAAGAAGCAACTATACACATGAACCGTGCCAGATGGAATACACGGGAATCAAAATAACTATGTTTATGGGAAGAGAGACATGAAGCTTCCTGCTTCTGTAAAGATTAAAGCCTCCGAAACCTTATTCAGGGTCACCATGAGTCCAAACCAACTCCATGGCACACAACCACTATGGGAAGAGATGAAGAAGAAGCTCAGTCTCAACAGCCAAAACAAGGCCAAGGGCAGATGGTAGAACAGGCTATCAATTGCTCATATGCAAGTTCAGGATGAAACTGAAGAAAATGAAAACAAATGCATGAGAGCTAAAATATGACCTTGAATAAATCCCACCTGAATCTAGAGAACATCTCAAGAACAGATTTGATGCATTAGATATGAATGATTGAAAACCAGAAGAGCTCTGAGATGACATCAAAAACATTGTTCAGAAACAATAGGTCATACAAACAAACAAACAAAACAGGAAAGAAAAGTGAAAAAAAAAAAAAGACCTGTCAGAAGAAACATTGAAACTTGCTAATGCAACTGTAAGAAATTTTGAAGTAAAAGAGCAGAACGGAAACTGTCAAAGGGTAACTCAAGAAGACAAAGCAAAGCATTATAATGAAATGTACAAAGGCCTGGATTTAGTAAACCAACCAGGAAGAACATGCTCAACATTTCCCAAGTTGAAAAAAACTGAAGAAACATTTTAAGCCCCTAACTGCAATATTGAAGCATTCTATGGGCATAATATTGATTGATGCAGGAAGCATAATTGATTTGTTGACTATGCAAAAGCATTAGACTGTGCGGATCATAACAAACTATGGATAACACCGTGAAGATTGGGTATTTCAGAACACTTCATTGTGCTGTGGTGGAACCTGTATAGATATCAACAGGCAGTAGTTAGAATAGGACAAAGGGTACTGAATGGTTTAAGTCAGGAAAGGGATGCACCAGTGTTGTATCCTTTCACGATATTTATTCAATCTGTATGCTGAGCACATAATCTGGGAAGCTACATTTTATGAAGAAGAACATGGCATCAGAATTGGAAGAAGAGTAATGAACAACCCGAAATATGTAGACGCCACAACCTTGCTTGCTGGAAATTAAGAAGACTTAAAAGTCCTCACCACTGGACCCAATAAATAACATCATGATAAAAGGCGAAAAGACTGAAGCTGTCAAATACTTAATTTTGCTCGGATCCAGAATCAACTTCATTTTATTATACTTTGGCCATGTCAGTACAGACCAGTTGCTGGAGAAAGACATCGTGCTTGGCAAAGTGGAATATCTACCACAAAAAAGGAAGATCCACAATAAGATGGACTGACACTGTGGCAACAAAAATACTTAAAAATAACAACTATTGTGAGGATGGCACAAGTTCAGGAAATATTTTGTTCTAGTGTGCAAACTGTTGGTATGTTCTGAACTGACTCAATGACACCTAACAACAAAAACAACAAATATGGAGACTTCTCTTCTTCTTTGAGAGATAGTCCTTTGATATCGGTAATTCCTTGGATGGAAACTTTACATATTTTAGATATATAAATGCAGTGCTCAGAAATAGCTCTGTTGAAAATTTAGAAGTTCAGTATTGTTTATGAAAATGTAAATCTACATGTCCATTTTGGTAGAATTCCTATTCCTTGGAAACACTTGACTTTCTGTTACTCAAACATACATCATGCTTGAATAACATATATTCACATGACACAGAATGAGGAAGCTGAAGTGACTTGGGTTCCAGGAGAGATGATATTGACATAAGCAGCTATCTGGTCCTCAAAAGTCACCCTGTCTTAAAGGCTGAAATAGAAAAGGAGGCATCTCCTCAACCAATCATAACAACAATATCTTTCATAAATTATTTGGTTTCGTGAGTTTTCAGCTTTTGTTATACCTGTACACAGAGTCTAGAAGATTCAGGACTTTTCATGGTGCACTACAGAAATCTCAAATTTTAGTGCAAATGTTATGGGACACAGATCAATGAAAGTTCTGAAATCTGGAATCTTTAGACTCAGACTTTAGAAAGCTCCTGCTTGGCTTTTCATTTGTTAATTAAACAGCAATCTAATGAGTGTGCTTTGTGTACAAATGTGCTAGTTGCTGATTTAGATTATAAAATCTCTCCAAAAATGAAGCTAACAGTCCAGTAATAAAACAATTAAAACCATAAAACAGATGAAAAAAAAATTTAATCACATAGTAGATGTCTCAGGAAGATTTATAAAATGCTATGAAAGTGTTTAATGAATTGCTGTTATTGTTTTTAAGTACCCTCAAGTTTGTTCCAACTCATAACAACCCTATGTAAAAATGAACAATAAACTGCCTGCCCCTGTGCCACCGTCACAATTAGTACATTTAAGTCCATTGTTGCAGCCACTGTATCAATCCACCTCTTTGGGGATCTTCCTCTTTTTTGCTGATGTTATGAAGTATGATGTCCTTCTCCAGGGACTGGGTCCTCCTGACAAAATGCACTAAGAATCTGAGATTAGGTCTCACCTTCAGTGCTTTTAAGGAGCATTCTGACAGTCCCTCTTTCAAGACAGATTTGCTTGCTTATGGTACTTTCAATATTTTCACCAACATCATAATTCAAATTCATTGAATTTCTTATCAGTGTCCAATTACCAATATATATGAGACCATTGAAATCACCATGGTTTGGGTCAGGATTACCTTAGTCCTTAAAGTGATATCTTTGCTGTTTAGCACTTCAAAGAGGTCTTTTATAACAGTTTTTCCCAATGCAATACGTCATTTGATTTTTTGACTACTGTTTTCACAAGCATTCATTAAGGATACAAGTCAAATGATATTCATGGCAACTCAATATTGTATTCATTTATCATAAAGTTATCTATTTGTTCCAGTTAGGAGATTTTTGTTTTCTTTACACTGAGTTGTAATCCAGAATGAAGACTTTAGTCTTTGATCTTCAATAGCAAGTACTTCAAATTCACTTCACTTTCAGCACATAGGGGGTTCTGTCTGCATATTGTAGGTTATTAATGAAATTTCCTCTAATCCTGATGCCACATTTTTTTTCATATAGTCCAGGTTTTCAGATTACTTGCTCAGCATACAGACTGAATAAATATGGTGAGAAGATACAACACTGGCACACATCTTTGTTGATTTCAAACCATTTAGTATCCCTTAGTTCTGTTTGAATGACTGCTTCTTGGTCTATGTACAGGTTTCATATAAGCACAATGAACTCTTCTGGAATTCCCCGTTTTTCAATATGTTATCAATATTTTTTTTTATGATCCATACATTCAAAACCTCTGAATAGTCAACAAAACACAAGTAAAAATCTTTCTGGTATTCTCTACTTTCAGCCAAGATCCATCTCACATCAGTAATGACAACCCTAGTTCTATGTCCTCTTCTGAATCTGGCTTCAATTTTGGGGAGCTCCCTGATGATATATTGCTGCAACCGATTTTAAATTATCTTTAACAAAATTTTACTTGCATATTATATTAATAATATTGTTTGCTGATTTCTGTTGGGTCACTTTCCTTTGGAAAGGGAACAAATATGAATCTCTTCCAGTTGATTGGCCAGGTAGATGTCATCTAAATCTTTTGGCATATACTACTGAATATTTTCAAGGATTCAAGAGTTTGTTGAATCATTTCAATTGGCAAACCATCAAATCCTGGATAATTTATTTATTTATTTTGCCAATGGCTTTAGTACGGGTTGTATGTCTTTCTTCAATATCATTGGTTCTTGATCATGTGATAACTTTTGAAATGGTCAGAACCTCAACCAATTCTTTTTGGCACAGTGACTCTGTGCATTACTTTCATCATCTTTTGCTGCTTCAGGAATTATTCTATATTTTGCCCATTGAATCCTTTAGTATTACAACTGGAAGCTTTGATTTTTACCTCAGTTCTTTCACTTTGGGAAACGTTGATCATGCTCATTCCTTTTGGTGTTTTCGAACTCCAGGTATTTGCACATTACTTTGTAATACTTGTGTGAAATACTTGCCTAATTGGAGTGGAGACAATGATTGTCTGGTGTGATAGGGGAGATGAGCGAGAGGAAATTTTCTATAAAGAAATGAAACATCAGTTTGTAACTAAGCAGTAACTGCTGTGAATAAGGAAAGGAGAGGGGAACAAACTGCATTCCAAGCAAAGGATATTGCACATCAAAAGGCCTTAGGTAAGGGAAAACACAAAACAAAACTGGTCTCATTGGGGTAACTACATAAAGGACATTGTGTCAAAAGAACTAGAGAAAGCATGACACTTAATGAAACCTGTTTCCAAAGCAATGTTCTTCCTTTTTCCCTGTATGCAAATTTAGTACTCTTAAGCACAGTTCAAATTATATCCTTCCAAGTCAGATTTTTTTTTTTTTTTTTTTTTTTCTCTATCTAGGCCAACATGTTTCAGCCTATCTTTGAATGTTTCTCATGATTTTTCTTGTATTCCCTAGGTCCTCATCCCGAAATGTTCATGTAAAGCATGGCATTTTTACCTCCCTGATTGTCTTACCTATATCTGGTCCTTACTCATATTATCCCAAAAAGGCTTGGATCATGTCTCACATTTTCATATATTGTCAATGGCATCTGACGGGCACATTTCTATGCACACACTGGGGCTTCAACTAATTTTGTCCAGATTTATGAATTGTCATAAAGTAACACATTTTACATAGTATGCATTTGATTATTCTTTCAGCAATATATGAGAGAATATATCTGTGTTAGGCACTTGCTAAGCATCCAGGATAAAAATCATAGCTTATGCTCTCAGTTTAAAAAAAGAAAGTTCAACAACATGATTATAAGTGATCAATGAAAGGAACTTCTAATGTGCTTGCCTGTCTAAACAAAAGAATGGACAGAGAAATGAGTAACAACAAACACGGCTAGCCTAGGTTTAATTCATTTCAGCTTAATACATGATGCAGATAAGAAATCAAATGAGAAGGCTCATCACTGAGTTTCCTCCCAGTTCTTATGAAGTTGAGCCTGAATTTAGTAGTGGTCACAAGGAGCAGGATAAGTGAAGGACTGCTAATGACAAAATGGGTGCTTGGAATCCACCAGCCCCTCTATGGAAGATGAGGTTGTCTGCTTCCGTAAAAATTGACATTTACAGAAATCCTATATTGGTCTCTATGACTTGGAATCAACTCTGTGGCAGTGAATTTGGGGTTGATTTGACATGCCTATAGAGTATGAAATCACAAAATAAGGAGACTACACTAATGAGTTTATGCCTCCTAATATTAGTGGGAGCTAAGGCCACAAATGTTCTTGCGAGCCTGGTAACTCTGGTAGCGTAGTGGTTACAAATCGGGCTGCGAACCTTAAGGTCAGCGGTTCAAAACTACCAGCCATTCCGCGGGAGAAAGATGAGGCTTTCTACTCCCATAAAGATTTATACCCTCGGAAACCCTGTACAGGGTCGCTATGGGTCGGAACCGACTCGATGGCACTTAACAACAACAACAACAAAGGCCACAAAAATACAAAACCTCCAACTTACTTTTCTTCTTTTAACACATACTTTTTTCTCATACATATTATGTGACACTATTATAAGAACTTGGGATAAACTAAAGAATGAATAAAACTACAGTCCCACCCTGAGGAATCTGTGCTATAGTGAAGGCTATCCCCATTTTCACCACAGCTACAAACATCCATGCTTTATTCTTCATTATATCATTAGTTCTATACCTGACCTGGCCAAGGCCCACTACAAAGGGCTGAGAATGAATTCTAAAGATTAGTATGACTATCCTTCACAGTATGTAAGTATGACATGTCGATGTAATGCTTCCTTCCCAACAGCTACAGATACTGTAAATTAGTAAAACACTGACCACAGGAAAGCAGAGTGCTGAATTAAAGAGAAAGAGGCTACAAAGGGATTTAATTAAATATCGCAGATGTCATCCCCAGATGTCACATACCTGGAGTTTTAGATTCAAAGTTCCCACTTTAGGGCAGTGTATGTGTGTGTGTGTGTGTGTGTGTGTGTGTGTGTGGCCTAAGAGTAACTACAGTTCTGCATTCCCTGAGAACAGCTTTTCTGTACACTTGGGAGGATTATGACTTAACAATATATGTTATTGTTATTTCTAAGTGTCATCAGGTTGGTTCTAACCCATACTGACACTGTATAGGGTTTCCAGGAGAAATGATGAACTTGAACCTCTGACATTGCAGTTCAAACTGACTTTGCAGTCCAATGCATTAGCCCACAGCACTACACCAGGACTCCACATAACATATGTAGACTCTCAAAAAGTAAGTGTGTTTACCTCAGAAATGTGGCTACTATTATGTTCGCTTCATGTATTCACTTTCAGAAATGCTTTGGCAAACCTCATGAGTTCTTAAGTAAATCTTCTGAAATTTGTCACTGTGTGTGGACTACTTCAAGGCTACCTTTTTTAAATGTAAAATAGAGCAAATGGAATTGCTTCTGCTAGATCTATAAGTGGAAAGTGGGAACAGTCAATGTTGGCCATTGTACTTACTCTATGAAAGTAAATATTTGCATAGTACATTTAGTTCTCCCTCCAATAGGATATATATGTAAATATAGTTTAGGAGTTTTAAATGAAGTAAAGTTGTTCTTAAATTGTACAACTGAAATTTCATGTGAAAGTGACAGTATAGACACATATATATCCATACCTTGTCTGTCCATTTGTCGTACTATGATGGCTTGCATGTTGCTGTGAACCTGGCAGCTATGCCACCAATATTTTGAAGACCAGCAAGGTCAACCACAGTGGACAAGTTTCAACTGAGCTTCCAGACAAAGACAGAACAGGAAGGAGAAACAGACTACTTCCAAATATCTAGTCCTTGGAAACCTTATGAACAGCAGTGGAACACTGTTAGCACCAGATTATTGGATATTGAAACATGATGAATAGCACCAGAATATTGTCAGATATAGTGCCAGAAGATGAACCCCTCCAGTTGGAAGGAACTTAAAATGCTACTGGAAAAGAGGTGCCTCCTCAAAGTACAATTGACTGCGATGACACGAATGAAATAAAGTATTCAGGACCTTCATTCGCTAATAGGGCACAACTCAAAATGAAGCGAAACATTTGTAAACACCCATTAATAATCAGAACATGGAATGCATGAACTAAGAAAAATTGAAATTGTCAAAAATGAAATGGAACACATAAGCATTGATATCCAAGGCTTTGTAGTCCAATGCATTAAAACAGACTGGTATTGGCCATTTGAGTTGAAACAGACTGGTATTGGCCATTTTTAATCTGAAATTCACATGGTATACTATGCCAGGATTAACAAATTGAAGAGGAATAGCATCACATTCATGATTTAAAAAAAAAAAAAA
>NW_006408714.1:3519947-3525187 GCF_000296735.1 Chrysochloris asiatica
AGAAATCAAATTGACTACATCTGTGGGAAAAGAAGGTAGGAAAGCTCTATATCATAAAACAAACAAACAAACAAACAAACAAACAAACAAACAAAGCCAGGGCAGACTGTGGAACAAACGATCAATTGCTAATATGCAAGTTCAAGCTGAAGCTGAAGAAAATTAAAACATGTCCACAGGAGCAAAAATATGATGTTGATCATAACCCACATGAATTTAGAGACCACCTGAAAAATGGATCTGATGTATTCATTAGTCACTAAAGACTGAAGACTAGAAGAGTTGTGGGATGACATCAAGAACATCATACAAGAAAAAAAAGCAAAAGGTTATTAAAAATACCAGAAAGAAAAGACAAAAATTGATGTCAGAAAAGATTCTGAAACTTGCTCTCTAACATAAAGATGTTAAATCAAATGGAAGAAATTAGGAGGCACAAGTGATTAATAGAAAATTTCAAAAAGCAACTCGAAAAGACAGTCAAATATTTTAATGAAATGGACATAGACCTGGAGTTAGGAAACAAAAAAGAAGGGCATGCTCAGCATTTTTCAAGTTGAGGGAAGTAAAGAAAAATATTCAAGGTTCAACTTGAAATATTAAAGGATTCTCTGGGCAAAATATTGAATGATGCAGAAAGCATCAAAAGAAGATGTGAGAAGGTACAAGAGCTAAGCATAAAATTAAAAGTTCTGCTCAAGAAGACAAAACAAATATTGTAATGAAATGTGCAAAGATCTGGAGTTAGAAAACCAAATGGGGAGGCTATTCTCAGTATTTTCAAGCTTAGGGAATTAAAGATAAAACTCAAACCTCAACTTGTGATATTGAAGGATTCTGTGGGCAAATTATTGAATGATGCAGAAAGCATTAAAAGAAGATAGAAGAAATACACAGAGTCACTGTACCCAAAGGAAATGCTTGATGCTAAATCATTTCAAGAAGTATCATATGATCAAGAGCCAATGATCCTTAACAAGGTACATTGAAGACATTGGCAAAGAACCAGGCACTGGGAATTGATAGAATACAAATTGCAAATCTTTCAACAAAGCATTGGAGGCAGTCACTCATCTATGACAAGAACTTTGGAAGACATCTATCTGGTTAAATGACTGGAAGACATCCATATTAGTGCCCATTCCAAAGAGGTGACCAAATGGAACGTGGAAATCATTGGACAATATCATTAATATCACATGCAAGTAAAATTTAGCAAAGGTAATTAAAAAATGGCTGCAATCATACATTGACAAAGAACTTCCAGAGATTCAAGCCAGATTCAGAAGAGGATGTAGAACAAAGGATATATATTATTGTTGCTGTCAGATGTATCTTGGCTGAAATCACAGAATACCAGAAAGATATTTACCTATGCTTTATTGACTATGCAAATGCTTTCAATTTTGTGGATCATGACATGCTCTGGACAACATAGTGGAGAGTGAGTATTCCAGAACACTTAATTGTGCTCACGAGGAACTGTACCTAGACCAAGAGGCAGTTGTTTGAACCAAACAAGAGAACACTGGATGATTTAAAATTAAAGAAGGTGTGTGCCAGTGTTGTACCATTCACCATTCTTATTTAATCTGCATGCAGAGCAAATAATCAGAGAAGCTAGATTATACAAAGGAAAAAAAAAATGGCATCAGGATTGGAGGAAGACTCATTAACAACCTGTGATATGCAGATGATATAGTATTCTTAGTGAAAGCAAAAAGGACTTAAATTACTTATTGATGAAAATCAAAGACCATGGCCTTCAATATGGTTTGAACATCAATGTAAAGATGACAAAAATCTTCACCACTGGACCAAAAAGTAACATCGATATAAATGGAGTAAAGATTGAAGTTGCTTGGATCAACCCCCAGCATTCATGGAAGCAGCAGTCAAGAAATCAAATGATGTATTGCATTAGGCAAATGTATTGCACAATACCTATTTAAATGTTCAAGGGAAAAGATGTCAGTTTGAAGACTAAGCTGTGTCTGACTGAAGTTATCATATTTTCAATAACTTTATATGCATGTGCAAGTTAGAGAGTGAATGAGGAAGACCTTATAATTGATGCATTTGAGTTATGATATTGGAGGAGAATATTGAAAGTACCATTGACTGCCAAAAGAACAAACCAATCTGTGTTGGAATTATAGCCAGAACGCTTCTTGTCTTCTCTCATATTTTTGGACATATAATAAAGAAGGACTAGTCCACTGCGAAGTATATCATGTTTGGTAAAAATGGAGAGTCAGAGGGAAAGAAGAAGACCACCAATGAGATGGATTGATTTGCACAGGGGCAGCAGAAAAGGGTTTTTCTTTACTGGGGCCTTTTCATTGATGCCTGTTAAAATTGCAGCCCTCCCACCTGATACACCTGATTCTCCCACCCAATTTTTTTCCTTCATAATATTTTTGCTATATGATAGACTGTGTAATTAACTTTTCTGCTTCTCATTATTAGAAAATAATTTTGATGAGTGAACGGAGTTTAAATTGATTTATTTATAGCTGTTATCATAAAGGTTTCAAGATTATCTAGATAATAAAACTCATTTAAATGAAGGACTAGCTATGAATTAATAAAACATCCCCTTGAAATCAGGAGATAAAAATTCATATCACATATATCACTTACTATTTTATGACTTGGCTAAATTAACTGTATTATTCAGTTTCCCAAACTGTAACACAGCTATTTTCCTCCAATAATTCTAAAGAAAATTTAATTTAACGTATATTAAAAATGTATCCCAGATTTTGATTTCTAAATACACTCCCCCAATTAAACAGATGAGAGATTATTAAAGAAAAGCTGATTTTATGGTGAAAAAAAATGCAAGATAAGTTTGGAATATGTTGTGCTAAAAGTGAAAAGGGGTAACAACAGATGAAACTAATAGACCTGAAGACACAAGATTTCCACTAAGCAAATCTAAGCCCCTACTGCCCAAACATATATATATATATATATATTTTAAGGAGCTCAGATAGATAAAAACATAGAGATTACAAATCAGGCTGCGAATCTCAAGGTCAGCAGTTCGAACTACCAGCTGTTCTGTGGGAGAAAGATAAGCGTTTCTGCTTCCGTAAAGATTTAAAGTATAGGGGCTCTATGAGTCAGAACCAACTCCACGGCATATAACACCACCACCAACAACTGCCCAAACATGGAATAATTTGACCATCAAAGTAAGTAAAAATTGCAAATGGATTAAATATCATTGAAGAAGATAATAACATTGGTTTATAGTAGCATATATAGATGTTTTCTTACATTACTAACTAGAAGGGACAGCTCTTACTTAGAGTAGAAGATAGCTATAAAAACTATCTATTGGACACAATTATTGTTATAATTACTACAGACAAAATATACATGATTGTTAAAATTAGTTGAGTGAAATTTTGATAAGAAACAATATTTACATGAGCTCAAAGTAACCTTATGTTTTTTAATTACAAAGATGAAAATAGCAAACAGCTGATAAATAGTGACTAAGACAGTTTGGAGTTGACATTACCAAAAATGAGACAAACTGACATCACATGTTTCTTAACTTGGTGTACTAAAGAGGTCTCGGTGTCACTTCTGTGATATTCTTGCCAAAAATGATTATTTGTTTAATATTGATAGAACATCAGACTACTCAGATTCAAAAACATTCTACGAAATAACTGGGATGCGTTATTAACATCTCAAGATCATGAAAACACAAACAAAAGAGTGCAAAATGGTGCATATTAAAAGAGACTCAAGTGCCATTACTAAATATAACACATAATCCTAGACTGGGAATCAAAAAGCCATGTTGTTGTTGTTAAGTGCATTTGATTCACTTTCAGCTCAGTGATCTTACATACAACAGAATGAAAAGCTGACCCGTCCTACATCATCATAATTATTGCAATATCTAAGTCCATGTTGTAGCCACTGTATCAATTTTTCTTGCTGAAAGTCTTTCTTTCATTGACCATTAACTTGACCAAGTATAACGTCCTTTTCCAGGAACTGGTCCCTTATAATAACATGTATACAACACATAAGATGAAGTCTTACCATCCTAGTTTCTAAGGAATAATCTGACTGTACTTCTCCTAAAACAGTATTGCTCATTCTTCTGATAGTCGTGGAATATTCAGTCTTCATCTCTATTACCACAGTTCATATGCATCAACTGTTGTTCCATCTTATTTATTTATTGTCCACCTCTCACATGTAAGTTGTTATTGTTAAGTGCCTCTGAGTCAGTTCCAACTCTTAGCAACCCTCTGTAGGGTTGCTGAGGAGCAGCTGGTGAGTTTGAATTCACACCTTTGCATTTCAAACCAAATTTCAGTCCAGTGCTTATCCTACAGAGCCACACATGTAAATGGGGTAATTAAAAATGCTAGACTTCAGTCTTAAAAGTCACATCTTTTATATTTAACACATTAAAGAAGTGTTTCACAGCAAATTGTCTTGTGTATGGTGGTGGTGGTTATGTGCCATGGAGTCGGTTCTGACTCACAGTGTCAGAACTGTATAGGGTTTCCGAGGCTGTAAATCATTATGGGAGCAGAAAGCCTCATCTTTCTCCCTTGGAACCACTTGTAGTTTCGAACTGCTGTCTGTGAGAATAGCAGCCCAGAGTGTCATTGCAATTCTTGACTGCTGCTTCCATAGAACTTTATCATGAATCAAGTAAAATGAAATCCTTGACAATTTCAATTATTTTTTTTTCTACTTATAGTGATATTGCTTACTGGTCCAGTTATAAGGATTTTTGTTTTCTTTATGTCAAGCTGTAATCCATACTGATCATTATCAGCAAGTGCTTCAAGACCTCTTCTCAGTCAACAAACAAGGTTGTATCATATGCATATCACAAGTTGTTAAAGAGTCTTCCAACTTTCATACCTCATACTTCATATAGTTCACCTTATCAGGTTATTTGCTCAGCATACAGATTGATTAAGTATGGTGGAAGGATAGAACCCTGACAGAATTTTCATGATTTGAAACCACGCAGTCCTTCTGGAGCAATCGTTTTAGGTCTATGTAAAGATTCCATATGAGCACATTCATGTGTTTTTGAACTCCCATACTTCTCAATTGTATACATAATTTGTAAAGGTCCATACAGTTACATGTCTTTACTAAATCAATAAAATACAGTTAAGCATATTTCTGGTGTTCTTTGCTTTCAGTGAAGATCATCTTACTTCAGAAATGATGTCCCGCATTTCACA
>NW_006408714.1:3525672-3528644 GCF_000296735.1 Chrysochloris asiatica
TGAACTAGTGAGCATTTGTAGATTGGATCTTTTTGCTGAAATATCTCAATTGTCATTCCATCAGTTCTCAGTGTTTTTTTTTCATTAATACCTTTAGGGCAGCTTGGACTGTTGTCAGTATCATCAGTTCTTGGTAGCTTCTGAAATG
Source organism: Chrysochloris asiatica (assembly GCF_000296735.1). NCBI lineage: Eukaryota > Metazoa > Chordata > Mammalia > Afrosoricida > Chrysochloridae > Chrysochloris > Chrysochloris asiatica. Next base: position 3,525,821 of record NW_006408714.1, read on the forward strand.
GTTGATTGTTGATCAATTATTTTGGGTACAGTGACTTGATGCAGTCTATCTTCTTTTTATCCTTCCTGTATCATTCAATAATTTGCTTTCAGAAGCCTTCATTATTACAATTTGAGGTTTGAATTTTTTTCTTTTTTTTCAGTTCTTTTAGTTTGAGAAATGCTGAGTGTGTTTTTGGTTATGGTTTTCTAACTCTAGGTCTTTGCACATTTCATTATAATATTTTACTTCATTTTATCACTCCAGTTTTTTAAATTGATTCAGCTTTCTTACTTCATCATTTCTCCCATTTATTTTTGCTACTCTATTTTCTACAGCAAGTTTCAAAACCTCTTCTGACATCAATGTTGTTTTTTCTTCCTTCTGTGTCTTTATGTTCCTGTTTTATTATTATTATTACATACAACTCTTTTTATTATCAATTGATGGAAGGTTTATATATATATTTTTCCCATTCAATACATATAAATTTTCTTCATCAAATTTACTGCACTCCCCATAATGAAACATCACTTATCCCATAACTTCTTTGTGTTTCCTATTTCCATTCCTAAATCTTTCCTATCACTTCCTTGGGTAAATGCTGAATTTTGATCTAAAATGGTTGGTTACTCTAAGTTTTCTGTATCTCCCTAGCGTTATTATTACCTTATAGACCCTTCTACTGGGGTGAGTTCCTTTTCTGACCTAAAATGTGACTAAATGTCAGTCCTGCGGGTTTTATCAGTCTCGATCCAAATAGTAAATCAGGAGTTTTTTATGCTTTTGAGTTTTGTTCCATATTTTTTTCCAGTTCTATTAAGAACCTTCTAATATGATCCCTTCCAGAGCAGTTGGTTGTAGTGGCCTGGCACCATCTAGTTCTTCTGTTCTCAGGGTCTTGGAGACAGATGGTTGAGTGGTACTAATTTTTTTTCCATGTGTCTCCAATTTTCAACACTCTTCTTTCCTCTGGACAGGAAGTGACACCAAGTTATACCTTAGATGGTCACTCATAAACTTCTCTTTTTTTAAAGTTTTGAATTGAGTGATAGTTTACATTCACAAACTCTTAAGACCCCAATTGCTACAACAAAGTAATATGTAGAATATTCTCTTTGTGGATTTGGTGTCCCTTGAAGCGATGGTCCTCAGCCCCCTTGCCCAGCAAGTTCCCACACGGTATAGTTCTATGTCTAAGAAGTTTTTCTTGGGTAGTGGTTACGAATCAGGCTGTGAGTCGCAAGGTCAGCAGTTCGAAACTACCAGCGGTTCCGCGGGAGAAAGATGAGGCATTCTGCTCCCGTAAAGATTTACAGCCTTGGAAACCCTGTGTAGGGTCGCTATGAGTCGGAACCGACTCCACGGCACACAACAACAACAACAACAAGTTTTTCTAGCGTGGCTCCCTTTATGCAACAGGACATTCATGAAATATAATTGCATCAAAGTATATATCCATGTGTAAGTATCCTCTGTAAAGTACATACATATTAATAGATATCTGTTTTGTTGAAGACCTTTTTCTCTCTTCGTATCTGATGTCCATGTTGTCATTCCACTACTTATGTGGTCTTCATCATTGGTGTTCATTGTGTCAAATATATTTTTTTATAAAGTCTTTAAATTCAGGTGGAATATAGTCAGCATCCTGGTGTGGTTCTGTGGGTTAATGCACTGGACTGCAAAGTCCGTTTGAACTGCAAGATCAGCAATTAAAGATCACCAGCTGCTCCCTGTAAACCCTATACAAGATCGCTATGGGTCACAATGGACTTGATGGCACTTAACAACAACAATAGTCAAGATCATACTTTGGCTTTGATTAACTTGTTTTAATTTTCTTCAGCTTCAACATAAATTTGCATGTGAAAAATTGCTGTGTTCCTCATTCTGCCCCTAGCTTAATTTTAACTAATGATATTGGGTTTCTTCACGTTATCTTTTCACAGATGTAGTCGATTGAATTCCTTTGCGTTCCATACGGTATGACAAGGTCCACGTGTATAGTTAAGATTTATATATTGTTGTGAGACCTCAGCGTTTCCGGTATCCAGAATCCCCCAGCCGCGAAGGGAAGATGCTGTGTGGAAGTAGGAGCCGCACTTCCCAAGTGGCCCCTCCTGCCAGCCGGGCACCTCAGATGAGAGCTGCCCCCAGGCCAGCCCCAGCTGCTCACCCACCAGCAGCGGCCCCATCGTCAGCAGTGGGCTCAACCGCTGCTGCCCCCAGGCAGCCAGCTCTGATGGCCCAGATGGCAACCACAGCGGCTGGTGTGGCCGTGGGCTCTGCTGTTGGGCACACGCTGGGCCACGCCATCACCCGAGGCTTCAGTGGAGGAAGTCAAGCTGAGCCAGCAGCAAGGCCTGACATCACTTACCAGGAACCTCAGGGTGCCCAGCCAGCATACTAGCAGCAGAAGCAGCAGTTCGGCCCTTGCCACTATAAGATGAAACAATTTTTGGAGTGTGCCCAGAACCAGGGTGACCTCAAGCTCTGTGAGGGGTTCAGCGAGGTGCTGAAGCAATGCCGATTTGCAAATGGATTAGCATTAACCAAGAAGTTCAAGTTGAAGAAACGGAAAATCATCTTTCCTGACCAAGTTAATTTAGCATGCAACTACAATTGTTAGTGTAACGTTTGCGGCTCCAGTTAACCCTCTCCTCCCTCATCAACAGCCCCCTTGCTTCACAATCACCATAGAGGAGAACTTGGAGGTGAAGTTAAGTTTGAGGCGGGACAGAAGTTTGTGAGGCCTCCTTAAACTAGCTGTTATGATGTAATTGTTTGAATTAATTAGAATAAAGTTATTTTCTTCAAAAAAAATTATATATTGCTGTAAAAT
>NW_006408714.1:3529198-3539003 GCF_000296735.1 Chrysochloris asiatica
AAAGCATGAGCATAATGAGGAAAGAAATGGATATATAAGCAAAAGCCCTCATCAAAATTATCTTAATGAAAAATACAGTATATGAGATGAAGAACATACTAGATGAGATAAACAACAGACCAAGCATTACTAAAGAGAAAGTGTGTGAATTTAAAGACAGCATTAAAAACTACTCAAAATGAAACATGACAAAAATAAATGAAAAATGAGTGAAATATGAAATTTTGGGGAGGATTGATGGAAAATAGAGAAACACTAAGATACTTATTGGAAGTACAAGAGAAAATTCTCTTCTGTCACTTCTCTTTCTTGTGATTTAATTATTATCCCTTCATATCTCTTATTCATTCAACAACGATAAATTAACCTTATTAAAGGATATGAACTTTGGCAAAGACATCATTTATACCCTCAAAAGGACCAGTGTTGATTTGTGAGTGGCAATAATTGATAGGTACTGTGGCCAATGATATAGTAATAACAAAACGAAGAGAGTTTACTACCTGCTCGGACCCATCAACCTCAATGTACTCAGACTATTGGTTTCCCTAATATTTTCCTTTTCATAAACAATTGTTTGCTCATCATAATAACACTTTTGTTGGTCACTCCTTTTTAAAATTATTGTTGTTGTTAGCTGGCAAAATTCCTGTGCCAGATTGTTTCAAGTAAAAGTGAATCATTTTAATCGAATGGTGATTCTCTTACTATTATATAGACAATGGAATCATTTAGTTATACTAATTGAATTTATATGCGTTTCATTGAAAACAAAAGCTTTTAAAAATTTATTAATCATTCACCAATATAATCTTAATTAACCAATGAGAAAATCCATAGACTATATTAATTTAAATTAAAGCCATCCATTTTTCACTAATTTGCATCTTTTAAACAGTTATTTTGAGCTTCACCACGTTTATTCAAAGATATCAGTAAGTATAGCTGAGGCATAAAAAATATAATACAACATTAAATTAATAATTTAATATTCTAGTACTTGGATGGCAACTAAATTAACTGCTCAAGTGACAAAAATTATCCTCACTGCTAGTGACTGCTTGAAACTCTATGCAAGAAAAACATTTAGGTTAATGTTTAGTCCTGGTGTGGCACTGTAGGATAAGCACTGTACTGCTAACCACAAGTTCAGTGGTTCAAAACCACCAGCTGCTCCTTGGAAATCCTTTATAGGGTTGCTATGAGTTGGAACTTACTCAGCTGTACTTACAGCAAAACAGTAAATTAAATCACTATTTATGCAAAAATTAATTTTCATATGTGCTTTTATGAAACATTTGATATTTAACAGTCAATAATATTAATTGTGGTTAAAACGTATACTCTCATTTTATATATGTGTTTTGTTGTTGTTGTTGTTAGGTTCCATTGAGTCAGTACCCACTTATAGTGACCCTATGAACAACAGAACAAAACACTGCCTGGTCGTGGGCTAACCTCACAATTGTTGCCACATTTGAGAACATTGATGCTGCCACTTTGCCAACCCATCTCACTGGGGGTCTTCCTCTTTTTCTCTGACCCTCCACCATACCAAACATGATATCCTTCTACAGTGACTGGTCCCTCCTGACAAGTATGAGAGACGAAGTCTGGCCATCCTGGCCTCCAAGGAGCACTCTGGCTGTACTTCTTCCAACACAGATCTGTTTGTGTTTTGGTAGCCTGTGGTACTTTCAATATTTTCCTTCAAAACCATAACTCAAATTAATCAATTCTTCTATGGTCTTCCTTATTCACTGTTCAACTTTCACATGCATATGAGCTTATTGAAAATACCATGGCTTGCGTCAGGCATACATTAGTCCTGAAGCTGACATCTTTGCTCCTCAACACTTTAAAATGGTCTTGTGCAGCAGATTTGCCTAATGCAATACGTCGTTTGATTTCTTGACTGATGAGCTCATTAAAAAGATGAGCACATTCAAAAGCCAGGAGAAATCATTTGAAATAATCATCCTATCTTTAAGAAAGCATAAGGATTTTGCAATGCTGTTCTGAAGTGCCCTAGAGTCCAATCCAACTCGTAGTGACCCTGTTTCTAGGAGCATCTAGTGAATTTGAACCACTGACCTTGAACTTCAAACAGACCTTTCTGTCCAGTGCATCATCCTGCAGTGCCACATCAATAAAGTTGTGAAATATTCAGTCTGTATGCTGAGCCAATAATCAGAGAACTTGGATTATGTAAAGAATTTGGCATCAGGATTGGTGGAATCCTGTGATATGCAGATGGCACAACCTTGCTTGCTGGAAGCAAAGTGGGTTTAAAGTACTTAATGAAGATCGAAGACTACAGCAGTCAGTACAGATTTCACCTTAGTGTAAAATAAACAAAAACTCATCACAACTGGAATAATAAATTGTTGTTGTTGTTGTCAGGTGCCATTGAGTTGGAACCAACTCATAGCGACCACATGCACAGCAGACCGAAACAATGTCCAATCCTGGGCCAACCTCACTACCGCTGCCACACTTGATGCTATCAATGATGCCACCTGGCTGATCCATCTCGTTGGGGGTCTTCCTCTCCTTCTCTGACCCTCTATCCTACCCAGCATGACTAATAAATACCTTTATGATAAATGGAGAAAACATTGAAGTTGTCAAATACTTCATTTTGCTTGGATCCACTATCAACACTCATGGAAGCAGCAGTCAAGAATCAAAGGATACATTGCATTTCACAAACCTGCTACAAAAGACTTATTTAAAGTGTTAATGAACAAAGGTTTCCATTTGAGAACTAAGGTGATCCTGAACCAAGCCATTGAATTTTCAATATCTTCATATTCATGTGAAAGTTGGACAATGAATAAGATAGAACTTAGAAAAATCAATACATTTGAATTAAGGGGCTGGAGAAGAATATTAAAAGTATTATGGACTGCTAGAACAACAACAAATCTGTTGTTGTTGTTAAGCTTCTTCATTCCGTTTTGACTCATAATGAGCCTGTATAGGGTTTCCAAGAAGTGGCTGGTGAGCTTGAACCTCCAACCTATGATTAGCATGTTAGTTTTTATCCTAGGGTACCACACTAGGACTCCAAATAAAGTACTAGAAGCAACTAAGTGGTGCTGTGGGTTTAATGTCCTGGACTGCAAAGGTGGTTTGAACTGCAAGGTTGGCGGTTCAAGCTCACCAGTTGCTCCTCAGGAACTCTATACAGGGTCACTATGAGTTGGGACTGACTGGACAGCACTTAACAACACAACATGTCAAAGCATTAACTGTGGTTATTTCTAACTAGTGGTATTATGGCCATTTTATTTTATTCTATGTGTTGCATTTATAATAATATGAACAATATTTATTATGTTTAAAAATAAAATATTAACTTAAGAAATAGCTAAAGTTGTAATTAAAAAACATAAGCACAATAAAAGGAGGAAGTGAGTATTTTTCAAATTTATAATTAGAACATAATATAAAATTGATTTAAATGATATTTTATTTAACTAAAATAACTTTTATTTAGTATGCAATGAACTTCCTCAAAAGAATAGGAAAATAGCAGCATAGTAATAATGAATAAAATAAAATTCATGTGCCTGACATTCACCAACTTTCATTCCCAATATTATTCCAAGTAATCATATTTCTTATTTTGAAGAATACACAGAAATGGGGAAAAAATTTTTTTAATCCACGTACAGTAACCTATAACTTAAAGTAAGAAGTTTTCTCAGATCCAAAAATAGAACTAGATGAAAATTTTATTCCTATCTTCCCTTCCATAAGTCTTCTTCACAAATTTCCCAGTCAAGATAATCATTTGTTTGGGTTGTTCCAATCAGAGGAAAGTCCTTTCACTCTGTCCATGCAAATCCAATTTCACTCCTCCTTTTCAATTTTTAAATTCCATTTCTATTGTCATTTAGTTCATTCTACTTTTTACAAACTGAGCTTCCTTTCAAATCAGCACTCACCACCATTTTCTTGGTTTTGTGTCCTGGAGTCAATTCTGACTCATAGTAGAACTGTACATAGAGTTTCCGAAGCTGGTATGGCACTGTAGGATATGCACTGGAATGCAAGGTAGGTTTAAACCATAAGGTCGATGGTTCAAAATCACCAGTCACTCCCCGGAAACCCTATACAGTATTGCTATGAGTTAGAACTGACTCAACGGCACTTAACAACAGCAATCTTTATGGGAACAAATTGCCATCTCTTTCCTACCTGCTATTATATAGATTTGTACCAACCATTCAGGTTGTTGGTGGTGGTTATGTGATGTGGAGTCGGTTCCAACTCATTGTATAGGGTTGCCAAAGCTGTAAATCTTTACAGGATCAGAAAGCCTCATCTTTCTCCCACAGAATAGCTGATAGTTTTGACCTGCTGAATGTGAGGTTAGCAGTCCGACTCATAACCACTATGCTAAGCAGAGCTCCTTACCATTCAAGTTAGTAGTAGATAAGTGTTGTTTCATCCTTAATTCTCCAACCTCTAAATAATCTTTTCTTTTTTAAACTGCCAAGGTATTTCATCTGCATATTATTTAGTGTTATCATCACCTAACACAGTATATTTGAGATTTTATTTACATAACTTACTTTCCCTGTGGTGACCATGAAAACGAATCACTCAATTTTTCTGCTGTCAGGAGCATATTAAACTGAGAATTCCACCTTGACCCATCACCTCATTCATGCCAGAGCTATGTTTCCCCCATGCTCCCAATCAATGACCCAGCAGAATGTGAATACTAGTAGAAGCCCATTCCTACAAGACGAGGAATTGCTCACATAGAAAATATTTACTTGATAACTTCACTCTGCCCATACTAGAACAGTTTCAGAACTATGCTGCAGATTGAGATCTTAATTTTCTCTCTTCTTCACAGATGCCAGCCTTGCATTTGTTCCAAAGGCTCTCCTCTCCTTTACCAAGCATGGTCTCCTTCTTCAGGGACTGGTACCTCCTGATACCATGTCCGAAGTATGAGAAACAAAGCCTTGTCAACCTAATTTCTAAAGATCATTTTGGCTGTACTTTTTCCAACACAGATTTGTTTGTTTTTCTAGTGTTGTTGTGTTGTTAAGTACTATAGAGTCGGTTCCGACACACAGCGACCCTGTACAGGGTTTCTGAGGCTGTAAATCTTTATGGGAGCAGAAAGCCTCATCTTTCTCCCTTGGAACAGCTGGTAGTTTCAAACTGCCGACCTTGAGGTTAGCCGCCTGATTCATAACCACTATGCTACCAGAGCTCCTTAGTATTTTAATATTCTTCGGCAGCATCATAATTTAGATACATCACTTCTTCTATGGTCTTTCTTATTCATTGTCTTACTTTTACATGCATATGAGACTATTGAAAATTCCATGATTTTCTTCAGGCACACCTTAGTCATCAAACTCACATATTTGTTCTTTAATAGTTATAGTTATGCAGCAGACTTCCCTAATGTAATACAACTTTTGATTTCTTGTCTGATGTTTCCATGAGTGTTGACTGTAGATCCAAGCAAAATGAAGTCTTTGACTTCAATCTTTCCTCCATTCATCATGATTTATTTATTGGTCCAGTTGTAAGGACTTTTATTTTCTTTACACTGAGGTGCAATCTATAATGAAGACTGTGGTCTTCGATCTTCATCAGTACGTATTTTAAGTACTCTTTGACTTCAGAAAGCAAGGTTGTGTTATCTGCATATCCCAGGTTGTCAATGAGTCCTCCAATCCTAATGTGATGTTCTTCTTCATATAATCCAGCTACTTGGATTATTTGTTGAGGATAAAGATTGAATTAATATGCTTAAAGGATGTTACCTCAATACTAACCTCATCTTTTTGAACAAATTCCTCTTGATCTATATATAGCCTCATCATGCACATAATTGAATGTTTTGGGATACCCAATCTTCACATTGTTATCCATAGCTTGTCATGATCTATAAGGTCAAAAGTCTTTGCATATTCATAAAGCAAAACTAAACATCTTTCTGGTATTTTCTGACAGCAGCAATGATATACCTTCTTCCATGTATTCTTCTAAATTCTGCTTCTATTTCTGGAAGATCTCTGTCAATGTACTGCTATGGCCTTTTTTGAATTGTCCTCAGCAAAATTGTACATGTGATATTTATGATATTATTCCACATTCACTGCATCACCTGTCTTTGAAATGAGCAAAAATATGGATCAACTCAAATTGGTTGCCAGGTAGCTCTTTTCAAGTTTCCAGGCATAGTTGAGTGAGCATCTTCAGTGCTACATCAATTTTTAAAAATAATTCAATTCATATTCCATCAATTCTTGGCACCTTGTTTTTAGCTGATGCCTTCAGTGCATCTTGGACTTTTTCCTCCAGTACCATCAGTTCTTGATTATATACTTCTCCTTAGAACGATTGAATATCAGCCATTTCTTTTTGGTACAGTGACTCTGTATACGCCCCATCTTCTTTTGATGTTTTCTGCATCATTCAATATTTTGTCTTTGAATCCGTCAGTATTATAACTTGAGGTTGAACTTTTTCTTAAGTTCTTTCTGCTTCAGAAATTTTTAGTATATTATTCTGTTTTGGTTTTCTAACTCTAGGTCTTTACATCTATCACTATATTATTTGCTTTGTCTTCTTAAGGAGCCCTTTGAAATTTTCTGGTCAGCTCTTTGAATTCCTCATTTTTTCCATTCTCCTCATTCAGCATCTCTACCCTGGAGAGACATGTTCAGTCTCTTCTGGCATACTTTTAGCCCTTTCCTTCTTTTTATCTTCTTAATGATCTTTTCCTTTCTTTCTGTGTGATGTTCTTGATGTCATCTTACAACTTTCCTATTTACTGTCATTACTGTCTAATGCAACAAATCAGTCCTTGAGATGATCTTTAAATTCAGATGGAATATGGTGTGGCTCTGCAGGTTAATGTACTGGACTGCTCCATAGTTGACCCTGGTCTTCTTTTGGCTTATGATTTTGAGTTGTCCAACTGTCTCTTTCCACAGATGTAGCCGGTTTTATTCCTATGTATTCCATCTGGTGAGGTCATGTGCATAGTTACATTTCTATGTTGTTGAAAAGTTATTTGCAATGAATAAGTCATTGGTCTTGCAAAATTCTGTTATGTGACCTCCATGTTTTCATCACCAAGATCATTTTTCCTAACCACTGATCTTTCCTTTTCATTTTCAAACTTTTCATTCCAATCACCAGTAATTATCAGTTTGTCTTTATTGAATGTTTGATCAATTTCAGACTGAAGAAGTTGGTATAATTCTTTAATTACATAATCACTGGCTTTAGTGATCGGTGCATAAATTTAATAATAGTGGTATTAACTAGTCTTTCTTGTAGATATATGGATATTATCCTATCACAAACAGCATTATACTTCAAGTTAGATCTTTAAATGTTCATTTTGATGATGAATGTGACTCTATTTCTCTTCAGTTTGTCATTCTTAGTATAGTAAGCCATATGATTGTCAAATTCAAAATGACCAATACCAGTCCTTTTCAGCTAGGATGTCAATCTTTATATGTTACATTTCATTTTTAACAATTTCCAATTTTCCTAGATTCATACTTTGTACAGTCATGCCCTGATTACTAATAAAGTTTTGTAGCTTCTTCTCCTCATTTAGAGTTGTGTGCCATCAGCAAATGAAGTTCCTGGAAGCTTTAATCCATTTGTGTCATGTCAGTCAACCTTACTTTGAGGTAGCAACTCTTCCCCAGTCATATTTTGAGTGACTTCCATCCTAAAGAGTTTATGTTCTGGCACTGTTATCTGATAATTTTCTTCTGCCATTCATATTTTCATCTTTCAGTTGTATTCTGACTATGTTCCATTGATTTTCATAAGATTTTAGGTGACTAAAAGTTCAAAGTAGTCTGCCTCTTCTAATTCCTAGTCTGCCTTAGGCTGGATGCTGCACTGAAACCTGTTCACCATGGCTTAGTCAGTATTTCAAATACTGGTGGCATAGCTTCCAGCATCCCAACAATACACAAGCAGTCACAGTATGAGAAAATGACAGACAAATGATGGATACCGAATATGAAAGTAGTTAAAATATATATCTGCAATATTATATAGTCATTTATTTGTTTTTTTCCATTAAGTTGCATAGAGTTATAAGAAAATGCATGTCATGATTGCAGTAGAACATTTGAATTGATCCCTATCTATGGTGTTATGAATGCATTTCTCAATGCTTTTCTATTGAAGGGTCTTTTTTTAAATAAAGGGAAGAAAATCAATTATTAGTGAAATGACATGCTCAGAAGCTCTTTATAGCACAGCTTTTAATGCTGCAAATATTTCCTGGCACAGCGACAACTTACTGTAAGAAAGAATTGAATAAAACATTTTTTCTTTGGTAATTAACAAGCTTTTATTAGCTTTGGTAACCATGCTATTCATAATTATAATGAGATAAGTATCAACTAAGGGTGCAGCAAATATAAAAGTTTTATTTTGGTGCAATAGTGTACTTTTGTATAGCACTCTTTGTTGTCAGGATATTATTTAGGAAGGCAGTGAAGTGATTCGGTAATTTTTGTTTGTTTTCTTTTTTGACAATACAGTATAACATTGTTGTTATGGGTCATCAAGTCAGTTCCAACATACAGTGACCATGTATAAAATTTTCTATGTGTGCTGGTGGGTTTGAATCACCAAACTTAAGGCAGTTCAGTGCCAGACATGTGCTTTATTAACTCTTTAGACAAGTACTTAATTCAAATACACCTGGTGCTGGGCCAAACTTATCAATACCAAATAGTGTTATATCTTATTATTCCAAGGTATACATTCTCAAAAAAAAGCATTCAAAAATAATTTTGGGCGATCAAAACTAAAAATATCCAAGATAGGATTTAATAATTAAAAAAAAAATGTGTGTCACTTTAATTATAAGATAACTATATCCATTAAGGTATAAAATATGGTGCATTTTGACAGTTGTATATGCCCATGAAAGGAACTCTGGTGGCACTTGGGTTAAACATTGAGCCAAAAGATTAGTAGTTTGAACGTATAAACCCCTGCAGGAGAAAGAGCAGACTGTTAGTTTCTGTAAAGTTTTGTTGTTGTTTTTAGTTGACATTTAGTCAGTTCTTATTCAGAGCAATCCTATTCACAATAGAACAAAACACTGCCCAAACTTTTGCCATCCTTACAACTGCTACTATGCTTGAGCCCATTGCTACTGCCATGTGCCAATCTATTTAGTTGGGGGTGTCCCTCTTTTTCACTGACCCTCAACTTGACCAAGCATGATGTAATTCTTCAGGGACTGGTCCCTTCTGAAAACATGTCTGACATATGAGAGACAAAGTCTGGCCATCTAGGATTTCTAAGGCTGTAAAGATTTATAGTCTCATAAATCCTGTAGAGTCATTATGCTGTGTCCTGTAGGATGCTATGAGTTGGAATCAGCTCTATGGCAGTGGGTGGACTATATGCCTGTGAAATTACTACCACAACCAAGATATTGAACAATGGCATCAACTACACAAAAACTCCTCATTCCAATTTGCAGTGCATTCATTCTTCCATCTCCAGCTACAGATAACCACTAGTCTGCAATTTGTCTCAATATGTTACTTTTCACTTAAGAATTGTTGTTGTTGTTGTTAAGTGCCTTAGAGTCAGTTCTGACCCATAACAACCCTGTACAGGGTTTCTGAGGCTGTAAATCTTTATGGGAGCAGAAAGCCTCATCTTTCTCCTGCAGAGCAGCTGGTAGTTTCGAACTGCTGACCTTAAGGTTTGCAGTCCGATTCGTAACCACTATGCTACCAGAGCTCCTTTCACTTAAGGATATATA
>NW_006408714.1:3539477-3547317 GCF_000296735.1 Chrysochloris asiatica
ATGGCTTGGGTCAGGCACACCTTAGTTCTCAAGCTGATATCTCTGTTCTATATACACTGTTAAGTGTCATTGAGTCAGTTCTGGTTCATAGTGACCCTGTATAGAGTTTCCAAGGAGTGGTTGATGGGTTTAAATTGTCAAACACATGATTAGCCATTTAGTGATTATCCTACTGTGCCATACTGGCATACATTCAGTTCATTCATAAAACTACACTAGATTATGAGCCAAGGACTCAAGTGCATGTTGATTTTTTTTAGTCAAGAAACACCAGTTAAGGCAAACAAAATGTTGCTGGTTTGAACCATGGCAACTACATTTCTCAAAACTGCCTTTTCTAGGTAGTTTCAAGGAAAACTTGAATTGTGCACAGGATTAGATTTTTAAATACACATTGTGATATACTTAAAAAAAAGAGAGAGAGAGAGAGGTCTAATCCAAATATAGCCTTCCCACATGATCTAACTGACTACTTAAATTCAAAGTAGAGAAGTCAGATCAGAAGGTTATGACAGCTGGTCTTTGGGGACAGCTGTTCTTTGGGGTCCCCAAGGGGCAATTTTGAAAGATTTATTCAAAGAAGAGATGATGATATCAGAGTGATGATATCAGAGACATCTTATGTAGCTATTTTAAGAAAATTTAAAAGTACATTAATAAGAAAAAGGTCCTGAAAATTGCACCAAGGATTTTTTTTTTTTTTTGCCATCACACTATGCACCTGATCATTCTTCCAGGATGGAAAGGACTGTCCTATGAGAACTTCCTATTATTTTTCTTAGCCAGTGTAAAATATGAAGAATTACTCTTGATCAAGCATGTTTCACTGAACATGTTGCTCACACATGGCCCACTTTGTCAGTGTGTGAAAGGTCTGCAGTTCATACAGCTCCAACAAGATTTCCTCTTCTAGCCTTTTGGAATTCTGAACATGTACATAAGCAATCCCGTGCTTTCTGTAGACCACCTATGCCATTGATGTCAGTGAGAGACACATACCAGTTTTTGTCAGTCTTGTAGTTAAGTGCCATCGAGTCAGTTCCAACCCATAGCAACCCTGTAGAGAGTTTCTGAGGAGTGGCTGGTGAGTTGAACCACCAACCTTGCAGTTCAAACTGACTTTACAGTCCAGTGCATTAACCCACAGGGCCACACCAGGACTTGTCATTTTTAATGGACCCTGACTTGCCTCTTGCCCATAGCTCATATCAAACTGCTTATTCTGACTTTGACATCTACTGAATTAGAAATCCATAAGCCTCAATGTAACAATGCAATGACAATAGTCTTTCATAGACTTTCCCACTAGTCCTCACACAACTTTGTGGGTTTTTTTTATAATAAATCCCTTATTCTATATTACTCAGAGTTGCTGATGTTAAGTGCCATCGAGTCAGTACCGACCCGGAGCGACCTTATGCACAGAACAAAACACTGTCTGATCCTGGGCCAACTTCTCTACTGTCACCATGCTTGAGTTCATCGATGATGCCACTTGGCCAATCTATCCCATTGGGGGTCTTCTTCTTTTTCTCTGACCCTCCACCTTACCAAACATGATATCCTTCTCCAGTGAGTGCTTCCTCCTGACAATATGTCCAAAGTATGAGAGACGAAGTTTGGCCACCTTGGCCTCTAAGGAGCACTATGGCTGCACTTCTTCCAAAAGGGATCTATTGGTTCTTTTAGCAGCCCCTGGCACTTTCAATATTCTCCTCCAACATCATAACTCAAAGGCATCAATTCTTCTACGGTCTTCCTTATTCACTATCCAGGTTTCTCATGCATATGAGGTTATTGAAAATACCATGGCTTGGGTCAGGCACACCTTAGTCCTCAAGCTGACATCTTTGTTCTTCAACACTTTAAAAAGGTCTTGTGCAGCACTTTTGCCTAATGCAATATATGTCGTTTGATGTCTTGACTGCTGCTTCTGTGAGTGTTGATAGTTGATGAAGAAGAATGAAGTCCTTGACAACTTCAATCTTTTCTCCTTTGATAAGAATGTTGTTTATTGGTCCAGTGGTGAGGATTTTTGTTTTCCTTACATTGAGATGTAATCCATACTGAAGGCTGTGCTCTTTGATCTTCATCAGTAAATGTTTTAAGTCCTCTTCACATTCAGCAAGCAAGGTTGTATCATCTGCGTCTCACAGATTGTTAATGAGCCTTCCTCCAATCCTGATGCCACATTTTTCTTCATATAACACAGCTTCTCAGATTATTTGCTCAGCATACAGGTTGAGTAAGTATGGTGAAAGAATACAACCTTTTCATACACCTTTCTTAATTTTAAAAACTTTACTCAGAGTACACCCACCTTTTTAATCAAATCCTAACCTAGAGTCAGGGAATGAAAGAAAACCATTGAAGGGTACATTATCAAGCAAGTTATTATTATTGACAACCATGTTTCTAACAGTTGCCCCATAGCAGACAGGGAATTAAAATGTTTATCTGCCAACTTCTATGAAACACTGGTAGAGAATTGCTCCCAAAGAATTCTCCAGGACTTCTGCTTGCTCCCTCTATGCACATAGCAGTCTTTATGGTTCTGATAAAGCCCTCTAGCAAAGAATCACAACTGCTGGCAGATGAAAATCTGCCCATCTGCACAGAAATTGTAGGTGCCTAGAGAATATATGGGTTACTGACAGAATAGTTTATGAGAACTTTATATTTATTCTCAGAATTCTAAATAATATACTCAGCAACATATTAATTTGTCTTATGAAGCAGAAGACAAAAAAAGAAAAAAAAACAGAAAAATTCAGAAAGTCTGATCAAATTTTTCCCAAATCACTGAGCTTATAAATGGAGGAATTAAGATTTAAACACAGGAATTTCAAAAGCATTTAAAAGTCTAAGCTTTTAACCATGGTGGTGACTGTGAATATTATTTCAGAGTTTCTTCAATCCTTTTTGATAGCAGTGATGATTTTATCAGTTGTAATGGAGAATGCCTTTTATCAGAGATATACCACAAATTATTTAAAATTGCTTCATTTCTCTCACTGCCTATGTGTGTGTGTATGTGCATAAAATTTGGTGAGTACAAAAGTAAAAAGTATTGCTACTAGGTCTCCACTTCACACATAATGGGTTCATTACAAACTTATCTCGTTGCAACATGTCTATGGAATTAGTTAATGACTTGCTTTGTTGCATTGTTGTTGTGGTTGCTGTTAAGTACTGCCAAGATAGTTCTGACTCATAGTGACCCTGTATAGGGTGTCCAAGGAGCAACTGGTGAGTTTGAACCACCAACCTTGTAGTTAGCAGTCCAGTACTTGTCCTACAGAACCATACTGAGATACATTACTGTGTACTGAAAAAAAAAAGAGGTCTAATTTAGATACTGGCTTCTAACAGGAACTAGTGGACCAGTTAAATGTAAGCTAGAGAAATCAGATCAGAAGGTTATGGCAGAGGTGGGATTTGATGGCAGATAGTGTAGAGGTGCTGAACATCTGGCGTGGCTTTGCCGGTTAGTGCGGTAAACTGCGACATCGGTGTGGTCCATTAAGGCCGGCAGTTCTAACTCACCACCTGCTCCTTGGAAACCCTGTACAGGGTCGCTATGAGTCGGATCCCAACTAGATGGCACTTAACAACAACAACAAGGGTAGAGGTGTAGTGAAGTTCATAGTCAGCAATACCACAGAATACCAGGTGAAACAGTTGAGGGCAGAACTCCAAAACTCTGAACCACATAGGTAGATATATTTAAAAAGTTTGAAGGCTTATAGCTAAAGGAACTTGTAGCAGAAGTAAGAAATCACGTACTTTTGAATCTGCCGGGCTCAGGAGACCATAGCCCACATCTTGAGTGAGACCAAACAGCAAGACCAATCAGGGAAACAGACCCACCACAGAATAATACCATGGGAACTTTGGAGCAAAGGTGGACAATACACTTTGTCAGCTTTGATTGGTTTTGATTTTCTTTTCTTTTTTTATATCTGTTCATTGGCCCCCCACTCTTTGCACACCTCCATTCTGGTGACTAGATGGGGAGACTGAGTGAGTAGACATCCCCATGCACATCTCTGGTGGGTTCTTCTGCCATGAATGTGCACAGATATTCTCAGCCCAAAAGCCAGCCCTGAACTCTTTTTTAATAGGGAAAAGACAGGACAAAAGATGGTAGAGAGGGAATGAGAGTTATAAACAAAACAGGCTGAAATGAAATTAAATCCTGAGGTATAGCATAACTACCAACAGTGTCATCTTGAAATTTATCAGACAACGTTGAAGGCAAGAAGATGAAGAGGACATTAAAGTCTTTCTCATATTAGGCTAGAGATTTCTTTTTTCCTTCACTTCCTTCTCTCCCTTTTCTGTGGTTACAGACTACAGTATCCAATCTAGTGGGTGTTTTTTTTTTTTTTTTCTTGTAGCTGTTTTACTGTTTTATGCTCTCCTTTCTACCTTTGAGGGATTCTTTCTCTCCCTATATTACCCAAGAAGAGACAGCAACTGCTGCCATATAGTCAAGCTACAATCACACTCCATAAAATACCAAAGTCCAGGCAAGAACCAATAAAAACTGCCATGCCAGGAAAGGCAGACAACACATGTGAAAGTTCCTCTGAGTTAAGCAATAAGAAGAGTGAAAAGGGAAGCCCACATCCTGATCACATCTACCTGGAGGCAATCAGAAAGCATAAAAATTATAAAAACACACACTCAATTAAGTATTAAGGCCACAGATAAACACTAAACATGTCCAAGAAGCAAAAGTAGATGACCATATCAGCACATGTGCAGAAACAAGATAAAATGTTTTAGACAAATGACCTAGAGGTAGACGTGGACTACATTCTGGATGGTGGGCAGGTCTTGGGAATGCCTGAGAAAGAATTCAGAAAAATGATTATAAAATGTTTCAAAACACTTTACAATGAGTTGAGAAAAATAAGATAGAAGTCAGGAAAGGACTACAGGAACAATCAATAAGATAGATACAGCATTGGAAACAATTCAAAACCTATAGAAAGAGGTCCAAACGATCAATAATAGAATATCAGAAATAGACAATACCCTGACATGGCAAAGGTGTAAAATAGAAGAGATGGAAGGCAGAACGAGTGAGCTGGAAGACAAATCTCTCATCACCACTAAGATAGAAGACCAAACAGAAAAAAATGATTAAAAAATCTGAAGATGGTCTAAGATTCATGTTGGACAACATGAAGAGAAATAACTTAAGAATTATTTGCCATTCCAGAACAGGAAGAATCACACAAGTCCACAGAGGAAATAGCTGAAGAACTGCTGGAAGAAAATTTCTCTACCATCCTGAAAACTGAAAAGATAAGCATTCAAGAAGCTAAACAAAACAGGAAAGATAGACCCCAAAAGAAAATCACTGACACATATCATAATCAAGCTCTCCAAAATCAAAGGTAAGAAGACACTCCTGAAAGCAGCTAGGGAAAAAGAAGTGTTACATACAAAGGAAAGCAAGTCAGATTAAGCTCAGATCTCTCAGCAGAAACCATGCAAGCAAAACGGCAATGGGGAGACATATATAAAACTCTGAAAGAACAACAACAACAAAAAAAACTGTCAAACAAAAATCCTTTATCAAGCAAAGATATCAGTCAAATATGACAGTGTAATCAAAATATTCCAGGATAGACAGAAGCTAAGGGATTTTGTCAAAGCCAACCCTGCACTACAAAACATCCTAAAGGGATCTCTGTGGACTGAGAACCAACTAGAACAGACGACAACCAGAGATTGACAGCCATGGCAGCACCTCCCAGAACTAAATCGGTATATAGAAGTGTCAAGAACAGAACTATAAGAAACTATAAGAACAAACTCAGAGAATCTGGGAGGTCAATCTATGATCAAAACAATTAATTACAATGTGAAAGAAGGTAAACACATAGGAACAGAGATCCAGATGGTGAGAAGGTCAGGTAGATTACACTATAAAATAGACTGCACTAAATGAAGGGAAATGTTAATGGAATATAAGGTAACCTCAAAAAAAAACTAGCACTTCACAACATACTAAGAAAATGAAAATCCAAGAAGAACAAAGAAACATTAAAACTACGAGGAAACTCACAAAAAAGGACACAAAAAGCATGAAATCAGCAAAGGAAGACACAGAACAAAGAAAGCAGAAACACCACAAAAAACAAACATAATGTCAGCAATTAATCCATACAGGAAACCCTCTACAGGGTTGCTATGGGTAGGAACCAACTTGACGGCACTTCCAACACACAACACAATTGATAATTACACTGAATGTAAACAGCATAAATGCAGCAGTTAAGAGATGGAGGGTGGCAGAATGGATAAGAAAACAAGATCCTTCAATATGCTGTCTGCAAGAGGCACATCTTACACACAGAGATAAAAACAGATTAAAAGTTAAAGGATGGAAAAAAATATAGCAAGTTAATTGCAATAAAAAGCAGACAGGAATGGCAGTACTAATTTCTGATAAAATAAACTTTAAGGCAAAAATCAGCATAATAGATAAAGATGAACATTATCTTATGATTAAAGGGACAATTAAACAAGATGACATAACCATAATAAATATCTATGTGTCCAAAGAAAATCATCAAGATATACGAAACACACCTTAGTAGAATTGAAGAAAGAAATAGATAAATCTACAATTATAGTGGGAGATTTTAATACGCCACTTTCAAAAAGGGACAGAACAACCAGAAAGAAACTCAACAAAGTTTCAGAAGAACTAAACAACACAATCAGCCAACTGGACCTCATAGATGTGTACAGAGCATTCAATCAAACAAAAGCACAATACACATTCTTTTCCAGTGCACATGGAACATTCTCCAGAATAGATCATATCTTAGGTCACAAAGCAAGCCTCCATAAATTTACAAACATCAAAATACTACAGAGCATCTTCTCAGACCACAATAATATAAAACTAGAAATCAACAACAAGAAGACTAAGGAAATAAAGTCGAATATATGGAAACTGACCAACATCATGCTGAAAAGCAACTGGGTAAAAGAAGAAATTAAATGAGAATTCATAAAGCTCCTAGAAACAAACGAGAATCAAAAAACAACATACCAAAATCCTTGGGACACGGCAAAAGAGGTGTGGAGAGGACAATTTAATGTGAAAAAATGTGCATATCCAAAAAGAAGAAAGAACCAAAATTAACACATTAACACAGCATCTTCAACAATTAGACACTGACCAACAGAAGGAACCTACAAAATAATAATAAAGATAAGAGCAGAAATAAATGAGAAGGAAAACAGAAAAACTATAGAAAGAATCAACAGAACAATAAGCTAGTTCTTTGAAAGGTTTAATAAAATTGACAAACCATTGGCAAACCTAACCAAAGAAAAGAGGGAGAAGACACTAATAACTCGCATTAGAAACCACATGGGCAATGTCACAACGGAACCAAAGGAAATAAAAATTATAATAACAGAATACTATGAAAAGTTGTACTCCAACAAATTTGAAAACTTAGAAGAGATGGATGCATTTTTAGAAAAACACAACCAACCAAAACTTACACAGAGTGAAGTAGAAAACTTGAACAGACCCATAACAAAAGAAGAAATTGATCAAGTCATCAAAAAACTCCCAACCGAAAGAAGTCCAGGCCCAGAAGTCTTTACTGGTGAGTTCTAGAAAACATTGAGGGAAGAACTGTCACCAATTCTACTCAAATGATTCCAGAATATAGAAGAGGATGGAAAACTTCCTAATAATTTTTTATGAAGCAAGCATAACCCTCAAACCAAAACCAGGGAAGGACATCAGACCAATATCCCTCATGAACATAGATGCAAAAATTCTCAGCAAAATCCTAGC
>NW_006408714.1:3548537-3549142 GCF_000296735.1 Chrysochloris asiatica
TCTAGTGTTTCCAAGGAGCAGCTGGAGAGCTTGAACCTCTGAACTTTCAGTTCAAATGGTTTTGCAGTGTGGCGCATTAACCCACAGTGTCACACTAGCCATTAGAGAGATGCAAATCAAATCAACAATGACATATCATCTCACATCAGCAATAAAAGCAAAGATCAAAAAAGTAGAGGACAATAAGTGCTGGCTAGGATGTGGAGAGACTGGGACACTCCTGCATTGCTGGTGGGAATGCAAAATGGTCCAGCCTCTCTGGAAAGCAATATGATGCTTACTCAGAGGTGGGAAATAGAAATACCTTATGATCTAGCAATTCCTCTACTTTATATTTACTCACAAGAAATACGAGCCATAACACTAGTATGTATATGCACACCAATGTTCACAACAGCACTATTTATGATAGTAAAAAGCTGGAGACAGCCTAAGTGCCCATCAATTGAAGAACGGATAAACAACCTGTAGAACATACACACAATGGAATACTATACTACCTTGAAGAACAAGAAGGAAACTGTAAGCTACCATATAACATGGATAAACCTTGAGTACATTATGCTGCCACAAAAGGAGAAATGCTGCATAGGACCATTATTGTA
>NW_006408714.1:3561257-3562978 GCF_000296735.1 Chrysochloris asiatica
AAAATGGTCAATACCAGTCCATTTCAGGTCACTAATCATCGATGTTGATGCGTTCCATTTCATTTTTTACAACTTCCAATTTTCCCAGATTCATACTTCTTACATTCCACGTTCCGATTTTCAGTGGATGTTTACAGCTGTTTCTCTTCATTTTGAGTTGTGCCCCATCAGCAAATGAAGGTTCTGTGCGCTTTTCTCCCCCGAGCTTAACTCTATTCATGTCATCATGGTCAATTCTACTTTGAGGAGGCATTTTTTTCCCAGTCGCATTCTGATTGCCTTCCCGCCTGAGGGGCTCATTTTCCGGTCCTGTATCTAACAGTGTTTTTCTGCTATTCATAGAGTTTTCAGTGGCTAGCAATTTGGAAGTAGTTCATCACTCTTTCTTCCTAGTCTGTCTTTGTCTGAAAGTTCATCTGAAGCCTGTCCTGCTGGTTTTTTAAAATACCAGTGGTGACCCTGCTGGTTATTTAAAATACCAGTGGCAGAGCCCTCAGAATCAAAGCAACTCAATCCACCACAGCACAACAGACAGACGTTGGCTCAAAAAAGGGAACAAATCTCTATAGCGAGGATATTGCCACCCTCTCAGTACACAGCATTGGTAGGGATAGGCAACATAGACATTGGCTACCCAAAATGGGGAGGGGAGGGTCTATAAAGGCAAGAAGTGACTGGCTTATAAGTTTTCAAGTGGGAGCCTAGTTCCAGATGGGGCTTGTCAAGACAGAATCACCACTGAATGATTTCCAATCCATTGGGACTGGGCTGGCAAAAGGAAATGGGGATAAGACTCTTGTGGTACTATAGTGAATATTTGCCATCAGGACTGACTGTGAGGCTAGGAAATATAGAGGTAGATGTTTTTTGACTAAAGGAGGAGAGTGATTGATTTTGCAGCCCAGGAGTGTTGGTCACTGGTTCCATCCAGTGAGAAGAATGGAGAGCAGGACCCTACTCAGTGATGGAGACAGAGAAGATAACATGGACAGAAGGAGCTGCAGGGGAAACTGGACTAAGGGAGGGAGAAGGGCTGTGTGCTGGTGGCTGGGGGTTGGGGCGGGGCTGTGTGGTGTACATTTTGGGGTTATATGATGATGCATGGATGGGATTGTAATCATTGCAATGGAACAAAATACGTTAGGATGAGTGCAAAGTTGATATTCTCCCATGTAGACCTCACAATAAAAACTTAAAAACAAAAAAAAGAGGGCACCTAGATCCAGACTGCATGGAGGAGGGTAGAATCTCCACTGAGTACCATCTAATTTGTTTCGGCAGGGCTGATGAAAGGAGATGGGGATAGGTCTCTTGTGGTACAATAGTGAATAATTGTTATCAGGACTGATTGTGAGGGGTGGAATGTAAAGGTAGACATTTTGTAGCAAAAGGACGGAAGTGATTGACTTTGCAATCTAGGAATGGTGTTCCCTGGGACCATCAAGGTAGAAGAGTGGAGTGCAGGATCCTATCCAGAGAAATAGTGAAGCCAGAGATGGAGGCAGAGACAATGACATGGAGAGATGGAGCAGCTGGGGACTCTAGACCTAGAAAGGGAGAAAGACTCTGTGTGGATGACTGGGGGGCAGGCTGGTAGGGTATATCCTTTGCTTGGTTGATAATGCATGGAGGGGACTATAACCACGGCAATGAAATGATATACGATAGAATGAATGTAAAGTTAATGTTCTCCCATGTCAACTATGATATAATTCACAATT
>NW_006408714.1:3563863-3586193 GCF_000296735.1 Chrysochloris asiatica
GAAGAAAGCAAAAGGTCATTAAGAATACAAGAAAGAAGGAAAAGCCCAAAATGGATGTCAGAAAAGACTCTGAAACTTGCTATAGTGCACAGAGTTGCTAAAGCAAATGGAAGAAATGAGAAGGTAAGCTCAAGAAGACATAGTCAAACATTATAACGAAATGTACAATGACCTGGAATTAGAAAACCAAAAGTAAAGAACATGTTCAGCATTTCTCACGCTAAGGGAACTGAAGAAAAAATTCAAGACTTGACTTGAAATACTGAAATTCTATGGGCAAAATATTAAATGATGCAGAAGGCATGAAAAGAAGATGTGAAGAATGCACAAAACTCACTATATCAAAAAGAAATCGTCAATGTTCAACCATTTCAAGAAGTATTTTATGATCAAGAGCCAATGATACGGAAGGAAGAAGTCCAAGGTATATACAAGGCATTGGCAAAGAACAAATCACTGTGAATTGATGGGATACAAATTGAATTCTTTCAACAAATTGATGTGACACTGGAGGCACTTACTCATTCTTGCCAAGGAGTTTGGAAGACAACTACTTGGCTCACTGATTGAAAGAGATCAGTATTTGTATCCATTCCAAAGAGAGGTGACCTAACAGAAAGCGGAAATCATCAGACAATATCATTGATATCCCATGCAAGAAAAGTTTGACTAAATGATTCAAGCAATTGTGGAGTCTGGCTGGTCACAAATCTGAAGTTCAGTGATCAGTCTGGTGAATTATTTGCAGTCTCCTAATGGAATTCCTAATGGACTTTTAACTGAGCTCACAGGCTTGTAGGTGGCTGAGCTGGAATTAAACCTAACTATTCTGATAGTCCTGATGTGCTAATGCGTCAGACTGCAAAGTTGTTTGAACTGCAAGGTTGGTGGCTCAAGCTCACCAGAGGCTCCTTGGAAACCCTATACAGGGTCGCTATGGGTCAGAACCAACTCAACGTCAATTAACAACAACATTCTGATACTTAGAGTTTTGGGGTGGAGTTGTGGGTTAGTGTGCTGGACTTTGAGCTGCAAGTTTGGTGGTTCAAGCTCACCAGCCACTCCTTGGAAACCCTATACAGGGTTGCTATGGGTCAGAACTGACATGACAGCAATTAACAACAACAACAATACTATAAATATGATCAAGTAGATATTCCAAGAAATGGCAACATCTACATGCTAAATGAACATCCGAGATGATTCATATCCATGTGGCACGTGCACTATAATTTTGAGAACATCTGATCTAATACACTCATGATATTTTCTCACATGAATAATTTCTTTTAGAAAGACCAGCACAACACTGGTTTCTGTGATGTGGGGGTTAAAGACATCCAAAATGTCTGACTTTTCCAACATGTTATATTATTCCATATCTTTGATATCAACCACTCTTCCCCTCCCTCAAAACTCACAGTCCTGCAATGTGCTGCAACACCTCACAGAACTCACAATTGTCAAAGGAAATGATTCATGCAACTGTGGAAGCTTGCAATCACAAATAAACAGTTCAGTGATCAGTCGTGGATTCTTCTTATAGTCGTAGGAGCTGAGGAAACCAAATCATCAGGTCAGAAGTCCCATGGTTGATGCAGGACTCAGCGGAGCTGGTGAATCAGGATAGGTGATGGGTCAAAGAACTGGATGTCAGATGTAATGAACCAGATGCAAGTTCTGGGGCAATAGAGTGAACTTGACTAAATCAGTCTTATAAATTTAACTCAGAGTCCTGGTGTGGAGCTGTGGATTAATGCACTGGACTGCAAAGTCCTTTGAACCACAAGATCAGTGGTTCAAGTTCATCAGCAGCTCCTTGGAAATCCTATACAGGGTCGCTGCAGTTAGAAACCAACTAGATGGCACTTAACAACAACAACATAATTCCATGGAAAACTAAATGTGGTGACTTGAATCACATCCTCTAGTAAGACCTGTCAGTCCACCACTTGTCTATCAGTTTGTCGTACTGTGGTGGCTTGTGAGTTGCTGTGATTCTGAAAGTTATGCCACTGGTATTTTAAATACAACAGGGTCACAAATGGTGGACAGGTTTCGGATGAGCTTCCAGACAAAGACAGACTAGGAAGAAAGAGTGATGAAGTACTTCCGATTATTTAATCACTAAAAATCTTATGAATAGCAGAGGAACACTGTCAGATATAGTGCCGGAAAAAGAGCCCTTCAGGTTGGAAGGCACTCAAAAGGCGACTGGGGAAGAACTGCCTACTCAAAGTAGAGTTGACTGTGATAACGTGAATGGAGTAAAGCCTGTGGGACAAAAGCCCACGGGACCTTCATTTGCTGATGGGGCACAACTCAAAATGAAAAGAAACAGCTGTAAACATCCAGTGAAAATCGGAACATGTAATGTATGAAGTATGAATCTGGGAAAATTGGAAGTTGTCAAAAGTGAAATACAACACATAAACATGGATATCTTAGGCATTAGTGAGCTGAAATGGACTGGTATTGGCCATTTTGAATCTGACAACCACATGGTATACTATGCCGGGAATGACAAACTGAAGAGTAATCGTGTTGCATTCATCATCAAAAAGAAAATATCCAAATCAGTCATGAGGTACAATGCTGTCTGTTATAGGATAACATCCATGCACCTACAAGGAACCCCAGTTAATAGCACTTTTATTCAGATTTATGCACCAAGTACTAAAGCCAGTGAGGACGAAATAGAAGAATCTACCAACTTCTTCAATCTGGAATTAACCAAACAGGCAATCAAGATGTATTGATCATTACTGGTGATTGGAATGCAAAGGTTGGAAACAAAGAGGAACAATCAGTAGCTGGAAAATATGGTCTTGGTGATAGAAATGATGCTGGAGAACACATGATAGAATTCTGCAAAACCAATGATTTGTTCATTTCAAATACCTTCTTTACACAGCATAAGAGATGGCTATACACTTGGACCTCACCAGATGGAATATATAGAAATCAAATTGTCTACATCTGCGGAAAGAGACTATGGAAAAACTCCATATCATCAGTCAAAATAAAGCCAGGGGCAGACTGTGGAAAAGATCATCAGTTATTCCTATGCAAATTCAAACTGAAGCTGAAAAAATGAAAACAAGTCCAAGAAAGCCAAAATATGACCTTGAATATATACCACCTGAATTTAGAGGTCATCTGAAGAACAGATTTGATACATTAAACACTAAAGACTGAAGACCAGAAGAGTTGTGGGATGACATCAAGAACATTATACATGAAGAAAGCAAAAAGTCATTGAGAAGACAAGAAAGAAGGAAAAGGTCAAAATGGATGTCAGGAGAGACAATGAAACTTGCTCTTCAGCGTAGAGATGCTAAAGCAAATGGAAGAAATGAGGAGGTCCAAGAGCTGAACAGAATATTTCAAAGATCAGCTCTAGAAGATAAAGCCAAATATTACAATAAAATGTGCAAAGATTTGGAATCAGATTATCAAAAAGGAAGAACATGCACAGCATTTCTCAAACTGGGGGAACTGAAGAAAAAAATTCAAGCCTCAACTTTTATTATTCAAAGATTTTCTGGGCAAAGTATTAAATGATACAGAAAGCATCAAGAGAAGATGGAAGGAATACACAGAGTCACTGTACCAAAAGGAAATGGTTAATGTTCAACCATTTCAATAGGTAGCATGTGATCAAGAGCCAATGATAATGAAGAAGGGAGTCTAAGGTGCATTGAAAGAATTGGCAAAGAACAAGGCACCAGGAATTGATGAAAACATATTTAAATCTTTCAAGAAAGTGAGGCAACATAGGAGGCACTTACTCATCTCTGCCAAGAAATTTGGAAGACAACTATCTGGCTGACTGATTGGAAGAGATCCATATTTGTGCCCATTCCAAAGAGAAGTGACCCAATGGAATGTGGAAATCATTGGACAATCTCTTTGATATACCAACATTGAACTTAAGAGTCCAGTGCTTATCCTATAGCACCTCAACAGGATTTCTCCTTAATCTTTAGTTCCACCTTAATCCTTATTCCTTGTTGGTTTTAGGTGCTGTGGAGTTCAGTCCCTTCTGACACATAGAGCCCCTATACATACAGAAGGAATCCCTGCTGGGTGCTCTGCTGTTCTCACAAGGGTTATTACATTTGAGTCAACTACAGCTGCCATTGTGTCAATCCATCTCCTTGGGGGTGGGGTGGGTTGGGGGTGGGCTTCCTCTTTTGTGCCAACCCTCCACTTTGACAAGAATGCTATTCTTCTTCAGTGATTGGTCCCTCCTGATAGCATATCCTTACTCTTTCTTGTTGTTCAGTGCCATGGAGTCAGTTCTGAACCATAGCAACTCTATAGAGGATTTCCCAGGAGAATCTGGTGAGTTTGAACCACATACCTTGTGGTTCAAACCAACCTAGCCTTCCAGTGCTTTATCCCACAGTGCCACACCTTACTTTTTAGCTCTACCTTAACCCCTACTCCTTAGTTTCATCTTAATTCTGCTTCATTAACTACTCACTTCCATGATCACAAGCATGTTTTTAAGCCCATGGAATTGGTTTTGACTCATAGAGACTCACTGGTAGGTTTGAACTCCTGATTTTGTGAACATCAGTCTAGTGCTTATTCTATAGTGCCATACCAGGACTCCAGTTACAGGCAAAGATTCTAGGATTTACAATACATCACAGAATGGAATAATATGCCTATGAGGGCTTAATAAATAATTAGTTGTCCTGCAGTTCTCTATAGACCTTTTCATTTGTATTACATACAGTACATACATGGTTTGATTTTCTCCTTTTTGACAGCTGTAACCTTATTTATTTCAGTTTAGAAAAGAAACTGGCCATATTTTCTCTGTCAAGAAACCCAAGTGCCATCTCAGAGCAGGCAAGCTCCTAAACACTTAACATTTTTAAATGTTTAAAATATTATTTAAAAATACTTGCATGCAATTATGTTACAAAGAAATTATGTTCAAAAGAAGAATATTTGAAAGTCTTTAGCCAACTATTTTGAAGTATGTGTAAAAACATATACATAGAAACTACGTGCTACCTTTGAGAAATATTTTAATTGCTTGTCATTGACCTTGCTGTTGGCAGTTTAAAAAGAAACATAGAGATCGGCAACTTCTGGCAGGACTTTTCCTTTCTCTCTTCTTACTCTATCCAAATAGTCATTACAATCTGTCTAAAGACCAATTCCAGGAAGGAGGTTATAATTAGAATAGATCACTGATTTAGAGATGGTTCAGGGAAATTTCCATCTTGCCTTATATCTGTGCTAGCCTCAGTAACCACAGAAAATTCAGTACTCATAATTTATGTTTCATTCATCTCTGTAAAACTCTTTATCCTATTCCATCTTCTGATGTCTCAATATTTTTTCTATGATCTAATCCATGAACAAATTATGTTAGAAATTCTTACTCCCTCTTCCAATGTTATCCTAACCTAAATGGCATCATCCTTTTACTTGGTTATTCTAATCCCTCCTAATGGTCTCTTCACTTCCCATTCTCCTCATCCATCCAAACCTACTATTCACATGCCAATCATTTTGATACCGTTTTAAAGGTATCAAACATGGCACTTCCCTCTTAAGATACTCCCATAGCTTCTGATCTCACTTAGAAGAGTGTTTAGCTTCAACTTTCTTACAGTGGCCCACAAGTTAGTTATGATTTTGTTCCTTGGCTGCGTTTCTTTTGTATTACTTACCACATTCTATTTGATCCCTCCATTCAGGATTTGTCTTATTAAGTTCAATCAGAGTGTTCTATCTGTGACCATGTTAGCAGAATATTAAAAATAAAAAGTTAAAATTATTATTTTAAATAGTTAATGTTGACTTTCTTATACCACTTCACTTGTATTCCTCTTGGATTTCAATTCTAAATGTGTAAAACTTAAAAACCATAAATTGTCAAGTACACAATAATGAATATATCTTTTTCTTTTAATTATGTGCATTCTTGACAGCTAAATTGAATTCAGGTCACTAAACATTATTAAGTATCTGCTTTATAATATTCTGGACAAAAGGCCAATATAAAAAAAGTACAATGGAAACAAGGAACTCTACCTTAGATCTTGAAACAAGCAGTGATATAACAAAAAAGTAAATAAACATTTTCAGTTAGAAGCAGCTCTCTAGCCAATCAGAGTGAAACCCAAGTGGGTCTTTTAGACTGTTGTGCTTCCTCTGACGTGTATTCTAGACCATTCTACATTATTGGACAACATTTTGCTAATTTTTCTCTAAGCCTCTATTTCACTCTTTGTAAAATGGATTAATAATAAAAACTTTCAGAATCAAGGTGTAGACACATTTATGTAAGGTAAATAAAGTTCCCCAAATGGCAATTGGTGCATGGTGATTATTGCTTTTATTATTGTCATACCATTACAATAATTTATTGAAGTTTGTATACCTTTATCCCTTTTATGATATTATTGTTGTTGTGTGCTGCTGAGTCCGTACCAAGTCACAGCAATACTGTACAGGGTTTCTGAGAGCAGCTGGCAGGTTTGAACTGACCACTTTGCAGTTACCACACTTAGCAGTCCGGTGCTTGTCCTACAACCCCACACAGTGTACCTTATATTCACTGAACTTCCTATTTCTCATCTGTAGAACAGGAATAAAATGCATCTCACTAAATTGTAATGGCTAGTATCTGCAAATGCACTCAGAATACAAATAGAATTTATTACAATTTAAAAAATAAAAGTTGGGGAATCTATTAACACTGGAAAAACTGATCAATGCTTCTAGAATGCTTCCTTCCCCCACCCCCAATGCCTTAAAGGTAGAGAACAAGATTAAGAAAACTAGATGCAGAATTAACTCATGCTGGCAATTTATGGCAATTAATGTTTGCTAGTTGATAAATCAACAGAAAAAATGAATGATGGACAGCTTTTTCACACTCTTCAGTGTTCAACTCAAAAGCAAAAACACCCAAAATACTTCTTTTCTGACACGCCTAGAACTCTATATCGTATTTTATTCTATGCTTCAACTTATACATCAATATTTGTATATACTTTATTTATGTATTTTTAATTATTTTTAGGTTACTCCTTGTTAGCTACATGAGAGTAGATAATTTGTTTACCTTAAAACCATAAGGTGGGATTTCAAGCCCACCAGACATTCTCAGAAACTCTATACAAGGTCATTATGAGACAGAAACAACTCCGCAGTACACAACAATAAAAATTCATTATTAAATCTCCAGTGCTGGCACTTAGCAGATATTCCATTAATGCTTTTTGGATGAGTGGATGAAGAAACCTATGATTAAGGTTATATATGAAAAGACTGTAATGGAACAGAGACAAAAAAAAAAAAAAAGATTTTTAAAGAGGAGGTGTATCTTTTTCTTTTTGCTGTTGTTGTGGGGTTGTTTCTATAATATTTTAAAATCAAACGTTGTAAGTGTGAATACCTCTAGTACACTATGCTGTTTCTCAGCTCTCTAGAGCTTGTCTAATGTGATATTACTCTAGGCCTTGAAAGATAAAGAATTTAATGATAAGAACAGCAGGGAATTCTGAAAAGTTGCCTTCTGGGCTAACCATAGTTATTGTTGTTTTTAAGTGTTTTTGAATCAATTCCAACTCACAGTGACCCTGTACAGGATTTCTGAGGAATGGCTGGTAAGTTTGAACCACTGACCTTGTGGTCAAATTGACCTTATGGTAGAGTGCTTATCCTACAGTGCCAGACCAGGACTTCTGATAGTCTCATATACATGTGAATATTGGACAACTAAGGAATACAGTCCAGAGGAAACAGTCGTTGGAGAAGGAGGTCATGCTGGGTAAGGTGGAGGGTCAGAGAAAAAGAGGAAGACCCCTAACGAGATGGATTGTCCAGGTGGCATCATTGATGGACTCAAGTGTGGCAGCGGTAGTGAAGTTGGCCCAGGATCGGACATTGTTTCGTTCTGCTGTGCATGGGGTCGCTTTGAGTCGGTTCCGACTCGATGGCACCTGACAACAACAACAAGGAATACAGTAGGATAATTGTTGCATTTGAGTTGTGGTGACTGAGAATGTGGAAGGTACTATGGACTGTCAGAAATGCAAACAGGTCTGTGTCAAAAAAAATATATAGTCAAGGGCTCCTTAGAAACCAGCATGGTGAGACACTGTCTCTAATACTTTTGACACGGTATCAGGAGGATTCAGTCCCTGGAGAAAGACATGATGCTTCCTAAAGTGTAGGGTAAGCAAAACAAAGGGAAGACCCCCAATGAAATAGATTGGCACAGAGGCAGCGGCAGTGGGCTCAAGCATAACAACAATTGTGAGGATGGCTCATGACTAGGCAATGGTTTGTTCTGTCATACACAGGATCACTATGAATCAGAACAGTGGTTACGAATCGGGCTGCGAGCCTCAAGGTCAGCAGTTCAAAACTATCAGCTGTCTGCAGGAGAAAGATTAGGCTTTCTGTTCCCATAAAGATTTACAGCCTCGGAAACCCTGTGCAGGGTCGCTATGAATCGGAACCGACTCCAAGGCACATAACAACAACTACAATAACAACAATAAAAACAATGACTGCAAAGCCATTTGAACTGCAAGGTCAGCAGTTCAAGCTCACCAGTCACTCCTTGGAAACCCTATATAAGGTTACCATGGGTTGGAACCGACTCGACGGCATTAAACAACAACAACAAATAACAACAACAGAGTCCTGGTGTGGTACTGTGGGTTAATGCACCAGACTGCAAATCCATTTGAACTGCAAGGTCGGCAGTTCAAGTTCACCAGCTGCTCCTAGGAAACCCTATACAAGATCACTATGTATCAGAACCGACTCAACAACACTTCACAACCACAACAACAAAGCTTCCAGGAGCGTTGATTGTGGATCCAAGCAAATTGAAATCTTTAATTACTTTAATTTTTCTCCATTTATCAGGATGCTGTTTTATTGGCCCAATTGTGAGGATATTTTCTTTGGTTTGCATTGAAGTATAGTGAAAGGATACAGTCCTAATGCACACCTCTCCTGATTTTATAGTATTCAGTATCTCTAGGTAATACTGCGAAGACTGTGTGTTCCAAAACACTTAACTGTGCATATGACGTACGTGTACATAGACCAAGAGTCAGTCATTAAAACAAAACAAAGAGCTACAGATTGAATAAGTATGGTGAAAGTATACAGTCCTGACACACACCTCTCCTAATTTTATACCATTCAGTATCTCCTTGTTTTGTTTTAATGACTGTCTCTTTGGCTTACTTACATGTAGGTACCTCTTAGTCTGTGTAAGCACAGTTAAGTGTTTTAGAACACCCATTCTTCTCAGTGTTACCCAGAGCTTGTCATGACTCACTCAGAAGATTTCGCATAGTTAATAAAGCATAAGTAAACATCTTCTGGTGTTCTCAGTTTTCAGCCAAGATCTATATGATGCCAGCAATGATATCTTTCATTCCAAGTACTCTTCTGAATCCGTCTCAAATTTCTGGCAGTTTCCTGACAATGTACTAGTGTGTTGTTGTTGTTGTTAGATGCCATTGTGTCGGAACCAACTCATAACAACCTTATGCCAAGCAAAACGAAACAATGCCCGATCCTGGGCCAACCTCACTATCATTGCTACGCTTGAGCCCATTGATGCTGCCACTTTGCTCATCCATCTCACTGGGGGTCTTCCTCTTTTTCTCTGACCCTCCACCTTACCAAACATGATATCCTTCTCCAGCAACTGGTCCTTCCTGACAATATGTCCTAAGTATGAGAGATGAAGTTTGGCCATCCTGGCCTCCAAGGAGCACTCTGGCTGCACTTCTTCCAACATAGATCTGTTGGTTCTTTTAGCATCCCATGGCACTTTCAATATTCTCCTCCAATACCATAATTCAAGTATGGAGCTCTGGTAGCATACTGGTTACGAATTGGCCTGAGAACCTTAAGGTCAGCAGTTTGAAACTACCAGCTGTTCTGAGGGAGAAAGATGAGGCTTTCTGCGCCCATAAAGATTTGCAGCCTTGTAAACCCTGTACAGGGTTGTATTAGTCGGAACCGACTCCATGGCACATAACAACAACCATAACTTAAAAGCATCAATTTTTCTATGGTCTTCCTTATTCACTGTCCAGCTTTTGCATGCATATGAACTTAATGAAAATACCATGGCTTGGGTCAGGTGCACCGTAGTTCTCAAGCTGATATCTTTGCTCTCCAACACTTTAAAAAGGTCTTGTGCAGCAGATTTGCCTAATGCAATACATCATTTGATTTCTTGATGGCTGCTTCCGTGAGTGTTGATAGCTGATCCAAGCAGAATGAAGTCCTTGACAACTTCAATCTTTTCTCCATTGATAAGAATGTTTTTTATTGGTTCAGTGGTGAGGATTTTTGTTTTCTTTACATTGAGATGTAATCCATACTGAAGGCTGTGCTCTTTAATCTTCATCAGTAAATATTTTAAGTACTCTTCACTTTCAGCAAGCAAGGTTGAATTATCTGCATATCACAGGTTGTTAATGAGTCTTCCTCCAATCCTGATACCACATTTTTCTTCATATAACCCAGCTTCTCAGATTATTTGCTCAGCATACAGTTTGAATATGTATGGTGAAAGAATACAACCTTGTTGCACACCTTTCTTAATTTTGAACATTTTAGTGTTCCCATGTTCTGTTCAAACAACTGCCTCTTGGTCCATGTATAGATTCCTCATGAACACAATTAAGTGTTCTGTAATGCACATAGTTCTCAATTTTGCCCATAGCTTGTCATGATCCACACACTCAAAAGTTTTTGCATAGTCAATAAAACACAGATAAATGTCTTTCTGATATTCTCTGATTTCAGCCAAGATCCACCGGGCATCAGCAATATCTCTCATTCCATGGCCTCTTCGAATCTGGGTTGAACCTCTGGAAGGTCTCTGTCAATGTGTGCTTGTAGTCGTTACTATATTACCTTTAGCAAAACTCTACTCGTATTGGATATCAAACAGATTGTCTGATGGTTTCTGCATTCCATTGGGTCACCTCTCTTTGGAATGGGCACAAATATGGATCTCTTCCAATCAGTCAGCCAGATAGTTGTCTTCCAAATCCTTGGCAGAGATGAGTGAGTGCCTCCTCTGCTGCCTCACTTTCTTGAAAGATTTCAATTTGTATTTCATCAATTCCTGGTGCCTTGTTCTTTGCCAATTCCTTCAATGCACCTTGGACTTCTTCCTTCAATATCATTGGGTCTTGATCATATGCTACCTCTTCTGAACATCAACCATTTCCTTTTAGTACAGTGACTGTGTATTCCTTCCACCTTTTTTTTTTATGCTTTCTGCATCATTCAATAATTTTCCCAGAGAATCCTTCATTAACAAAAGTCGAGAGTTGAATTTTTCTTCAGTTCCCCCAGCTTGAGAAATGCTGAACATGTTCTTACTTTTTGGTTTTCTGACTCCATCTCTTTGCACATTTTTTGTAATATTTTGCTTATTTTTCTCGATCTGATCTTTGAAATTTTCTGTTCAG
The DNA here is from genome assembly GCF_000296735.1 of Chrysochloris asiatica. Taxonomy (NCBI): domain Eukaryota; kingdom Metazoa; phylum Chordata; class Mammalia; order Afrosoricida; family Chrysochloridae; genus Chrysochloris; species Chrysochloris asiatica. The sequence continues at coordinate 3,575,359 of NW_006408714.1, forward strand.
CTCTTGTACCTCCTCATTTCTTCCATTTACTTTAGCATCTCTACGCTGGAGAGCAAGTTTCAGTGTCTCTTCTGACATCCATTTTGACTTTTTCTTTCTTTCTTGTCTTCTCAATGACTTTTTGCTTCCTTCATGTATGATGATCTTGATGTCATTCCACAACTCTTCTGGTCTTCAGTCTTTAGTGTTTAATATATTAAATCTGTTCTTCAGATGATCTCTAAATTCAGGTGGTATATATTCAAGGTCATATTTTGGCTTTCTTGGACTTGTTTTCATTTTCTTCAGCTTTAGTTTGAATTTGCATATGAGCAATTGATAGTCTGTTTCACAAACTGCTCCTGGCTTTGTTTAGACTAATGATAGGCAGTTTTTCCATCTTCTCTTTCTGCAGATGTTGTCAATTTGATTTTTATGTATTCCACTGGTGAGGTGCATGTGTATAGTCGTCTCTTATGTTGTCTAAAGAAGGTATTTGAAATGAGCAAATCATTGATTTTACAGAATTCTATCATATGATCTCCAGTGTTTTGAATTTTCTTCAGCAAAAATTTAGCTGTATGTGATATTAGTCATATTGTTTGATGATTTTCACATTCTGTTGGGTCAAATCTCTCTGGAATGGGTACAAATAGGGTTATTTTCCAATCAGTTGACCAGGTGACTCTCTTGCTAATTTCTTGGTATAGATGATTTAGCTTTCCACAAAGCAGTGTATATATGGAAGAAAAGCATACAATAGTCACTTAAAATATTTTATATGATACAGTCACTATATTAAAAAGCTGAAAAACTGTCTGCTTTATTCAGATTCCCTTTCCTCAGGTCATGGTGCCTTTTTGTATCACAACAGACATCTATCCCATTAAAAAAAAAAAAACAACCACAAAACTGTTTCATAATACTTTCTTGAATTTATTTGCCTTAGTTCATCTCAAACAGATGTATACTATGTTGTTCCCAATTATATGTTAGTATGTTAGTACAATACTACCCAACATGTATTATATTATGCAAATGTATAGTTGTATCTATAAAATAAATGTCTAGAAGTAGACTGGATAGATCAAAGTATATGTGCTTGGAATTATTACGTCAGTGTTGAACCTCCTAAGATAAGGTAATTTTTCACTATAGTGCCATTGATGATTGAAAATAATAACTCTATCCTGTTAATGACACCTTGCATGAAAACTCACCCATTTGCTCTTTTTCTCTTTATTGGTAATCAACTGATTTTCTTCCATGCAGCACTCCCTCCTTCCAAAAACACAAACTAAGCAAAACAAAACAAAAACACTCACAAATAATTGTAATCATAAAATCATTGGAATAAACGTATAAAGGAAACTATACCGTATACATTATCTTTAATTAATATGAAACCATTTTTAATTGGCAATATAGATAACAAATTTTCTTAAACAGCTCTAAAAGACTGAATTAAATGCAACCCTATTAAATATCTGGAAATAAATTTTTGACCCTTAAAGAACATTGCTTTTCAGAATCTTATTCATTGTGAGTGTTTATAACTCAGGCTGTTCAATACAATAATGTGCAAAATGCTCTTCATCTCATTACCTTTGTGTTTTCTTTTGTTTCCTACTATTCATCCTGACAGAAATCTTACTCAAGAAATGTCTAGGGACAGCAATGGGCCTTTTCTTTTCTTGTCCTTAAGCAACCCTGACTTATTATATCTGAACGTAAATGTTCATGATCCTATCAGACTAATTTTCCTGCACTCCATTGAAATCTGATAGTTTGACTGTACCAAGTACTCTCGTATTATACCATATTCTCAGGTATATATGCTGTCATTGTCAAGTGCTGTTGAGTCTGTTCCAACCCATAGCGACCCTGTATAGGGTTTCCGAGGAGCAGCTGGTGAGAACTGCCAACCTTGCAGTTCAAATGGCTTTGCAGTCTGTCATGTTAACCCACAGTGTCACATCAAGACTCACAGATATATACATATACCTATTACATATAAATATAATATATGGTGTCCTGGTGTGGGCTTCTAGGATGAGTACTGGACTGTTAACTGCATAAACCCAACACAAGGTTACTAATTCGGAACCTACTTGATGGTACTTAACTACAGTAATAGCAACAAAAACATTTAACAGGGGTCTTTAATTTTCTTCACTTTTGCATGTTTGTAATTTCCTTAAATGCATCTTAAAACACATTCGGTACAAAAAAAAGTTGAGAATAAATTTAGCTTGCATAATGAATAAAATCTATATTATCATACTTATATAGTAAAACTAGTTTTAAAACAATAACTAAATATGAAATTTAAAATGCAGATCCATATACAAGTTTAAGAGAGAAAAAAAAAAAAATCTACTCGAGTTCCAGTTCACACAAACATTGGTTTATTCCAAACAAAACATTTCAAAACATGTCTGCCATAATGGATGTCTGCAGTCAAATTATTTCAGTACTATACTTATTTTAGTCTCATTAGCATGCCTTCGTTGTCCTGGTGTGGCCATGTAGGTTAATGCACTAGACAGCAAGGTCAGTTTCAGCCACAAGGTTGATGGTTCAAGCACACTAGAAGCTCTTCGGAAATCCTATACAGAGTCACTATGAGTCAGAACAGACTCAACAGCACTTAACAAGTATACCTTCAGGAAAAGATTCAATCAAATCAGTGGCTTACAATGGGATTTGCTGGGCCATAGGTCAGCACAAAAGGTCATGATGATTATTTTCTAGTATCCCAAAAGAATAATCTCTATAAATTCTCACTAAGGACATAAATCAGTCATGAAGGATTACTGTAGAGGAGTTTCAAGAAAACTGGAAACTGCACTGATGAGAAAAAGGCCAAGAAAATTGCACCAAGGAATTTGTTTTTTTTCCCCGTTATAACAATGCACTTGCTCATTCTTCAAGCGTAGTAAGGGCTGACCTACAAGAATTTCTTTGGGAAAGCTTATACCACTTACCCTATAGCCCTCATCTTGTCCCATTCAGATTTATTTTTGATGCCCAAAATAAAAGGACATTTAAAAGGAACATGATTTGAGTCCATTGACAATGTTCAAACTGCCATTTTTATGTGGTGTAAATTGAAGAACACATTAACTTTTTTTGGTAAAGGTTTCAATGGTTTTGTAACCATGCTTTTTTACTTTGTATACTGAATATATATACTACTTATGTTAGAGAAAATTTGTCTTGTTTATTTTCCTGTAACAAAATCATTTTTATGGTCTTTTATGCTTCCCCAGTATTTAGGAATATCTAAATATGTTTTTTGTTTGTTTGTTTGTTTGAATGGTTGATATTTTTTAAAAATGTATACTTGTATAAAGAAATTTATAATTAACTTCTAACAACTACTTATTTCCCAATATCTGTGAATACAAGGATTTATTTGTAGTGCTAGTAATATTCTTTTACAAGCTTATTAGGGTTTTAAATACCAGATGACCATTGAGCTATGTTATTTTTAAGTATTACAAAAACTATTAACACTAATGCTTAATTTGGTAAGCATTCTTTTCTTTCTTAAAGTTCAGGGCAAAGAAAGCTTTTAAATGTCAATAGAGTAGGTTTAGTGATGTCAATGAAGACACTTCTAATATTTGCTGTTTATCAAATTAACATAGGAAGAAGACTCATATTCTAGAATAGTTCTAGGGCAAAGTGTTTGTAAGCCAGAAAAAACAAATTCACTGCCATCCAGTAGATTTTGACTCACAATAACCCTATGTTTTTCTTTGGGGGGTGGGGCAGAAATCTCATCTTTCTCCTGCAGAGCAGCTGGTGGATTTGAACGTCTGTGGACCTTGTGGTTAGCAGTTCAGTGCTTATCCTACAGCACCACAACAGGATTGCTGTTACATAGAATATCAAAATTCTATTTTTCAACATCTATGATAAATACTGAATTAAACTTTGAAGAAATCTGTTGTTGGTTGTCACTGCTAAGTACCTTTGAGTCACTTCCAACTCATAGCGAAGTTTGTTGAGGCTGCTTAAGTTTGTATACGTTTGCTGAGGCTGTTAATTTTTGTGGGAGCAGAAATCCTTATCTTCTATAGAGCAGCTGGTGGGCTCAAACTGCCAACCTTATGGTTCACAGTCCTGTAATTATCTCACAGCATCATTACATTTCCTATTGCAGAATATTACACGTATAAAAGAAACTTTAAAGGTCATATAGTTCTTGCTTTCTCCCTGTGTTCTTTTTCTCCAAGTGGTTGCTCAACTGTCTCGTACTCCTGCAGAGGCAAACCTCTCATTCTTAGAATATAGCACATTAATTTGATGGATAACTGTAATTATTAGGACATTCTTCTTTACAATTCCTCTGTAGTTCTCACCAAGTGGTCTTAGTTGTACTCTTTGGACCACATAAAACAAGACTCACTTTTCTCTCACAGAGCAAATTTTCCAACATCTGAAGGTAACTATCATTTCTCCTCTAAATATTTTCTATAGGCTAAATATCCCTGATTGCTTCAGGCTCTTTTTTATTTTATTTATTATTTATGATGAGGTTTGTCATTTACATATATACTCAAACTCAAACTACTTTTTTCAAAGAAAACCCAGAATGAGATATAATTCTGTTCAGCTGAGAAAGTCTAAAATTTGAATACCATGACACTAAGCTTGGCTATGGACTGCTAACTGCAAAGTCAGTAGTTCAAGCCCACCAGCTGTTTCCTGGAAACCTTGCACAGGGTTACTATGAGTCAGAACTGATGCTATGACACTTAACAACAACAACAAAGCTTGACTCTAACATCATCTACCTGCTTTGTCTAGATAAAGGTGAACTTCCAAAATTGAAGACATTTCCAATTGCTTACCTTCATTTTGTATATTAAAAAAAAAAGAATTTTAAAAAGAAGAACCAAATTCTAAATCAGTAGTAATATACACTATTTTTCACTCAGACTTCGGTTATGGCAGTCACATATATTACTCTACTTGATTTATACTAGAGAAACATGGCTCTTCCTGCTGTAAAAGAATTGTCAGCCTTTATCATCCCCTTATAAATGTTTCTCTCCTCAAGACTGGAATCTGAATTTTCTCATTGGCACTCTAGGATCCTCCCTTTAGTGTATGCAACCATGACCTACCATTCTTGGAGAGTGTTTTACGTTCTATTTTCCAACCAACATACCCTATTATTGTTAAGTGTGGCCAAGTAGGTTCCAACTCACAGCAATCCTGTATAGGGTTTCTTAGGAACAGCTGGTGGGTTTGAACCTTGTGGTTCTCAGACAAGTGTTTATTCTATAGTGCCAAACCTGAACTCTAGTCTTAAACCAATACAATTAAGCCATGTGATGTATATTTTTTAAATGAAAAACAGATAAAAGTTATGTATAAATGAATCTGTTATTTTGTAGAATAGAAGAGTTTGGCATTTTAATTTTGATTTTGTTAAGTGCTGTCAAGTCAGTCTGACTCATAGCACTCTGCAGAGTCTTTCTGAGGAACAGCCGGTGGATTTGAACCCTTACCTTGTGGTTATCAGTCCAGCACTTATCCTGTAGGACTCCATATTAAAGTTCACTTTATCTCAAAGTGTCTCTCTGCTCAGTTATATTCAGCCTCAGCCCCTTACTTTATAGATTGCGATGAGCAAATTGGAACATATTAAATAACAGCAAATGGGGTGGTGAGGGAAACATATCTTAAGACAAATGCTTCAAGAAATATTAATATTAAACCTGAGTAGGAAAACTTTTCAACATTTCAAATGCTGCCATTCAGAAAATTTATTAATTTTATAAATCTAGCTAAATGGTATCACTAAAACAAACAGAATGAAAATCATAGACAGGTTTCATCTCCTTTATCTCATTGTTGTTAAGTGTTGTCCAGTCAATTCTGACACATAGTGACCTTGTTTAGGGTTTTGAAGGAGTGACTGGTGGGTTTGAACCACAACCTCACCATTAGCCGTCCAGTGCTAATATGTGTCTACAATTTGCAAGTACCAAACTGAATCATCAATGCTATCTCCAATTAGAAGCCTTCTTTTGACAGTATTCCCTATTTCAGTAAATAGAATAACCCAAACATGAAATTTGCTTCTCCCCCACTTTGATATGCAATTTAATGACAAATACTGTCAGTTCTACCTCCAATCTTATTTTTAAATCATCTACATACCCATACTCCTCGCATTGCTAGAAACAAGGTAACAAACACCATCTAACTGAAACAGTCTCCTATATGGACTCCTTATTTCCATTCTGGCCCCCATTGATGACTCACCACACCACATCCAGGGCTGCATATTAAAAAATCATAATGATGTTAATGTCACTTACTTAAAGCCATCTAGTCTTACAAAGAAATCTTATTTCCCACTATTTCACATGAAGCTCTTACTGTCACCTTTCTTCTGACACATAGAACTCCTTTCTGTTCCTAGTAGAAATTATGCTTTATTAAATCAGCATGAATTTTCTACATTGCATGGAACAGTTTTTCAAATTATCTTTACATATTTAGATATTTTCAGATCATTTTGGTATTAGCTAAAATATTTTTAGGAAGGCCATTGACCATAAAGTTTACAAGTCCCCAACTTGTTTTATCAAATTAAATTATTTTAGAGTCTTTAAAATCATCATTATCATTTGATACTTTATTGTTTGTTTGTTTCCCATTGTCTCTGTCATTAGAATCTAATGAGAATGTTCCATGTTCCATGAAAGCAACAAACATGCCTTTCTGTTTGTGGTTGAATATTTAGGATTTGTAATGTTGTTTGACAGAAATAAAAATGATTCTTATCGTCAGTAAAGCTGACCAAAAGGGAAAGGGCCAGTGATGAGAGATCTGTCTTTGGAAATATTAGACTATAGTTGGACTGAAGGTGCTGTAGAATGCACTTCAAGCATGTGTGGAGGAAATTGCATATGATCAAAATTAAGAGCATCTAAACATGTGACTGTAATTGTTTTCATTGATATCATTTTTAGGCAAAACATTTTTGGAGCAGGTCATACAAGGGTCATCAAATATTTCCTGGAAAAATGGGATGAAAAGATTATGAAATTTTCCAAGAATGTTTTTAAGTTCGCTCAGATATGCTCGTGGTAAATACAGGCTTTTGAGGTAGACTGAGCAGGGATCATAACTTCTTACTCATGGAACCTTAAGACAATAAACTTAATCTCTCTATAGCCCAGCATTCAAATAACCAAAACGGGGATAATAATAATAGCATATTTTGGGGGGGTTGTTGGGGTTGTTGAATAAAATAGCAAATACAATACAATTAAAATGACTATCATTGCTGTTAACTGCTGTTAAATTGGTTCTGACTCACTGTGGTCCTATATAGGGTTTCTGAGGAGCAGTTAGTAGGTTTGAACTGCCAACCTTTTGATGAATAGTCTAGTGCTTGTCCTATAGCTTCATATTATTAGTACCTATCATATAATTCCCAATTAATATAAACTTTATCTTTTTTTTTTTTTTTTTACATGACCAAAATGATTCTCAAACATGGCCCTGCACTAATCATGGTTCTCTGGCCAATGTGACTTTGAGAGAAAAAAAAACTACAGGAACATTTCTCCAAAGTCATTATTCCATTATTTGGTTTTCACATTTTCTTTCTTCCCTCGGCCTTGTAGTATCTGGGTCTATACAAACTTACTCCTCACTTATCAACATGGTTTGGCTCCAGAGACTGTATTATTATGTGAAAATCACGTTATACAAAAATAGAGAATGACTACATCATATCACAGAATGGAGGATGACTACATTATTACATACATGCCTGCCAAACTATTTTATTATATAGCTGCCAAATCATGGCCTAGTTTAGCACATAACCTTAACCATCACAGCCAGCGTTACTCTCACCTTGAAATCCAGCATCCTTTACTACCAGATATATGTCACTAATATGCAAAATAGTCAGATAATAGATTTTTTTCTATTGTTGTCACACATGTGAAATGTTGGATAATGGCATAGTGGTAATGGAGGAGTAGGTGTACAATAGAACTTATACAATACGTTAGACACAAAATAAATTGTTCACTGTTATAGTGAAAAATCATGTCCTAAATATTTATAAGATTGATATGTTGATTTATGTTTTTAATGTGGTCTGGATATGGTTGAAAGTGCTTCCAATGGACACTAGTAAATTCCTTGTCATTTTTGTCTAATACACTATATATAAACACATTTTCAGATAGAGAAAGAAACATGATACAAATAAGCTGTGCTCAAAAGAACTAACTCTCACTCTTGCTCTCCCTTGTTAAATGCTACCTTGGTTTCTTAGATGAATTGAAAGATCCTGATATCACTGATCATATTCTATTTTCAAAGATTAGATTAGAAGAGTTGTTTCATACAAAAGAACACATTAAAGTTTATTCCTATATTTTATGTTTAACCTTCAGACTGTTTTATCTCTCTTAGCCTCCAAAAACAGATCATTTGGGAAAAACAAATCAATATGAATATATATGAAGGCAAATTAGGTTGCTATATAAAGGAGCAATTTCAAATATATATGCATATACACATATATAGTTGAAATGAATATATATATATATTCACATTGTTTTTATGTATATATATATACATATATTCACATTGTTTTGTTTTTATGTATATATGCATATATACATACATATATAAAACATTTAAATTAGTTTTGATGAGACACGGGTAGATTTTCAGTGATAGGTCTTATATGCTGATAAGATTAAAGCTATTAAGTCTTCAGTTATATTTTAGAAACCAAAATATTCTGGCATTTTGTGTTTCACAATGAGAAAAAAATAAGATTTGTTAAATGATGTTGAAAATTAACTCATTTCAGTGATAATAAAATGGATAGCCAATAAAATTTAAAATATACAAATAAAAGCAAAAGGATTATTTATTCATGCTCAAATGCTTTGCCTAATTGAATTGAGCAAATAAAAATGTAAGTAGAAGACATTTTCAAATGTAAAATTCAGGATAAACATGAACTCTAAAGACTCAAGTTGGTTGCTTCTACTATTTAAATTTATTAAATTCCTCTTAGCAAATTTATTAAACTCAGTGTAATCCTAGTCCATGAGAATGCATCTGTGAATAACAGTGTTGTCGTGTTTTATTTCATTTTCCTACAAAATGTAAAAAGACTTCTAGTCGTGATCTAATAGTTTGGTCTAATCCAAGGACTGTTCCGTGTGCAGCTTCAAGATGGAGGAAATAAAAATGATTGAGGACAGTCATATATCATATGAGTTCCAAATTGTTCTAATAAAAATGTTTTAGCATACTAAGCTTACATGTTCTGGTAATGGTTTGAAGCCACCAGAGGCAATTCATATTGAATGCTTCAATTTCTTACTTTCTAAACCTCTTTATAGATTATCATATAGTTACAAAGCTAGAAACTTTTTTATTTAAAGAAAGTAAAACAATGGTTAACTAAAGCCCTACAAAATTTTACTGCTGTTTTATGATTTAGAAACTTTCTTTTTTATATTCATATTATGATTTTAGCTAAAGAGCTGATCTAGCTTTGTAACTAAAATGGTTTAGCCATTTTCTCCAGTTTTGTATGATATTAAATGAGATCCTAATAAAGAAAAAAATTAGCTTATATAAATAATGATTCATCTTATTTATACAATGTGTAAACATTAGTAACATGAAACACTTATGTGACTTTTATTGAATGGATATAATGATACAACATAAAATTATTTTAATTACTAACTGAAAATTTCCCTTAGACTCACTGATTACCTTTAATGTACACAAGAGGAATCTCCCTAAAAATGAATATTTATACAGATTATATTCAAACTTGCTTTATGTAATTACAGAAAAATTGAACTAAATAGAAAAGCGAATTAGTATTATCTGCATTAGCTTTTCTTGGAATAATGAAAAAAATGATAATACTTATCATTAGAACACTAGACATAGCAACTATATTTCTGTTAAACTAATACTAAAAATTCAGCTCTGACAGATATGAGAAATAAGTGAGTTGAGAAATACTTAACTATTGTGACAAACCCCAATGCTTAATTGCCACTATATTATAATATTAAAAATTAGTACAGGATTCATGAAATACATCCTAATACAATGAAACCACATCTATAACACTGGATTTGATATTTTTCATTTTAGGATCATTGGCTGAGTTTTGAAACCATTTCAAAGCACCTTCATTAATTGGGGGAAAATGAATTCACAAACATAATCCTCTTTAGAAGAACAGAAATAATATTCATTAACACTTCAAGGAATTTGACATAAAAATAAGAACGGTTAGATGTAGTGGCACAATTGTACTCTTATTTGGATGATAAAATTCCACAGACTTGGTGATACTGAATATTCTAGTGTCATATAAAAATATTAAGTACCCTGGAGTCCTTTCCGACTCTTAGTGACCCTGCACAGGGTTTCCGAGGCTGCAAATCTTTATGGGAGCAGAAAGCCTCATCTTTCTCCCACAGAACAGCTGGTAGTTTGGAACTGCCGACCTTGAGGTTAGCAGCCCAATTCATAACCCCTATGCTACCAGACCTCCTTATATAAAAATACAAGTGGAAATAATTTTTTTAAAATAATATCATCTATTTACTTTCTCTAATTGATAAGTTAACTGAGGCTCATAAACTTTGTTTGCATTATTGCCTTCACATCTCCTGAGTTTTCATGTAGGACAAAAATTGCTGTATCATGTAATAATACTATGTTCAATGTTTTAAGTAACTTACAAGTTGTTTTCCCCTGTGCTTATACCATTTTACATTCTTATCAGCAATAAATGAAGGCTCCAGTTTCTCTACAGC
>NW_006408714.1:3586758-3588441 GCF_000296735.1 Chrysochloris asiatica
AAAAGTTGGAGCCAACTCAACAGCAGTTAACAACAACAACATATGTAAAATATATAAATTGTTGTTGTTGTTAGGTGCCCTTGTGTCTGTTTCTACTCAGAACAACTCTAAACATTGCCCAGTCCTGTGCTACCTTCACAATGATTTTTACATATGTGCCCATAGCTGCTGCCACTGTGTCAATCCATCTCATTGGGGGCCTTCCTCTTTTTCACTGACCAAGCATGGAATCCTTCTCCAGAGAACAGTCCCTCCTGATAACATGTCAAAGGTATGAAAGATGAAGTATGATCCTGGTTTCTAAGAAGCATTCTGGCAGTACTTCTGACAGTTCATGGTACTTTCAATATGTTTCTCCAACACCATTACTCAATTATATCAGTTCTTCTAAAGTCATCGTTATTCATCAAGCAACTTGCATATTCATATGAGACTACTGAAAATACCATGACTTGGGTCATGTGAACCTTAGTCCTCAAATTGATGTCTTTGCTCTTAAACTTGTTAAAGAAGTCTTGCGCAGCATATTTGCTCAGTAAAATACATCATTTGATTTCTTGACTGTTACTTCCATATGAATTGTTTGTGGTTCAAAGAAAAATGAAGTCATTGATAATAACAATCTCTTTTCCAGGTTTCATGATATTGTTTATTGGTCCAATTGTGAGGACTTCTGTTTTCTTTACATTGAGTTGGAATTCATACTTAAGGCTGTGGTCTTTGATCTTCATCAGTATTTTAAGTCCTCTTCACTGCCAGCAAGAAAGGTTGAATCATCTGCATATTACACGTTGTTAGTGAATCTTTCATTCAATCCTAATGTCATATTCTTCTTCATATAAACCAGTTTCTTGGATTATTTGCTCAACATACAGATTGAATAAGTATGGTGAAAGAATACAACTCTGGCACACACTTTTGCTGATTTTAAATAATTCAATATCTCTTTGTTCTGTGAGAATGATTGCCTTTTAGTATATGTAGGTTCCTCATGAGCACAATTAAGTGTTCTGGAATGCCCACTCTTTGCAATTTTATACAAAACTTCTCATGATCCACATGGTTGAAAGCCATTGAATAGTCAATAACGTGCAAGTAAACATCGTCCTGGTATTCTCTGCTATCAATCGAGAGTCATCTGATGTCAGTAATGACATCAGTTGTTAAATGTCCTCTTCTGAATCCAACTTGCATTTCTGGCACTTGCCTTTTTGGTGAACTGTTGCATTATCTTTTTTATTACTCTTTTATTATCTTTACCAAAAATTTACTTATATGTGATATTAATTTTCTTATTCCATTGCTCTCTTCCAGTTGGCCCAGTAGCTGTCTTCCAAATTTCTTCCCACAAGTGAAGGAGCATCGCTAGTGTTTCATCAATTAGTTTGTTGAGCGATTTCAATTTGTCTTCTATCAATTCCTAGAGTCTTGTTTTTCATCATCCTGTCAGTACCACTTGGATGTCTTCGTTCAGCACAATCAATACTTGGTCATATGCTACCTCTTAAAATGCTTGAACATAGATGGATTCTTTGTGACAAAGTGACTTTGTGTATACCTTCCATCTTTGTTTGATGCTTTCTGCATCATTCACTATTTTGACAATGGAGTCCATCAATGTTTTAAGTCAATGCTTAAATTTTTTCTTCAATTTTTTTTAGTTTGAGAAATGCTGAGCATGTT
>NW_006408714.1:3589827-3593693 GCF_000296735.1 Chrysochloris asiatica
GAAAGCTTTTTGCAACAACTAAGCCATTGGTCTTGCATAATTTGTATGACCAAGGACATATTTGCAACTACTGATCCTTCTTTTTCAAGCTTCACATTCCAAACACTAGTAATTTTATATAAAACTTGATATATATAAAGATGTTTGCCCATTTTCAGACAGAAGAGATCCTATTTGGGGTTTCTGAGGAGTGGCTGATGGGTTTTAACCACCATCATTACAGTTAGCAGTCCTGAAGTGCTAACTAGGACTACCACACCACATGAAGAAGTTGGTAGAATCTTTCAATTTCATCATCACTGAGTTTACTAGCTGTTTCATAAAATTGAATAATAGTTGTATTAATTGGTCTTCCTTGTAGGCATATGGGTATTGAGTGATTACAGACAGCAGTGTATGCTAGTTTAGATCTTTAAAATGTTCTTTTTGATGATGAATGTGCCACAATTCCTCTTGAAATTTTTGTTTCTGATATAATAAATCATATGAGTATCAGATTCAAAATGATGAATACCATTCCATTTCAGCTCACTAATGCCTAGAATATTGATCTTTTTACATTATTTTTCTTTTTAATAACTCTCAATTTTCCTAGGTTTATAGTTCATACATTCCATGTTCCAATTGCTATGGATCTTAATGGCTATTTCTCCTCATTTTGAATTATTCCATATCATTATTCAAATAGCAAATTAAGTTTTCATAAGGTTACTCCATTTACCTTATTATGATAAACTCTATTTTAAGGAGGCAGTGCTTCCCCAGTCATAGTTTGAGTGCCTGGAAACCTGAGTGTCCGATCTTCCAGCTCTATATATACCTGTTCCATTGTTATTCATAAGATTTGCAGAGGTTGAACATTTAGAAATAGTTTGTCTCACCTTCTTTCTAGTCTGTCTAAGTCTGAATGCTCTGCTGAAACCTGTCCACTATGGTTGATACTGCTTATATCTAAAGTACCAGTGGCATAGCTTCCAACATCACAGAAACAGGCCAACTATCACAGCACAACAAACTGACAAATGAGTGTTTGTTATACTGTTAAACAATAGATATAAATGTGTATATATATATATATAAATGTAGATATCTATAGATACACACACAATATCATATATATATGTGTGTGTATGTGTGTGTGTGTGTGTATTTATAGGTATCTACATTTATATCCTTAGGAGCTCTGATAGCTTAGTGGTTACCAACCGGGCTGCGAACCTCAGGGTCAGCTGTTTGAAACTACCAGCTATTCCGCTGCAGAAAGATGAGGCTTTCTGCTCCCATAAAGATTTACAGCCTCGGAAACCCTGTACAGGGTCGCTATGAGTCAGAATTGAATCCAAAGCACTTAACAACAACAACATCTATCTATTTCTATGTATCTGTCTACCTATCTATCCTTGTGTTAATGAGCTCCAGCAACATAGTAGGTTGCAAGTTGGGATGCAAAACACAAGGTCAGCAGTTTAAATCTGCCAGCGGTTCCACAGGAGAAAGATGAAGTTTTCTACTCATTTACATCCTTGGAAACCCTGTGAATTAGAAGCTACTCCACAGCACACATCCCCCACTACCACTACACATATATATACATCTCTCTCTATATATGTATATGTATATATATATAATGTATATCTTAAAGTTTGTGAAATTCTGTTTATCAAAACAAGCTGTGGAATGGATTTAGATTCTAGGATGTAATTTGCTAATCCCATGATTTAAGATACTTTTATTTTACAAGTTTCTTGTATTCGTGAATATTGTTTTAAAAATATAATACAGAGAAAGCCATTTCTTAAGAGAAAATTGTCATAAGTTTGAAATAAATAATAAAAACAATAACCACAATTATTTACTGAGATTTTGGTGCAGCAATAATATTCTTTATACATGATCCCATTCATTATTTTAATGTCTGATTTATATATGTCCCCACTTTACAGAGAAGGAAACTTAGATTTGAAGAGATTGAGAGACATTTTCAAAGTTAAATAAATATAAATTAGAAGAGCTAACCTGTTTTAATTGACATATGCAGACAAGTTACGGATTACACTTAATTGTGCTCATTAGGAACTGTGCATAGGGAAAGAGGCAGTCATTGGAACAGAACAAGCAGACAATGAATGGTTTAAATCAGGTAAGGTGTATGCCGGGGAGGTATTCTTTCATCATATGTATTCAATCTGTATGCTGACAAATGATCTAAGAAACAGGAGGAAGATTCATTAACAACCTGTGATTTGTAGATGGCACTATCTTGCTTGTTGAGAGTGAAGAGGACTTTCAGTACTTACTAATGAAGGTCAAAGACCACAGTTTTCAGTAGGGATTGCACATTGACATAAAGAAAACAAAAATCCTCACCATTGACCCAATTAAAAACATCATGATAAATGGAAAGAAGATTGAAGTTGTCAAACACTTCGTTTCGCTTAGATTTTCTATCAACACTCATGGTAACAGCAGTCAAGAAATTAAACTACATATTGCATTAGGCAAATTTGCTGCACAAGACCTCTTTAAAGCGTTCAAGAGCAAATATGTCAGTTTGAGGACTAAGGTACACCTAACCTAAGCCATGGTATGTTTAATAGCGTCATATGCATGTGGAATTTAGACAATGAAAAGGAAAACCATAGAAGAATTTATAAATTTGAGTTGTGGTGCTAGGGAAGAATATTAAAATAATTATAGACTGTCAGACAAACAAACAAATCTATATTGGAAGACATACAGCCAGAATACTCCTTTGAAACTAGGATTGCAAGAATTCATCTCCCATACTTCAGACATGTTGTCAGAAGGGACCAGTCCCTGAAAAGGACTTCATGCATGGTAAAATGGTGGCTCAACAAAGAAAGAGGAAAACCCCCAGCAAGATGGATTGTCACAGTGGCAGCAGAAATGGTGTCAAGTGTAACAACGATTATGAGGATGGTACAGGATTGCACAGTGTTTCATTCTGTTGTGCATAGTTTGGCTATGAATTGGAACTGACTCAATGGCACCTAACAACAACAACATGTTATATACAATCTGCTGCATCTCTCTCTATTGACTTGTCATGCTGGAACCAGTATTCCTAACAAAGAATGTTTCAATATATTCCCCAACAGATTTAATCACCTCCCATTGCCAAGGAAAAGGGATAAGTGATCCACCTTTTTAGGTATCATTATTGTTGTTTTTAAGTGCCATCGAGTCAGTTCTGACCCATAGTGTCCCTGGATAGGGTGTCCAAGGAGATGCTGGTGAACTTGAACCACCAACCTTGCAGTTCAAATGGCTTTGCAGTCTGGTGCATTAACCCACAGTGCCACACCAGGTATTTTGATTACAAGGTGATAAAAGTACTGTAGCTATTAGCCATCTGATGAAAAGACACAGTATTCTCTCTCTTTATATAAATATATATATAGATGTTTTAAAATCAGGTTTTCATGACTCACCAAGCATGAATTTATTTAGACCAAGATTGTAGACCAAAAGAAAATCACTGATTTTCTTTAACAAAAATTTAACTTTAAATTCCATATCTGCCTTAAGAAAAAAAAATGAACTGCAGATAAACACAAAAGTCTTCATGTTCAAAGGCTAAATATTCTCTTCCACTGTTTGCTCAAAACATTGCTACTACTCATAAAAGATTAATTGTTTTATCAACACTCACACAAGCATCAGTCAAGAAACCAAATGACGTATTGCACTGGGCAAATCTGCTGCATGATACTATTTAAAATGTTAAAGAGCAAAGATGTCAGTTTGAGGATTAATGTGTGCCTGACCCAAGCCATGGCATTATCAATGACCTCATATGCATGCAAAAATTATATAGTGAATAAGGAAGACTGTGGAAGAATGGA
>NW_006408714.1:3594518-3600760 GCF_000296735.1 Chrysochloris asiatica
CAAAATTGCATTGTATAATAAAAAATAGATTATTACCTCTTGAAATGTATTAATGTCATTTTACCTAGATATTCTTCTTGGCAGAGCTCTTATGATTGTATTTAGTTTATTGTTGCTTTGATGCTAATATATTTTAGAAGAGATACTATTTCAGTGGCACATAATGCTTATTATGTAGACTTCTATATCAAAGAGAGATGGATGAGCTAGTGGGAAACCAGCTATCCTTCCAACAATATCTGAAGTATCTGTGTAAAACAGGAAATATTGCCTTGAGAGCCATGAGAGCCATGAGAGCTATTGAGTCAACAGTAATGGAGGGATTAATAATTGGAGGTGAAATAACCTCGGTGAGGTAAATTGAATTCTGAAGTGCTTTCCTTTGGATGTGAGTAAAATATTGAAAATATATGCATTGCAGCTATAGAAAATTACACTACAGGATACAAAAGTCAGTCCATCTTTCAATGTAGAAGACTGGCAAATAAATGTCCAATTTTTTCATTAGGGTGTCTACTGAATTCCAAGATCTTATAGAACAGATACTTAAGAATTATCCCAAATCTTAAATCTGGTGTGACACTGTGGGCTAATGTGCTGGACTGCAAAGTCGTTTGAACCACAAGGTTCAAACCACAAGCAAACCAGACACTCCTTGGAAACTCTATACATGATCATTATGGGCCAGAACCAATTCAGTACTTAACAACATCAGAGAGCAGAAACTTAGGAAATATCCCAAATCTAAAGCAGAGTGCTTTTAGAAAACAATCACAAAAGGCATAGCTACAAGTTGGTTCCTAACTGTTAAAGAGAGTGTAAAGGTTAATGTTCTAGTTCTGCTTGACAAGTTTCTCAGATATGTGTTCACACTCTACACTAGTCAATATTACAGAGTCCAGGAGTTCTACTGCAGATGCCCTAATGATGTAGTGGGCTGCACATTACAGTGTATTACATATTGTAGTGGGATATACATTGAGCTGCTAACCACAAACTCAGCAGTTCAAAATCACCTGCTGCTTCACAGGATAAAGAGGAGGTTTTCTGCTCTATTATAAATTTGCAGCCTCAGGAACCCTATACTGGGTCATGGTGATTTGGAATTGATTCAATACCAGTGAGTTTTTTTGCTTTTTTAAATTAGTTACATGTGATTAAATTAGTTGGCCATCACTAGGGTCAATTAGCTATGTAATGTAATGTAATGTAATGTATCACAATGACCTTATATTTAATGTAAAGCAATCCATAACCATCTATAATGCAATCTAAGATTATGTAATTAATTGATCATTTGAGGTTATAGCAGTGTAAGGTGGATCCTAAGCCTAATCATTTCTGTATTAGAGAAAGAATAGAATGGACACAGAGAAACACACACACACACACACACACACACACACACACACACATACACAAAGGGAAGACAGATGGTTTGTAAGGATAGTTCACAAGCAAAGGAACACTAAGACTTGTTGATGGACCTGAGAAACGAGGAGAAAGGCTCACAGGAGTGATAGATATAGCTAAAACTCTAATTTGGACTTTTAGTCTTCAAAACTCTGAAAAAATAATTTTTAAGATTTCAATGAGCATGTATAGCTGATGAATGCTAAGTATTCTAAGGCTAAACTTCAGTTTGTTATAGGGCACATTCATAATGTTGAGAAGAATATTAAATGATAAAGTTACAGGCTAGTCATCTTGTTTAAGTGGATAAGAGTTTAGGGAAGAGGAGGAATATAAGTCAAAAGGTTATGAATTTAATCAGCTTTTCCAATACTTATTGTTGTTTTTGTTAAGTGCTGTTGAGTCTGTTCTAACTCATAGCTACCTTATATAGAGCTTCCAAGGAGCTGCTGGAAGGTTTGAAACATCAACCTTTCAGTTAGCAATCCAGTGCTTATCCTACAGTGCAATACTAGGACTCCTTTCTAATACTTGTTGCTGTTTTTAGGTGCCATCGAGTCTGCACTGACTCATAGCAACCCTTTGAGAACAAAACAAACAGAACAAAACACTGCCTGGTCCAGGCCCAACTTCAAAATTGTTGCTTTGTTTGAGCCCAGAGATGCTGCCACTGTGCTTGTCCATCTCGCTGGGGTTCTTCCTCTTTTTCTCTGACCCTCCACTTTATCAAATATGATATCCTTCTCCAGTGTCTGGTCCATCCTGACAATATGTCCAAAGTATGAGAGATGAAATCTGGCGATCCTGGTTTCTAAGGAGTACTCTGGCTACACTTCTTCCAACACAGACCTTTTGTCAGTCCATGGTACTTTCAATATTTTCCTCCAACTCCATAATTCAAATGCATCAATTCTTCTAAGAGCTTCCTTATTTATTGTCCAACTTTTGCATGCATATGAGGTAATTGAAAAAAATACCATGGCTTGGGTCAGGCACACCTTAGTCTTCAAATGGACATCTTTGTTCTTCAACATTTAAAAATATCTTGTGCAGCAGATTTGTCAAATACAATATGTCATTTTATTTCTCAACTGCTGTTTCCAGGAGTGTTGATGGTTGCTCTAAGAAAAATGAAGTCTTTTCAACTTCAATCTTTTCTCCATTTATATGGATGTTGTTTATTGGTCCAGGTTTAGGATTTTTGTTTTCTTTACGTTGAGATACAATCCACCCCAAAGGCTGTGGTCTTTGATCTTCATCAGTATTTTAAGTCCTCTTTACTTGCAGAAACAAGTTGTATCGCAGGTTGTTAATGAGTCTTCCTCCAGTCCTGCAACCATGTTTTCTTCATGTAACCCAGTTTTTCAGATTATTTGCTCAGCATGCAGGTTGAATAAGTATGGTTAAAGAATACAACCCTGGTGCAAACCTTTGCTAACGTTAAGCCATTCAGTGTTCCCTTGTTCTGTTCGAACAACTGCCTCTTGTTCCACGTACAGGTTCCACATGAGTTCCTCATGAACAATGAAGTATTCTTTAACACTCATACTTTGCAATGTTGTCCATAGCTTGTCATAATCCACACAATCAAATGCCTTTGTGTAGTCAATAAAGCAAAGGTAAACACACCTTTCTGGTATTCTCTACTTTCAACCAAGATCCACCAGAGAAACAGTTGTAAATATCCATTAAAAACAGGAACAAGGAATATATGAAGTATGAATCTAAGAAAATTGGAAATTGTCAAAAATGAAATGGAGCATATTGATATCCTAGGCATTAGTAAACTGAAATGGACTGGTATTGGCTACTTTGAAACTCAAAATCACATGGTTTACAATGCTGCGAATAACAAATTGAAGAGAAATGGTATTGCATTTATCATCAAAAAGAACATATCAAGATCTGTTATGAAATACAACACTGTTTGTGATACAATAATATCCACACATCTATAAGGAAGACTAGTTAATAACATTATTGTTCAAATTTACACACCAACAACTAAAGCTAGTGAAGATGAAATTGAGGACTTGTACCAATTTCTTCAGTCTGAAATTGATCAAATGTGCAATCAAGATGCACTAATCATTACTAGTTATTGCAATATGAAAGTTGGAACCAAAGAAGAAGGATCAGTAGTTGAAAAATGTGGTCTAGGTGATAGAAATGATAGTGGAGATTGCATGATAGAATTCTGCAAGGTCAATGATTTGTTTATTTCAAGTATCTTTTTTAAGCAGCATAAAAGATCACTATAGCTGTGGAATAGATAGAAATCAAATTGACTACATCTGTTGAAAGAGACAGTAGAAAAGCTCTATATCTTCAGTCAAAACAAGGCCAGGGGCAGATTGTAGAATAAACCATCATTTGCTCATATACAAATTCAGATGGAAGGTGAAGAAAATGAAAACAAGTCCATGAGTGCCAAAATATGACCTTGAATATATCTCACCTGAATTTAGAGATCATCTGAATTGATTTGATTTCTAATAGCAATAATGATATAACAGTACATTCTTCCCAAGAATCTGTCCTTACCTTCAATATTATAACCATCCATTTTAATCAGAAGTAAATGATGCTCAAATTAGATAAATATTATTAAGCATTCTGTTGTCATTGTTAAATTCCTTTGAGTCAGTTGTAACTTATAGTGAGGATTACCTGGTGAGCTTAAACTGCCAACCTTGCAGTTCAAGCTGACCTTGAAATCGAGTGCATTAATGAATTAAGGTGACAACAATCTATAAAATGTACTTGCATTGATGTAATTTCATAATTTACTCTAAAATATTTATGCAAATATTCAGTTTGACTTATAATAACATATTAGAATGAGTAAAAACACTTCCAGTAAGGGCAGGAAATGATGAAGATATTTTAGCCAAATTGGGATACTTTTAAGAAACTTTCATGAGAACATAGGAAAACCTAGTGGTGTTTGAAAAAATAAAAATAAAACGTGTTCATGTCTTTTTATTAAAATTTATGCTCTGAAACTTTTCTGTTGAAAATCTGCTAAAGTTTGAATCATTGGTATTTTTTATTTTGTAAGTAAACAAAAAACTTATAAAATGTTCGTCTTTGTTGTACTGTTGTTTAATCTTCTTGAAAAATATCAGTTAGCTTCCATTTGCAAGGATAAATGTTTTAAAATGGATGCTCAGTTCTTACATACACCAAATTTTCTAACCTTTTATTTCCTACCATATTACTACTTGAAAATCTAAAAGAAAAAAAAAAAAATCAAATCTTTACTATGGATAATGGCTTAATCAATGGTATGGAGCATTGCCTTTTATCTTGAGTCCATAAAACCTATTTCAGCAACAAATTCTATCTTGTATTATAACAGCATGAAATCATTCTATTCCTCAAAACACTACTTTGCCTTTATTCAGTCCTTTTTAAAGGACTGAATTACATACATACATTTGTTGTTATGTGCCTTGGAGTTGGTTCCGACTCATAGCGACCCTGTACAGAGTTTCCGAGGTTGTAAATCTTTACGGGAGCAGAAAGCCTCATCTTTCTCCTGCAGAACAGCTGGTAGTTTTGAACTGCTGACCCTGAGGTTAGCAGCCCGATTCGTAACCACTGCATTACCAGAACTCCTTACATATATGCATGTATAAACTTAAATTATAATAAATATACATATGTTGTTGTTTAGTACAATCTTGTCTGTTCAGAATCACAGCACCCTGTATAGGGTTTCCAATGAGCAGCTGGTGGGTCTGAACTTCTGACCTTCTAGTTAGACATTCAGTATTTATTCTACAGCTTCATATCATGACTCTAATATATGTATATATCTATATAATTTTGTATATTGCATAATTGACATTATAGCATATGGTTATGTTTTTATATGCATGTGTGTATTAAGATATGTGTGTCTGGGCAATTATAGTCAGAGATGGCTTACCCCAAGAGCAAGGCAGAAATGTGCTTAGGGCATCAACAAAACAGAGAAACCAGTTGACCAGAGCAAACACCCAGATGTGTTAACAGACAAGATGCAAGGAAAAGTGAGTGCTACAATGGAAAGGAACTGGTCAGTCATGAAATGAAATTGATACCAGCTCCAGTGTATGGGAGTGTGATGGACAAATAAAGTTCATGCAGGATCACAATGGTACTCATAGACAAGGTTATTTGAGATAGAAGATCCCTACCACTTCAACACCTTCAATTATACCTAACTCCTGTGGTCCAATCCTGTGTAGTTAAAATTCCTTGTCTCAGTGGGTCTCATGAAAGTATGTCACTTATTTTTAATAAGTAAGAGGTAGGTGAACTGTCAAATCTAACTTTTACTGCAATCACCCAATATGCAACTGGATCCAACATGCGTAAGGATAGATTTTGTTAATAGATTATTGGTCTCATACATCTTGAGAGAACTGTCTTGTACATCTACTGACTCAGCAATTCCAACCATCAAGGCCAGCAATTGTCTTTCTGTGATAAAAGCACTAAGGATGTAAACAGCCAATGGGAACTCCTGTCCCAGATGATGCACAAAAACAAGGTAACTTGACTAGTGTAATCATTAATAGTAACTTCAGTCAAGCAAATGTTTAACTTTACCATTTATGTACATAATTATACCCAAATTTTTTAAAAACAGCGTTATCACTTTAAATAAACCCTAAAATTTTAAACAATATTTATCACTTTAAAATATGTATGGCATACATTTGGACATAATCTACTATAGAGTAAATACAATATTAACATGGCTAATGAGTCCTGGTGTGGTACTGTAGGATAAGCACTAGACTTCATGTTTGGTTTGAACCACAAGGTTGGTGGTTCAA
>NW_006408714.1:3602608-3620527 GCF_000296735.1 Chrysochloris asiatica
TTTTTGGTATAGTGACTCTATGTATTTCCCTTGATCATCTATGGATACTTTCTGTATCATTTAATATTTTGCCCACAGAATGTTTCAGTATTTCAATTTGTCCTCAATTTTTTTTTTCTCCAATTCTTTTTGCTTGATAAATGTTGAGAATTTTTTCTTCCATGCCTGTTTTCTAATTCTAGGTATTTTCACATGTCATTGTAATAATTGACTATGTCTTCTCAAGCTGTTCATTGTTTTGACTTCCTCATTTCTTCTACTATTTCCATCTTCTCTATGCTCAAGAACAAGTTTCAGAGTATCTTTTGACATCCATTTTGGTCTTTCCTTTCTTTCCTGTCTTTTTGTGAACTTTTGCTTTCTTCCTGATGTTCTTAATGGCACCCTATGACTTTCTGGTCTTCAGTCATTAGTTGCTAATGCATCAACTCTGCTCTTGATATGGTCTCTAAATTTAGATGATAATCAAGGTCATATTTTGGTTCTCATGGAATTATTTTTATTTTCTTCAGCCTGAACTTGCTTATAAGCAGTTGATGATCTGTTCCACAATGTGCCATGACCTTGTTTTGGTTGATGATATTGAACTTTACCACTGTCTCTTCACACAGATGTAGTCAATTTTATTCCTGTGTACTCCATCTGATGAGCTTCATGTGTATAGCTGCCTTTTATGTTGTTTATAAAATATATTTGCAATGATTAAATTGTTGGTCTTGCAAAATTCTAGCCTGTGATCTCCAGCATCATTTATATCCACCAGTTGCCCTTGCAATCCTATACAGGGTGACTAATAGTTGGAACTAACTCAATAATAAAAAGTACCACCAACAATATCTTTCCTCTTTGTTTCCAGGTTTTGTATTTCAATCATCAGTAATTACCAATGCATCTTGATTGCACATTTTATCAATCTCAGACTGAAGACATTGGTAAAATTCTTCAATTTCATAATTACTAGCTGTAGTGGTTGGTACACAAATATGAAAAATAGTGGTATTAACTGATTTCCCTTGTAGACATGTGGATAATAGCCTATCACAGACAACTTTGTACTTCAAGGCAGATCTTGAAATGTTCTTTTTACAATGAATGCAATGTCATTCCTCTTCAATTTGTTGTTCTTGCATAGTAAAACATTTGACAGTCTGAATTAAAATGGTCAATACTTGTCCATTACAATTCACTATTGCCTAGGGTATTGATCTCTATGTGTACTATTTCATTTTTGATAACTTCCAATTTTCCTGTGTTCATACTGCATACATTTCACATTCCAATTATTAATAGATAATTGCACCTCTTTTCAATTTGAGTTGTGCCCCATCAACAAATGAAAGTCCCAAAAGATTTGCACCATCCACATCATTAAGGTCAACTCTACTTTAAGGAAGTAGAGTAATCCTGGTATGGTGCTGTAGGATACAGTCATCAGTATCTCCTTGGAAATCCTATACAGGGACACGGTGAATCAGAACAGACTGCATGACACTTGATAACAACAGCTTTGAGGAAAAAGACCTTCCCCAACCATATTGTGAGTACTTTCCCACCTGAGAGGCTCATTTTCTGGCACTATAACTGGCAATGTTCCATGCTGTTCATAATGTTTTCACCTTCTGTCACTATATCTGTCAATGTTTGACTGCTATTCATAAGGTTTTCAGTGGGTAACCATTCAGAAGTAGTCTGCCTCTACTTCTTCCTAGTCTGTCTTAGTCTTGAAGCTGTGCTAAAATCTGTCCACCATGGGTGGCTCTATTGTTATTTCTCACAGAGTCATAGAAACATGCAAGCTACAACATTATGGTAAACAAACAGATAACTGATGAATCATGCTATAATAGTAGGTTTTTATATCAGAAGAATATTTAGTGTTGGCCCAGGTTGTAGAGGACTTTGAATATTAAATTAAGTACTTATCATTGTGTATTGGTCCTGGTGTGATGCTACAGAATAAGTACTAATCCCAAGATTAGAGCTCAAACTAACCAGTAGCTCCTCAAAAATCACTGTGAGTCAGAACAGATTCAAAGACACTTACAATGACAACACTGATTATGGGGAGATTGGAAAGATTCTAATGAGGAGAATTTGTACAGAATTATAAAAGGAATTAAATATTTGAACTAATTTCTTTAGAGAACCCACTATTTACTATAGCCTGTCCTTGATAATAAAGAGACAAAAATAAAATAAAATTTCTTCTGTCATTGGGATAGCAAAACTTATTCTGAAAAGAACATGGTGTTGTTGTTGTTGTCAAGTGCCATCGAGTCGGGTCCGACCCATAGCGACCCTGTACAGGGTTTCCGAGGGTGTAAATCTTTACGGGAGTAGAAAGCCTCATCTTTCTCCCGCGGAGCGGCTGGTAGTTTCGAACCGCTGACCTTAAGGTTCGCAGCCCGATTCATAACCACTATGCTACCAGAGCTCCTTCTGAAAAGAACATATGAAACAATAATTTGGAAGATGGCATACTAAATGCTATAATGTAGATATGGATCAATTTGTTGTTGTTAAGTGCAGTTGAGTTGGTTCCAAGTCCTAGAGACCTTGCTTAGGGATTCTGAAGAGGGGATGGTGAGTTTGAACCACTGACCTTGTTGCTAAAAGCGACCTTGCAGTTGAGTGCTTATCCTACAGCACCACATCAGGACTCCATGGATTAACAGGTGTAGTATTGTGGCACTGTAGAAAAAGCACCTGACCTCAAGGTTGATTTGAACCACAGTATCAGTGGTTCAAATTCACTAGCCATTCCTTAGAAGCCCTACAAAGGATCTCTATGAGTCAGAACTGACTCAATGGCACAAAACAACAAAAACATACTAGAAGGAACAATTAATTAATCCTAGTGGCTTTAAGAATAATATTTTTATTATATATTAGTTTATAAGTGGTATAGAGAATGGACTTAGGGAGAATGCAAAATAGATGGAAAAATGTAATTACACTGATTTGAATTGATGCTTGCCTAATATTCTGTTGTTACAATTATAATTTGCTAAGAATATGAAATCCTGCATTGCTATAATCAATTATATTTTTATTTAAATATGAAATTTAGAGGTATTATTTCTACTCCATGCAACATAACTTCTATTAAGGTGTTATTAGTCTATGCTTGATCATTAATTAAAAATGAGGAGTCATCCATTATTTGTTAAAACTTAGGTAGAGGAAGCATACTACTCCACTTAATCATTTAATCAAGGGTTATAAGTCACATGCTATTGGTTTAAGGCATGACTAATCTATTCAATTCTTATACAAAGGAACAATGTTTGGCCTTCCTTGTAGAGTTGTTCACACCTTCCCCAGAGATCTGTCAACATTTTGTGCACCTGATCAATTTTTTAATGCTTACTGTTGTTGTTGTTGTTGTTGTTAAGTGCCGTTGATCTGACTCCGATCCATAGCGACCCTGTACGGAGTTTCCAAGGAGCAGCTGGTGAGCTTGAACCACTGACCTTGCAGTTCAATCAAGTTTCTAAGTGTGTAGTAAATAACAGTAAACATTAGGAGATCAAAGACAACAGTCTTCAGTACAATTTGCACCTCAATATAAAGAAAGCCAAAATCCTCCAAGTGGGAACAATAAGTAACATCATCATAAGCAGAGAAAAGATTGAAGTTGTCAAATAATTAATTTTGCTTGAATCTACTATCAACATTCATGGAAGCAACAGCCAAGAAATCAAATGATGTATTGCATTAAGCCAATGTGCTGCACAAGACAAGTAGTGATGTCAGTTTGAAGACTAAGGTGCACCTGACCCAAACCATTGTATTTATAGCAGCCTCATATTCATTTTGAATTTGGACAATGAATAAGGAAACCTGTAGAATAATTGATGCATTTGAGTTGCCATATTGCAGAAAAGATATTTAAAGTACCATGAATTAACAGAAGAACAAACGAATGTGTGTTGAAAGAAGTACAGCTGGATGCTCTTCAAAAGTCAGGATGGCAAGACTTCATCTCTAATACTTTAGACATGTTATCAGGAGGGACCAGTCCCTGGAGAAGGACCTCATACTTGGTAAAGTGGAGGGTCAGCAAAAAAGAGGAAGACTTCCAAGGACAGGGATTGGCACAGTGACAGCAGCAAAATGGGCTCAAGTGTAAGAGTAATTGTGAGGATGGTGTAGGATTGAGTAGTGTTTTGTTCTGTTGTGCATAGGTTTCTGTTGTGAGTGGGAACTGACTCAATGGCACCTAAGAGCAACAACAACTAAGTGTAAATTATGTGCCGGGAATTCTGTTTGGGTGCTGAGAATACAAGAGACAATCATTAGTTTCAGTATGAATATAATACAGTATGATTGATAAGAGAAAAAAATTCCTCTGTATCATTATAAATTATGATCATATTATGAAAGATCCATATAAGGATCTAATTGTTTTGTATGGGAAACTGTTATTAGAAAGGACATTTAAAAATTCATTATACAAGGAGGTAACATTTAAGCCACACTGTGGTTGCTGGTTGTCACTGAGTCGATTCTGACCCATAAAAACTCTGTAGAACAGAGTAGAACTGCCACAATGAGCTCACCAGGCTGTAATCTTTACCAAAGTCAATAGTCAGGTGTTTTGCTTTTAAATCATCTGAGTAGAGATTTTTTAAAAATTCTAATTCCATATATGCAAAGTGATTTAAGGCACCCCCCTGAGAACTGTCTTTTTGAAGAATTGAAATCATCCACTGTGTCTAGAGTAGAGTGAAAAGAAAGGAAGAAAATATAAAGTTTTAAAGTTATAATTGTAGATCTGACCATGCAGACTTACAGGTCGAGTAAGTGTATGATTCAATTATCTATAATGCACACCCATTTATTTTTGATGTATGTTTATTTTCATAGCATAATTATTAATAGCACTCCTTTTGAGTCTCAAAATAGCTCTAGTTTGGGAAATATTATATGATCACAACATATATGTCATGGTAAGAAGTTTGACATGGAACCATGAACTATCATGAAACCATGAACTATGAAAAACTGGTTAATTGATCAAGAATGCAGATTGCAGACAGTTTAGTAAAAGTATGTTAACCATAATAGAGTTAATGGTGGTAGTGGTGGTTATGTGCCATGGAGTCGGTTCTGACTCATAGTGACCCTGCATAGGATTTCTGAGACTGTAAATCTTTACAGGAGCAGAAAATCGTCCTCTTTCTCTCGCGGAACCACTGACCGTGAGATCAGCAACCCAACTTGTAACCACTATGCTACCAGAGCTCCTTAAAGTTGATGGTATCATGTAATAAAAATGAGACAAAACAAAACAGCAAGTGTAGGAGACTTCTGGATACATACATTTGAAATACTATTTAGGATATATAACTAATATGCCCCCTTGCTGGTCTGAATATATAACAAAATAAGAGATTTAAAAATAATTTCATTCACTCTTTTTAAATGCACAATCCTTTATGCATTTTGAGTGCAGAATCCATTATGAGCTCATTAGGAAACGTATTAGAGGTAAAACCTGGTCTTCAATTTCTAAGGCATGCATTCATGACAAGAAAGTACAATACACTATAGATTCTCAAATTTGAATGAGATTCCTTTTTCAAACAATGTGCTTTCCTTCCTAGTGTTTGATAAATGAGCTTGGCCTAAATCACCAGTGCAGAACACCAACGAATAATTTAAATATGAAAAAAAATTGATTAAATGAAACGACTGTGTTCATTTTATAAGAAGCATGGGAGACAAAACACACACACACACACACCACGTTTTAATTAAGTCATTCTTTTCTCTTTACAGTTTTCTCTTTTTTGCCCAGACAAAAAAGACTTTTCACTGATGCCTCTTCTGCTCCACTCATTTGATTTCTCTCCATACATGGTGAAGCAGCATTTTATTCCTTCTTAGTCCCAGTTCATTCAGGTGACTGCTTTTGCTATGAGTGTATTTTCTTTTACCAAGTCTAAGGCCCATTTTTTCTTATATAGGTTGGTTGATGCCTACCAGATGCGTGTTTATGTAGCACCTCTTATATGGCCTCCTGATTTATGAAACACTTTTTATTCAAAATGCATATGTAAGAGATACAGTTTTTTGAGCTGAATAATAAAAACCTGCATTTCTCAAATCTGAGAAGAATCATTTTTAAGCAAAGGCAAGTCACAAGATCAGTATTCAAAAATCATGTTTTACTGAACCAGTAATAACCTTAAGTTGTCTGTCATATTCTCCGATGCTTAAGTTCTTTTGGGGCCAAAGAAGGAAAATAATACCATCACTCCTAATCTTAAAAATTATTTTGATGACAAATAATAATAATAATATGCTGTTGTTAAGTGCCATCGAGTCGGTTCCGACCTATATGGACCCTGCACAGGGTTTCCAAGGCTGTAAATCCTTATGGGAGCAGAAAGCCTCATATTTCTCCCGTGGAGCAGCTGGTAGTTTTGAACTGCTAACCTTGCGGTTCACAGCCCGATTCGTAATCACTATGCTCCTTGACAAATACTATATTATGAATAATATTAAAAGTCAGTTTAAACTTACATTTGACAGATGTCCCAAATTATGTAGTGTTCTCAGGCTATATACTGATGAGATTTTACATACTAATTGCAGGAAACTAAAGTGATATATCTATTAACTGATCTGCAGAGTACAGGTGTGGTGCTGTGAGTTAATGTGCCGGACTGCAAAGCCATATGAACTTCAAGGTCAGTGGTTCAAACTTACCAACTGTTCCTCAGAAACCCTATACAGGGTCGCCATGGGTTGGAACCTACTTGACGGCACTTAACAACAACAACATAACATCTGTCAGGATTAAGAATTAAGGAGTAAAATACCAAATTACTATCTCATAGGGACTCGTTCACTGTTCTGTATAAGTAATAGTGTAGCATCTAGCATAATTTTACACTTCAAATAGGGAAGATTACTTATTCTAAATAGGAGTTTTGTTCAATTATTCCTCTCTTTTCAAGAAAAATACTGATGCCTTGTGTACAAGTCTTCGCAAACAATAACAAACATAGTTACAGGCTTAGAAAAGTGCTTCTCAACAAAGGAGCTCTAATGTTGCAATGGTATAGTACTCAGCTCCTAATTGAAAGGTCAGTAGTTCGAACCTACCAACTCCATGTTGGGGTTTGCTTCTGGAAAGGCTACAACCTTGGAAACCCTATTGTTGTTGTTGTTGTCAGGTGCCATCGAGTTGGAACCGACTCATAGCGACCCCATGCACAGCAGAACGAAACAATGCTCGATCCTGGGCCAACCTCACCACCGCTGCCACCCCCGAGTCCATCAATGATGCCACCTGGCCGATCCATCTCGTTGGAGGTCTTCCTCTTTTTCTCTGACCCTCCACCCTACCCAGCATGACATCCTTCTCCAACGATTGTTTCCTCCGGACTACATGTCCAAAGTAGGAGAGACGAAGCTTAGCCATTCTGGCCTCCAAGGAGCACTCTGGCTGCACTTCTTCCAAAACAGATCTATTGGTTCTTTTGGCAGTCCATGGCACCCTCAGTATTCTCCTCCAACACCACAACTCAAAGGCATCAATTCTTCTACGATCCTCTTTATTCACTGTCCAGCTTTCGCATCCATATGAGGCTATTGAAAACACAATGGCCTGGGTCAGGCGCACCCTAGTCCTCAAGCTGACATCTCTGCTCTTCAATACTTTAAAAAGTTCCTGTGCAGCAGATTTGCCCAGTGCAATACGTCGTCTGATCTCTTGACTGCTACTTCTGCAAGTGTTGATAGTTGATCCAAGAAGAATGAAGTCCTTGACAACTTCAATCTTTTCTCCATTGATAAGAATGTTGTTTATTGATCCAGTGGTGAGGATTTTTGTTTTCTTGACATTGAGATGCAATCCATATCGAAGGCTGTGCTCTTTGATCTTCATAAGTAAATGTTTCAAGTCCTCTTCACTTTCAGCGATCAAGGTTGTATCATCTGCATATCGCAGGTTGTTAATGAGTCTTCCTCCAATCCTGATGCCACGTTTTTCTTCATAGAACCCAGCTTCTCGTATTATTTGCTCAGCATACAGGTTGAATAAGTATGATGAAAGAATACAACCCTGTCTCACACCTTTCCCAATTTTAAAACTTTCAGTGT
This sequence comes from Chrysochloris asiatica, assembly GCF_000296735.1. NCBI lineage: Eukaryota > Metazoa > Chordata > Mammalia > Afrosoricida > Chrysochloridae > Chrysochloris > Chrysochloris asiatica. The sequence continues at coordinate 3,610,724 of NW_006408714.1, forward strand.
TCCCATGTTCTGTTCGAACAACTGCTTCTTGGTCTAGGTACAGATTTCTTAGAAGTACAATTAAGTGTTCTGGAATACTCATACTTCTCAATGTTGTCCATAGCTTGTCATGATCCACACAATCGAAAGCCTTTGCGTAGTCAATAAAGCACAGGTAAACATCCTTCTGATATTCTCTGCTTTCAGCCAAGATCCATCGGACATCAGCAATGATATCTCTCATTCCACGGCCTCTTCTGAATCCAGCTTGAACCTCTGGAAGTTCTCTGTCAATGTATGATTGTAGCCCTTTCTGTATTACCTTGAGCAAAACTTTGCTTGCTTGAGATATCAAAGAGATTGTCCGATGATTTCCGCATTCCGTTGGGTCACCTCTCTTTGGAATGGGCACAAACATTGATCTCTTCCAATCAGTCGGCCAGACAGTTGTCTTCCAAATTTCCTGGCAGAGATGAGTGAGTGCCTCCTGTGCTGCCTCACTTTGCTGAAAGATTTCAATTTTTATTCCATCAATTCCTGGTGCCTTGTTCTTTGCCACTTCTTTCAATGCACTTTGGACTTCCTCTCTGAGTATCATTGGCTCTTGTTCATATGGTATCTCTTGAAATGGTTGAACATTAACCATTTCCTTTTGGAAACCCTATAGAGTAGCTTAATTCTATTGTATAGGGTCACTAAAAGTTGCATTTGACTCAACAACAACCAGTTTTCTCAATCAGGTTTGAAAGTCAGAATTAATTAAGAATCATTGCGGATTGTACACTCCAGTGACTTATCCCTTAGAATATAGTGAAAAGCAAAATAATCTTGCCATTAAGAGAGTGCACGCTTCAGTCATTTCATCTCTTCTGAATCCTGGCTTCCTCAAGTCTATAATCAGCAAGGAGCAATTATACCACCCTTTAAGATCTTGCTTAGAAATCACCTCACATAAGTATTCAAGTTCTTCACTCAGAAGCTCTTCCTTCCACAAAGCATTTGACTATAAGACAGGCAGGTTCTTTGTCATCACAAGAATATGATTACCTTTCTTCCAGTATCCAATAACATGCTAATTATTGCTTTTTAAATCTTTAGTAGAAGCACATTTAACATCTACTTTTCTAGCTTTCCCCACAGTTCTCACATATTTCTGAATCCTCATCAGAATCACTATTAATATCCATAATTCTGTCAACTTTAATTTCAAGGCAATCTAAAGTTTTAACACCAAGCAAACCTCCAGTATCTAACCATTATCCAATTACAAATTACATTCATATTTAGTCTGTCATTAAAGCATCACACCATTTCCTAGTGCCAGATCCAGGCTTAGTTTCCAAGTACTGCCATAACATAAATACCATAAGTAAGTGATTTTAAAAGACAGCAATTTATTTTTCCATTGTTCTGGAGGTTAAAGTTCCAATTCATGGTCTTGGCTCCTTCTGTGAGTTTCCATTTGAGTTCTGATGTCTATTATAAATCTTTGGCATTCCTTTGCTTATCAATGATCCTCACATGCCATCTGTCTTCATTTATGCATATATGTGTATATATTCTACTATTTGTATAAAGCAGAAATTATTCAGATCAGGATTACCTTTACACTGATATGACACTAAATGATTACTAACATCGCATTAGATTGCATTATGGAAAGTGATTGTGTTACATTATGTTGCCTTATGGAAGGTATTTACATTGCATTATATCACACTGCATCACATTACATAATATGTAAGGCAACATTATGTTATGGAATGTCATCTCCTCTATCCAAGACAAGCTGGTTTAATCACATACAACTTTTCCATGACAGCAGTTGTACTTGTATTGAGTTAAGCAATTAGAAATCACAGCCTCATCACATAGACACATGAAACTGATCATCACACAAAGATGACAGATGATATGACATAACAGATACTTAGTTAAAAGAAAGGTAGGAAGGGCAGTTTTAAATGGGAAATGGCACAAGGGGGTTCTGGTATATTAGGAAACTGCACTCAAATATTTGCCATATTTTGTGAGCTTTTTTGAATGAGCCCTTCACAATAAACCAGAGAGGAAAACATTAAGACAAGAAAAAGATAATGATGTATTTTTGCATGTATAAATATAAAAAATCTTTAAGTCATTTTATGTAAAAGTAAAATAAGTACATATGAAGATAGTTTATTTCTATTTTTATAAAGTTGGATATATATGTATATGTTTTTGTTGGGTGCTTCTGAGCTAGTGCAGACTCCTAATGACTCAGAACACATGAGAACAAAATATTGCCCAGTCTTGCATCATCCTCTCAATTGCTCCTTTGTTTGAGCCCATTGTTGCAATCACCGTGTCATCCATCTCTTTGAGTGTTTTCCTCCTTTTCAGTGACTCTCTATGAAGTATGAAGTCCTTTTCATGGATTGATTCCATCTATAGACACATCAAAAGTACATACATTTTCCCACATATAATCTCACACACACACACACATATGGAGTCCTGATGTGGTGCTGTGAGTAATTGCGCTGGACTGCAAACTTGAACCACAAGTTTGGTGGTTCAAGCTCACCAGCTGCTCCTCGGAAACACTGTGAAGGGTTGCTATGGGCCAGAAACCTACTCAACGGCCCTTAGCAACAAATATATATAATTATTTTTGTTTTCTAAATAAGGTTTCAAGAACAAATTTGGTTCTCAAGCCATTGCACATGGGTTGTTTTCCTTGTTTCCTCTTACTTCTGAAATGCAACAACCATAGAACTTTCCTAAGAAAGAGCACAAGGGGAGGTTTTTATATATAACATATTTATTTATAAAGCACATCTTTTTTTTTAAGTTTGTATTGTGAGTTGAGTGAAAGTTTACAGGGTAGATCATCAGTCTTACATTCAACAAATCATATACTTTGTTTCATTACAATGGTTATAATCCCATCAGTTAACAGTATTTCTCTCTATTCATTTTAGTTGTTTTTTTTTTTTTTGTCTTTAAACACTGAGGCATCTATAACAATTTACACCACCAAAGGACACATTCTGCAAATCTGCCTCCTGGCCGCCAGCTCTCAGTTCCTCTCCTTCCATGAATCTAGAGTCCTCAGCTCTCCCTCTCTCCATGTCCCCATACTGCCTCTATCTCAGGTGTCCCTGCTTCTCTGGATAAGATCTCGCATTCTGCTTGTGTTCTTCTCCCTTGATGGTCCTAGGGTCATCTGTTTCTACACTGTAAGATTAACTACTCCCCCGTATTTGTTACAAAACTTCTACATTTACAGTTGTGACAGTCGCAATTGGTCATGATAACAATTACTCAGTATTAAATCATAAGAATCTCATCCTCAGCTCTTTTTACCAGACCCAGATAGACAAGATGACAGCTATCCAGTGGGTACTCTATCTTCCTCCACACACTCTTAAACTAAAATCCCTCTTGAATCCTTGTAAGCCAGTCGCTTCATGCCTTCATTGCCCTCTCATTTTAGGTGGCTAACGTCTAAGTTGCCCATCCCTATCGACCTTGTGTACAGAAGGGATAGCATTGATACTTGATGTGAAGACTCCTTCCCTCTCTGATGATATTTAGAGTTACTAGTAGCGTAGTGGTCAAGAGTTGGGCTGCCAACCTCAAGGTCAGTAGTTCGAAACTACTAGCGGTTCCACAGGAGAAAGATGAGGTTTTCTGCTCCCATATTTACAGTCTAAGAAACCCTGTGCAGGGTTGCTATGAGTCGGAACCAACTCCACGGCATTTACCAACCAACAACAACAACCTCCATGAGTAAGCCGTTTGAACTGCAAGTTTGGTGGTTCAGGCTCACTGGCTGCTCCTTGGAAGCTCTATACGGGGTCGCTATGGGTCGTAATCCACTTGACAGCACTTAACAACAACAACCTCCATGAGTAGAGGTCAAGTTTATCAAATTGTAGCAATTTACCCTTGTTTCCTTTATCAAAGCTGTTGGGTTTTCTTCTTTTTTTTTTATCTTCCTCTAGTAGAAAAACTCTGGTAGTGTTGTTGTTATTGTTAAGTGCTGTTGAGTCAATTCTGACCCATAGCAACCCTGTATAGGGTTTTCAAGCAGAAGCTGGTGAGTTTGAATCACCAACCTTGCAGTTCAAATGACTGCAGTCTGACACATTAACCTACAGCGCCACACCAGGTGTAGTGTTACAAATTGGGCTGTGAACCTTAAGGTCAGCAGTTCAAAACTACCAGCTGTTCTGCAGAAGAAAGATAAGGCTTTCTGCTTCCATAAAGATTTACAGCCTCGGAAACTCTGTACAGGGTTACTATGAGTCAGAACCGACTCCACCGCACATAACCACCAGTCGAACAGCACATCTTTTAAAAAAAGCAATTTCAAAGTAAAACAAAAACTAAATGAAAAAACAAGCAAGTAAACATATCTTCCAAATCTCTCTCTTACTCCCTATTATGGTGTCTACTACTTAATTTTAGATCTTCAATATCTCCTATCTGTGTTATTAAAATATATTTTATGTATTTTTTATTTTATAACAAATCTCACTGAACCTAACCTTGGTATTCTCAAATTCATGTGCCCATTGCTGACACATTGAAAAATCAAGAAAATTTTTTATAGTAATACCTAATAACGGTCTTGTGTTTATTATATGACAGTTGCTAGCTAAAGGTTCACTGGTTCAAACCCACCAGTCATTCTGTATGAGAAAGTTGTATTATTTGCTTTTATAAAGGTTTATAGCCTTGGAAGTTCTATGAAGGAACTCTACTCTGTCCTTTAAGGTTGGTATGAAATAGAATGGACTCAGTGTCAGATTTGTAGATGTTGTTGCCATTCAGTGTGTTGTCAAGTCAGTCCCGAGTCATAGTGATCCTATGTACAACAGAACAAAACACCGCTCAGTCCTGTGCCATCCTTCAAATTGCTGGGATGCTTGGGCCACCACTGCGCCAATCCATCTCGTTGGCTGTCTGCCTCTTTTTCAATGTCCCTCCACTCCACCAAGAATAATATCCTTCTTCAGGGACTGGCCTCTCCTGATAATATGTGCCAAGTATGAGAAATTAAATCTAGCCATCTTGTACTTCTTCCAACACAGATTTGTTGGTTCTTCTTGTAGTTCATCGTACCTTTAATATTCTTCTCAAGCACTGCAACTCAAGTTCATCAATTCTTCTACAGACTTCCTTATTCATTGTCCAACTTTCACATGCATATAAGGCTATTGAAAATACCATGGCTTGAGTCAGCTGCACTTTAATCTTCAAACTGACACCTATGTTTTTGAATACTTTAAAGAGGTTTGGAGATAGCATTAACTAATTCAATTCTCTCCTATAGGTCATATTTTATTTACTACTTATAACTTTTAAAACTCAGGCTCTGAATATTTAGATAAATTGGTCAAAGTGTCACAGCTGGGTTCCAAATCCAAGCAATGTGGAGTCTGAGGCCATTATTACCCTCACTATCAATAGATTGCGGAACATCTTGTTCTGTTTTACTGTAACATATAGAGTAAAATTATCCTAGCAAAGAATACATGAATTTTTACATTCTGGCCTTTGATTACCTTATTGATTTTATCTTCCATCAAAGCACTTAAACATTTACCTAACTTCAATTGCATTTTAATAACAACACATATCTTATTAGTTTTCTCATGACACCTGCTTTATTTCCCAACTCTGTGCCTTTATACATATTTTCTATCAAGAATACCCACTTGTTGAGTTTGCTTCCTTCAGGAATATCTTTCCCACCAAGTGAATTTTATCATATTTTTGTTATTTTTTTCTTGTCTTTATCTCTATTCTTGCACATGATATTAAGATTCTTTGCATATTTATTTTGGATAATAGATAACTAATGAAGCATCATGTATTTTCAAATTCATCTCTCTATCTCAATTTCATAACAATGAGTCAAGCACAAGGTAATCATTTATTATATGAAAAATACATGGACACTCTAAGAACATTTAGAATTCTATCATAAACATAGATATTCATTCAGTGCCTTCATATTTATTTCTGATTAGCTGTTGATTACACAGGAAAATAGACTGATTCTTAGACTACAGAGCCCAGTAGCACAGAAGCTAAAACACTCAGTTGCTAACTAAAGGTTCACTGGTTCAAACCCACCAGTCATTCTGTATGAGAAAGTTGTATTATTTGCTTTTATAAAGGTTTATAGCCTTGGAAGTTCTATGAAGGAACTCTACTCTGTCCTTTAAGGTTGGTATGAAATAGAATGGACTCAGTGTCAGTGGGTTAATACTGATTATCTTATTCAATTTATTCATTCTTTTAACACATATTTTTAAGAGTTTACATGGTTCACTATAGAATAACATGTACTAGATAGGCAGAGTTGGGACAACTCTGGTTAATGAAGATTCTGCATACAACAGAATAAAATATAACCTGTTCTGCTTCATTCTCACAGTCACTGGCATGTTTGAGTCCATCATTTTGTCTATTTCGTCAATCTATTTTATGTAAGATCTCACTCACTTCTGTTGACTCTTTATGTCAACAAATAGTAACTGATCTCTTCTGATGATGTGCCCAAAGCAAGTGAGTTGGTCTTGTTTTATTGTGAATCATGACATTTTCATGGAATGATTTTTGGAAGATTACCAGGACTTTCTTACTATTTTTTCTTAGTCTGGAAGCTCTGCCAAAACACGATGACCCTGCTAGTATATGCAATACTGAAGGAATATTTTCAGCATCACAGCAATATCCAAGCCACTATAGCATGACAGACAGATGGTAGAAGTGATCAAATAAATTCAAGCAATCATAATATAGCATAGAAAATATATGATAAGAAATTCTCAATTTATATACTAAGGAATTTTCAAACAGAGAATGTTTTCTTATAATATGATAGAATAAGAGTTTTAAAATAGCCCTTTAGATATGACTTAGCATAAAAATGTCTTGAGTACCTGATCCAATACTTAGCACATAGTAGGTTCTCAGTTGTTATAAGTAAAGGACCTAGAGTTATGGTTATGTAGAAGAACATTTCATTCAAAGATAGAAACACATTTCTAGATGAAAAATATTCAGTCTTTAGGAAAAAAAAAACTATTGGGTTAAGTATGCAACATAAGAAGTTTCTCTAAGGGTATGTGCATGTGTGTGTTTGTAAAAGTGAGTGTTTTAATGAGAATCAGCAAGCTACAGAAAGAAGAGATTACCCTTAGAACATCTAAGAATTCTCTAGCTTTGTGAGTGAAAAAAATCTCTTATACTAAGTATTAGATTTTACTCTACTTGTAAAATGTTGGGACACAATCATCCAATTACAGTTATAAATATGAGGTTGGAATAGGTTATATTTAGATTTCCAGTTAAAGCTTTTTTAATCCCCAACAATAATAGCATTAACATGAATACATGCCTTGAATAAAACTTGACCACACGTACATTCATATGATCACACTCACACACATTTCATATACAGAAGTAAACTTATTTTTATTTCAATAATAATAAACAACAATAGCAACAACAATAAAAAATTTTGAAATCTTGGGCCTCCTTTGCACTCAGTATTTATAATTATTTTTGTTTTCTAAATAAGGTTTCAAGAACAAATTTGGTTCTCAAGCCATTGCACATGGGTTGTTTTCCTTGTTTCCTCTTACTTCTGAAATGCAACAACCATAGAACTTTCCTAAGAAAGAGCACAAGGGGACGTTTTTATCTCTGGCATGTGACATTACAGGACAGCAGGGGCACTTTGCAACATTAGGAAGCCATAGAAGGCACTAGGAGTCTGTCTCATATATGACCTCCTTTGAGCTTTGAAATACTAGAGGAAAGATTTCCAACAGTGAGCCTTAGCCAAGTCATTTCTCCTTGGGGATGCTGTCAATTTAGCTAGTTTCTTTGGTTTGCTGGCTGACTCCTACAGTCCCCTTTTTGAAGGTCTCTTAGAACGTAATTTATTATTAAGATGTTTTCTGAAATGATTGGCAGCACACCAAGTATATTCATGGTTCCAAATATAATGCCTGCAGCAATTGGAATTTGAGGATCACTGTAGAGAATGTTCACAGATTTTCTCCTTTCTTAGTTGCCTTTAGAAAATATTTAATAGCAAAATATGCCTTATGCATAACTAACATTTATTGAACACTGTTTCAAAGGAGCCAGATGTCACACCGATTCATTTGTAGACATATCATTTAATGATTATAACAACTCTGAGAAGTTGCTATCATGGGCTCTACCAATCTAGAAAAAATGAAGCTTAGTGAAATTAAATAACCTTCTCAAATTCACCTAGTTGATAAGAAGAAAGATAGGAAATTTAAGAAGAAAAGGTAAGAGAGAGAACATTTTTCAGTCAATATTCAGTATGGTAGGAGGTAGCAAGATGTTTGAATGACAGAAAGACTGTATAGACCTTCTACAGCAAATATAAGGAAAACAAAATGAAACATATTCAGTTAACATTCCTGAAAGGATAGAGAAGTGGATTGAATGCTTACTATGAGAAAGTGCTGAGTAGAAGCCACAAAAAAGAAGAAACTGTTGACCTGTGCCAGCTGACACACCACAGCGATGCTGAACTTTGGTGAGCACTTCAGAGACAAGAAAGCATATTGGCAATGCAGTAACCTACCTGTGGCTCATGAAGAAAAAGGTGTGAATTTTTTTCTTGTCCCCTATGTGGCACTTCATAACAACACTCCACTAGTAACCAGAAACGAGCCTGGCATACACCCACGTGGAAGTTTCCATTTGCTTTCCTGGTGGTTGGATTCTCACAGAGGTGAATGCTACAATTGTGAACCCCATTATAAAGGAGGGAGGAACTATCCACAGTAACACCATTTGGGCAGGCTCTATTCTATACCTGCAGAGTCAGCCCTGGCCAGTCCTGGACAACCCTCACAAGGAGAAGCAGCTGAACGAATGCATGTGGGCAAAAAAAAGAGAGAAAATAGACTGGTGGTCTGTGCTTGTCAGCCAGGCACACCACAGCCATCTTGAACAATCTCAAGCAGATGTGAAGAAAGAGGGCAGTAGGTGGCACAGAGACATACGGATTATTGGTAGAAAGAATGGTTTTGCCTGCTTTTTATTTTATTCCATTACTATTTATTTCTTCACTGTTGTTTGCTCGTTTGTTTTCCTTCTGTCCTGGGTGTGTATGTGTTGTTGTTGTTTTTCTTTTTGTCTACTCTGACAGGAGCCAGAAACCACATTCATACAGCCCAGCCACAATCTTAGCATCTACAACTCCACCCATTGGGAAGAGCCAAAACCAGCTGCTAAACACAGGATCAGTGACAACAGCCAACACCACCTAAATCCAATCTAAATAAGCTGCACAAACAACTAACAGAGAATGTTGCACAAGCTTATCCTATGATCAAATCCACCAGGAGGCATTTGGTAAGTGCAGAAGAATACACCAATACATAATCATCAACCTAACACAAATATAATTCCACCAAAATACCTGAAAAGCAACTGAAACTTTCTGACTTCATGAAGTAACAAAACAAAATGACTCAAAAAAATGAACAGAGGAAGAATTAGAAAATGTTTTTTAGTAAAAAAATGCACTGAAACTATCATAGAGGAAATTCAAGGAAATGGAACGTAGGTACCTTCAAATGATTGAGAGAAAGGTTGAGGAAAGAAAGGAAGAATTCAAGAACACATTATAGGAACTATCAAACAAAATAGTTAAAGGACTGGAGACAATACAAAACCTGAAAATAGAAATTAAGATTAATACTAAGAAATTAGAAATAGGCAATACATTGAAAGGGCAGAGAAGTAGATTTCAGTCAATGGAAGCTTAAATTA
>NW_006408714.1:3621753-3622258 GCF_000296735.1 Chrysochloris asiatica
GTGCTTTGGACTGAAAACCAACAATAACAGAAAACAATCAGAGACAGACATACAGAACACTACCCAAAATTTGGTCCAGATATAGAAGTATTTAAAAAAAAGAAAAAAGCCCCACAAGACTGAAATAGAGACTCAGAGATATCAACTTTTAATGAAGGCAAAGCAAAAAGAGGAAGAATAGAAGAACTGTAGTTATACAACTTCCAAATACTGAAGAAGTTAAGCAGATTTTAAGGTAAAACAGACTTTTTTTTTTTTTAAATAGGGGTGAGTGCGAATGCAGTCCCCCAGTACCGCAAATTATGCAGTCGAGTTTCCCATATTTGGGGAAATCGCAGGGGTCAGCACATCCAGAGTGCAATGAATAAGCCTCACCTTGGGAAAACCACCTTCATGATCATGGTATCTCCCCTGCCAGGTAAGTATTAAAAAGACTTTTTAAACAGGGAAATAAATTAATATATTACAGGGTAACTGCAAAGAAACTTAATATACCTTCACATCA
>NW_006408714.1:3625958-3626980 GCF_000296735.1 Chrysochloris asiatica
AACCTGGTGCTGGTACAATAGAAGATATATACATCAATGGAAAAGATTTGAGAACTCATAAATAAATCCTTCCAGACAATCAGCTGATCTTTGTCAAATGGGCCAAAACAGATTAAATCAGGAAAAGATAGTTACTTCAACAAATGGTGCTGACAAAACTGGGTATCCATTTGCAGAACAATGTAATAAGACTTAGAACTTATACCATATGCAAAAACAAATTCAACATGGATTAAAGCCTCAAATATAAAATCTAACATTATAAAGACAATCATTGAAAAAATAGGGACAAACTTTGGGGCTCTAATACATGGCAGAGGCAAACTGTCAAACGTAATTCAAAATACGCAAACAGTAGAAAAAATAGACGACTGGGGCCTCCTAAAAATTAGACGCTTAGGTTCATCAAAAGACTTCACCTAAAGGTAAAAAGGGAACCCACAGACAGGGGAAAACTGTTTGTGATGACACATCATAAGAGACTAATCTCTAAAATTTATAGAAAATGACAACACTTCTATAAGGAAAAGACAAATAAATTAAAACATGGGCACAGGAGATGAACAGACACTTCACTATTGAAGACATTTAGGCAGCCAAAAAACATATGAAGAAATACTCATGATCATTAGCCATTAGAGAGATGCAGATCAAAACTGTGAGATACCATTTCACCTCTGCATTAATAGCAAAGGAAAACAACAAATGCTGGTGAAGGTGTAGAGAAACTGAGACCTTTACTCCATTGCTCTTGGGACTGTAAAATTGTTCAACCACTGTGGAAAATGATATGGCACTTTCTCAGAAAGTTGGAAATAGAAATGCCATATGACCCAGCAATTCTTCTACTTGCTATATAGCCACAAGAAATAAGAGCCAAGACACAAGTAGATATATGTTCATCACAGCACTATTCACAAAAATAAAAAGATAGATACAGCCTAAATCCCTTAATGGAAGAATCGATAAACAAACTCTGGAACATACACACAATGGAATACTATGCAACATTGAACAATTTG
>NW_006408714.1:3629224-3630436 GCF_000296735.1 Chrysochloris asiatica
GAATCACAAAATCCTATCCCTATCCTCCCCCATCCCCTTTCACTGGATCCATCTGGAAAAGAGGAAACTATTCAGTGGTGATTCTACTTTACCTCCCTTATTCTGAAACTAAGCACACTCATGAAAGCTTGTAAGTCAGTCACTTCATGCCTTTATAGCCCCCATTTTTGATAGCCAATGGCTAAGTTGTCTGTCCCTATCAACCTAATGTACTGAAAAGGCAAGTTTGATCCTTGATATGAAGAATCCTTCCTTTTCGGTTGGAATTTTGAGCAACTATATCCATAAGCAAAGGTCCACGTTATCAAATTGTAGTAATTTACACTTGATCCCTGTATCAAGCTTCTTTATCTTCATCTGGTTGAGTTCTGGTCCACTAGCCATCCAAGCTAGGTCAAATGGGTACTCTCTGCCAGTTTGGAAGTTCTTGCATGCCTCCCCTTACTTCAGATCAGCTGGCCACTTCACTCTCAGCTCCATACCCCAGTCACTAGGTCAGTGTCCAGGACTCAGGAATCCATACACCTTCCAAAACTTCAGACCAGCCCTTCCGCTTCTGACTCTTATCTCAATGTCAGTAGTTATCTATGGGACATGGCCATACTCAGCCCACATCTTCATTGCTGCATTTCCTCCACTTCCACTCACAAGTAGACCACAATAGTCACCAGCCAGCATGTTCTCTTTGAGTTCCAATCTTAGAAGGGGTTTTACCATGATGGTAACTGATTTTTCTTACATGAATGGCTCTAAGGCTAGCAGCTTTCTCGATATTTTCTCAGCCAAATAGTCTGCTTTTTTCTGCTAGTCTTTCTTTCAAAAAATATCTTCTGTCCTCCTAGTTGTTTCTGGCTGGTCTTCATGTCTTCTGGGAGATTTTATCATAGTAACATAATTTATTTGTAAAGGAAGGACAAGCAAGGGACAACCATTACAGAATAGACAGGGCATGTACAAATGCACCATGGAACAGGCATGTATGCATTGCACTGTATGACTCAGAGGATAGTGAGTGCCAGGAAGGCTGTGAACATACATGTTTTAAAAGTGTTAAGACACTGTGGTGAAACTACGGCAATCCGTGACGGTGAGACGACATACAATGAGATGATTCCCCAAGACACCGATGACCTTTCCTCTGATGATTGACGACCATGTTGTCGACTTCTTTGTCAACAGAGACAATAACTCCAATAGAATCTTTATCCACAT
>NW_006408714.1:3630861-3632799 GCF_000296735.1 Chrysochloris asiatica
AAAATCAATGCACTTCAGCAAAGTTTGGAATCACAACAAATCACTTTCTCTAGGCCTTACTGTGATAGAGACAGTGTTATTCAGATGAGTTATGTAGTGAGCAAGCTAATCACAAAGAAGCTGAGACCTACTATAGAGGGAGAGTTTGTAAAAAGTGCATGATGGATGATGCCAAATTGTTAGCACCAGAGAAAGTAAAATTGTTTCAGAGTGTTAGTTTGTCTCAAGAACTATCTCAGATCGGATTACTGACTTAGCACAAGAAATTGAAAAACCATTAAAGGATTCTGCAGATTTCTAACTTTTCATTCTGGCTCATGATGAGACAACAAATACTGCCCAAATGGTGATTTTCATCCATGGGATAACTACAGAGTTTGACATATGAGAGGAACTGCTGTCACTGGAAGCTGTGCATGGCACAACAAGAAGTGAAGATTTGTTTGAGAGACTTACTTTATCAATGAAAAAACTTGATCTAATATTTGAAAAGTGAGTTGGCCTTACTACAGATGAAGTCCCAGCAATGACTGGCTGGCAAAAACGGTCAGTCGCATTTGTCAAGTAAGAACTGAATCATCTTCGTCTTGATCTAAGTAATTCAATTATATGCCTCTGCTTCATACACCAAGAAAGTCTCTGTGCACAGTTGTTGTGGCTCAACAGTTTGATGTCAACAGTTGGTTGGTTGGTTATGTGCCATGGAGTCGGTTCCAACTCATAGCGACCCTGTACAGGGTTTCTGAGGCTGTAAATCTTTACGGGAGCATAAATCCTCACTTTTCTCTCATGGAACAGCTGGTAGTTTCAGACTGCTGACCTTGAGGTTCACAGCCAGATTCATAACCACTATGCTAACAGAGTTGTAGTGTCATGCAAAATTTTTCTCAAAGGCAGAAGGAAAGACCTGTCAGGGAACTCCAGTGGTTGTGTGATATAGTGTTCGTGGTGGACATTACCAAGTACCTGTCAGAGCTAAACATCAAGCAGCAGGATCCCAGCCAGCTTCTCAGCTGCCTGTTTTCAAATGTGAAATCATTTGAAGATAAGTTAAGACAGTGGAAACTGTAACTCAAAAGGAATAACATGGTGCATTTCCTCTCTCTGGAAGGACAAAAGCCTTCTGTGACACTTGAATATGCTGGTGAATGTGCAAAACTAATTGAAGCATTTAATGAAAGATTCAAGGATGTGAAAAGTAAACAAATGGAATTGAACAGCATTGCTATACACCATTCAATGTGGAACCAGCTAATGGATCTGATAACCTGCAAGATGAAATCACTCAATTGCAAAGCGATGATGAGCTGAAAGCAAGGTACAATAAACACCTACTGCTTGAGTTCTATAAACATAACCAATGCTGAATTTCCCGCTTTTAGGAGACATGCATTGAAATATGCATTTGTGTTTGGAACAACTTAGTGCTGTGAGCAATGCTTTCTTTTCAAAACTTAGCATCACAGAGTTAACTGTGCTGCAGACTGACACACACCTGGAAAAGCAGCTATGAGTAGCAACATCATCAATACTACCTAACACCATACATCTCACCAAAGAGAAGCAGTTCCAGCCATCATATTAAGTGTTCATTACTAAATGTTTGACCAAATGTTGTTGTTGTTGTTGTTAAGTGCCATAGAGTTGGATCCTACCCATAGCAACCCTGTATAGGATTTCCAAGAAGCAGCTGGTGAAATTGAACCACCGATCTTGTGATTCAAACCCACACTCCTTGACTAAATAAATCAGTTTTTATGTTGGTAATTTTGTATTACTCATGAATGGTGTTATAAATATCCAGATTCCTTTGACAGAAAAAGATTCCCCACCCCTGTTGTACAGAGTTTCCATGGAGCAACTGATGAGTTTGAACTGCTGAACTTGTGGTTCAACCCAAATTTATGGTGGAGTTCTTATCTTGCAGCTCCATACCAG
>NW_006408714.1:3633439-3635436 GCF_000296735.1 Chrysochloris asiatica
TTTTAAAAGGACTGGCTTGTTGGTCAGGAAGAAACTGATGGAACTCTTTAGGCCTGGAAAGTAACTCACCCTCATGACCCAACTTTCAGCTAAGATGGAGAAAAGGGGAAGCAACACTATAAACGTATGTTCACCATGGAATGGTCAATCAGTCAAAATCATCATGACAACATTCACCTAAAGACAAAGTTGAGAAGGGATATGAAGGTGGGTGGAATGGAAATAGCAACCACAGGGAGGAGGTGGTATAATTGTTGCTGCCTGGAGGGGATTGCAATCATTAAGATGAAGCAAAGTAGTGTAAGATTTGTTGAATGTAAAATTGATGATCTTCTCTGTAATCCTTCACTCAATTCACAATAAAAGTTAAAAAGCAGAGGTAACTAATTTTATAGGGATAATGCAATTGAGATGCTACAATTTTTTTCTCATACTCTATGGTCTTTATCTCTAGTCAAACAATTTGTCAATTCCATTACAGTATCTTCAGAAAATTTATGAGATCTGGCAGACAAACAAAAAATAAAGGGTCTTAGGAAACTCTAGGTAAGAAAGAAATGAGAAAAAATATGTTAGGTAAGGTTAAGTCTTTCCCCACTAGCAATTTTCCATTTCTTTAAAATAAAAGATTGCATAAGGTTACAGGGGAAAAAAAAAGAGAGAAAAATGGAGGAAAGATGAGATTGCTGGGATTGAAAAAGAAATATTTTCTGCTCCTTCCTAGGTTGAGGCCAAGGTATCAAGACTTCAGTGATATAATAACTGACACAATGAGAATGTTGGAATACAGAAAAACGTTCTCGCCATGTGAAATGTCTTTCACGGTCTCTTAAACAATCTGGGAAAAATAGCAGGAAACTTTGTAAGAAAGTAAAATTAGAGTCTAGAATTCAGCTCTTGCATATGTCATAAGATAAGGTTTTATCGCCAATATGAATATTTGATTTTATCTAAGTTGTTGCTGTAGTTAAGGGCTGTTGAGTCATAGCAACCCTGTATAGGGTTTCTGAGGAGCAGCTGGTAAGTTTGAACCACCGACTTTGTTGCTCCAAATGACCTTGTGGTCCAATGCTTTATCCTACAGCACCACACGAGGTTGTATATGTAGGCTTATAAATGCCTAGAGAAATTACACATGCTGCATTCTAGCCTAATTAAGGTATCTTTGCTGAATCTTGCTCTCCGATCTCTCTCTCTCTCTCTCCTCTCTCTCTGTCTCTCTCTCTGTCTCTCTCTGAGAGTTGTTTTAACCCCACTTCTGTGGCTTAGGCATTTGGCTGATAACCACAAAGCTGGGCAGTTCAAGACCACCAGAGGATCTGAGGGAACGTGATGTAGTTGTCTGCTTCCATAAAGATATACAGTCTCAGAAACCCTATATAGGGTAGCTATGAATCCAAATTGACTCCATGGCAGTGATGTTGGTTTTTGTGTTAGTGAAGGTGGCACTCTATTTCTATCTCTTGCAAGGATTTTGCAGTTACTGTTGTCTCTGCTGGTGAGAACAGAATGAGATTCTTTCTACATAAATTACTGTGATAGACATTTTCTAGTTTGTGGAATCTTGGACTCCATAGGCTGCAAAACATAAAATCAAAAGATATCTAGCAAAAGCCAAAAGCTGGTAGGATGTTCACTATCCATGAATGATTGTTAAAGACTATCATGTCAGGATAAGTTGGTTCAGGGAATGGGTAATGAGCTCAGATTGTCTGCCGGAATTAAGGCAATGTCTCTGCAATTTCAAGTATAACTTGTCTAACAGACACAATGTCAAAACCCCCTGGTGCTTTCACATCATGATTTTTTTGAGCCCAAGAATTCTACATTTTGAACAAATTCAAACCTTCTGTAAAATTGGGAAATGTCCTTTCTGGAGGCAATAGGGCATTCCCTTATAGGACTACTGTTCAGTATATAAACAAGCACTGGTTCTACCATATGTTTGTACCTATCTAATTGCTATAGTCTCACTAGAAGGAGCTCTGGTAGTATAG
>NW_006408714.1:3637381-3640081 GCF_000296735.1 Chrysochloris asiatica
CACACCTCAACAAATAAAAGACAAATAATCCAATTAAAAACTAGTAGAGGACATGAACAAACATTTCACCAAAGAAGATACTCAGGCTTCCAACAAACATATTGAGAAACGTTCACAAAATGTCATCATTGAGAGATGCAAATCAAAACAACAATTAGGTATCATCTCAACTCAGCAAAGCTCAAAGCCAGAAAGAAATAAATGCTGTCAAGAGTATGAAGCAACTTAAACCCTCCTACACTGCTAGTCTGTAGTTTTTATTAAGTGCCATCAAGTCAGTTCCTACTCATAACAATCCTCTATAGGGTTTCTGAGGCTAAAAAACTTGGTGGGAAAAGAAAGTCTCATCTTTCTCCCATGGGGTAGCTCATGGACTCAAACCACTGACCATATGGTTAGCAGTCCAGTGCTTATTCTACAGAGCTGTACTGCTGATGGGACTGTAAAATGGTAAAACCACTGCAGAAAACAGTGTGGTGCTTCCTCAAAAAGTTGAGACTAGATATACCATATGATCTAGCAATCCCTGTACTTAGTATATATCCTAAAGAAATAAAAGCTGTGACAAATAAATGTATGCACAGACATGTTCATTGCAGCATTATTCTCAATAACAAAACATGGAGACAAATTAAATGCCCATCAATGGAAAAAAGAATCAATTTTTTATATATATACAAAATGGAATGTCAAAAACTGTTGAAGAATAGCATTGAATCTGTGAAACACCACATAACATGGATGAAACTGAAGGACATTATATTGGGTCAAATTAGTCAATCACAAAAGGATAAATATTATATGAGCTCACTATTGTAAAATTCAAGAAAAGGCTTTTACTCTGAAAGAAACATGTGGGGAAGGAAGTGGGAGTAATTGGCTAGATGGTTGTTTTTGTTTGTTGTTAAGTGCCCTTGAGTCATGATAACTTAGGTAAAGAAGAAGGCAATATACAATAAGAGGGGTTGACAGAAGAATGATGAAGGAATGTGAAGACAAAGAGAGAAGTGTGCGAGATAAAGGGAACAGAGGCAAACACTGTTATATATGCAATCCTGTATTAACAATGATCTTTGTGTAGATACATGGATAAATACACAGGCTGAATGAGAGCAAGAAGAAGAGAGGGAATATACCCACAAATATGTAAAGGTTTGACAGAGGATATTTTTACATTGATGTTTACTTTTGTTGCTAACATATCATGAACGTGCCATGTAGTTGACTTTGATTTTGAATCATAACAACCTTGTATAGGGTTCCCAAGAAGTGGCTGGTATATTAAACCACCAACCTTATAGTTAGCAGTCCAGTGCTCATCTTACAGCACCACCAAATCTGTGGTGGAGGAACAGAGGGGAAAGTTATGAAAACTTTTTAGACATTTCCAAACACCTTAAGGAAATGATTTGCTTGATATGGGGATTCAGTACCATAATCTCAAGGGACTTCATGTCAATTGGTATGACAGTTCCCAGGGACGATGTTCAACATCCTACATTTGTGAGAAGCGACTGTGATTTTAAAAGTTCATGGGCACCCATCTAAGGTACAACTGTGGGTATTTCCCTGTGCAGATGAAAGAAGAGTGGTGAAAATTAAAGATGCTGATAAAAATTAGTTCAATGGACTAATGGGCCACAAGAACATCAGTCTCCATGACCCTGAGACCAGAAGAACTTGGTAGTGCCTGAATACAACTACCAGCTACACTAATTGTAAGATCTAGAACAGAGTGGGAGAAAATGTGGAACAAAACTCAAGGTCATAAAAATGACCAGACCTACTGATCATCTAGAGATTAGTGTAATCCTAAAACTATGGTCCTTGACCACCTTTCAGGTCTGGAACTGAACTCACCCCTGTAACTCAATTTTCAGCCAAGCAATAAATAGGTATATAGTGGAGACAACAATAGTCAGGTATGCATACCATAGAACGGTCAACCATTTGCGATCAAAAGGAAAAATGTCAGAAGGTTGGAGAAAGAAGGAAGATCGGAAACAAGAAAAACTGGAAAGAAATGGGATAAATAACATTACTTTGAGGGATTGCAATGAAGATGAAATGAAGTATATAATCTGTCGGATGTAAAACTGATGATCTGCATTGTAAACTAATTTGGAATTTCAGTGATCACTTTTAGAAAATGAGTTTCCATTCTTGTCTTTCCTTACCCCCTGAAAAATGTGTTTAATGTTGTGGTGTGTAATTAAGGAAAAGTTTGCTTCTGTTTGCTAACACATGGTTTGTTCTCTGCAGACTTTGTCTGAATTTCTAGTTCTTTAGCCCAGGTTTTTGTGACCCAGAGAAAATATGGTAAATAGTGCCCTGTTTTGGTATTGAATAGGGCAATTTTATTTTCAAGGAGTTCTAGGTCACTTGTGTACATATTGGAAAGGGGTGAGACAGGGAATTATTCTTTTGATTAAAAATCACAGAAACTGTATGGCTTCACAGTTGCTAAGTGTTGTAACTTGACTTTTTGTGTGTGTATTTTGGGCAAAATCACCAGAACTGGCAAGAAGTTCATAGGAAAACTAGAAGTAGTTCCCAGCAAGCTTTGAAACACCTACTGTTGCCTGGTAACAGGGTAAAGGCACCTCTAAGGTTCAGGCTGGTGGTGGTGGCCACTGTGGAGTCAGTTCCGACTGATAGCAAGCAACCCTGTATAGGGTTTCCAAGGCTGTAAATCTTTAC
>NW_006408714.1:3647516-3677896 GCF_000296735.1 Chrysochloris asiatica
TTTTACTTTGTAATTATTGAGACTGGTTGTATACTTTTAATCAATCATTTACTGAGTACTTATAAACTCAGCAGGAATCCATGGTCCTGCAGTGAGTTTAGCACTAGACTACTTACCAGAAGTTCAACAGTTCAAACCCATCAGTCACTATTCTGGAGAAGGGTTAGACAGTCTGCCTTGCAAACTTTATGGAACAGTGGTACCCTGTCCTACAGCATCACAATGAGTCAGAATTCAATAGAGTGCAGTGAATATTTATCAGTTTACAAGCATAGTGCTAGATTCTAAAGACATCAGAAAAAAGACCTTTGTGGAGCTTACAATGTAATCATCAGCTCACAAGTTAAATAAAATTACTAGCATATATAAATGTAATAGTGGAAACTTTCTGAACTTTTTGCATTATTGATAGGGGTGGGAAATAATTGACAGAGAAGACCTCTTTGATTAGATGATATATCAGGAAAAGCACAAAGAAAACCCAAGAGAAGAACACTGAGTAGAGTGTTTCAGACAAAGAAATAGTATATACAAAGACCCAGAGTTTGAAAAGTTCTTAGTTTGTTGAAGGCAATAAAAGAAGGCCAGCATGGACTGATTTGCACTGAGTGAAGTGAGAATGCTTTAGATGAATATGTGAATAGTCAGGGATGATCAGGCAAGACCTAAAATTCCCTATAGAGGAATTGTATTATGAGCACAACAGGCTAACATTGTTATTTTTAAGTAGGCTCTGTATAATCTAGAATCCAGGTACGGCGCTGCAGGATAATGCACTGGACAACAAGGTCAGTTTGAACTGAAAGGCTGGTGGTTCAAACCCACCAGTTACTCCTCAAAAACCCTATATGAGTCAGAACCAACTCAGGGTCATTTAACAACAACACCAATTACATGATTTATGTTGTTATTTCTGTTACATGCTGTCAATTTACTTCTGCCTTATACTGTTACTATATAGGATTTCAGAGAGTGGCTGGTGAATTCAAACTATCTCCCTTTCCGTTCCAGTACAATTCTTATTTTACACACAGACATACAAACACACCATGGACACATACACAAACAGCACACAAACCACACCACACAATACTGCAATATAACATAGCACATATCACATAGCACAATATAACATAGCACATACAACACACACCCAAGGACCCAGAGACACACACATGAACACACCACATACAAAACATAACACAAACAATGCATGTTATGGACACAGACCAAGACACACACAACACACATTCCACACCACACCACACCTCCGAAATGCAATACAATACAACACAAACAAGGGACACAGAGACACATAACACACACACAGGACACAGAGATACATTTATAGAATTATATAATGTCTTTATGAAAATGGAAACCGTAATACTAACTTGGGACCCTGGTGTGGAAGGATAAGCACTGGACTGTGAAATGCAAAGTGGATCTGTGGTTCAAACTTACCAGTAACTCCCTAGAAAACCTATTAAGGGTCACTATGAGTCAGAACTTTATAACAACAGCAATGCTTACTTAATGGCTAAATATAAACAAACCATAATGTGCTGAACTACAAAGTCAATTTGAACTATAAGGTCAGTGGTTCAAGCTCACAAATCTCAAAAATCTTATATGATTCCTGGTGTGGTGCTGTGGACTGATGCATCAGACTGAAAAGTCATTTGAACTGCAAGGTCAGCGGTTCAAGCTCACCAACTTCTCATTGGAAACCCTATACAGGGTCCCTATGGGTTGGAATCTACTTGAGCACTTAAAAAAAAAAAAAAAAAAAAACCTTTGGTCAGCCTTGATTTTGTTGTTGTTGTTGTGTGCCGTGGAGTAGGTTCTTCCCACTCATAGTGACCTTGCACAGGGTTTCCGAGGCTGTAAATCTTTACGGGAGCAGAACGCCTCATCTTTCTCCCATGGAACAGCTGGTAGTTTCCAACACCTTCATTAGCATGATTGTAAAATGGGTATTTTGACTAATTAAAATTTCAAATTGCTCCTCTCTCCTGATTTCTTCAACCTGTTCTGTTTTTCTTTTGTTTTATATTTAAACTTTGATGATTTAATACAAAATTGCAGCTTAAAGAATAAAAACTTATTTTCTTACAATATTTTGTGATGGAAGTCTGCATCAGCTCTCAATGATACAGGAAAATGAATTTAGCTAAAATAGTAATTAACAGAAATAGAGTAGACTCAAATTCCATTCTTAAGTACCCATAATATAAAAGAGAATAAGAAATGGAATTGCAGAACTCAAAAATGGATGCTTATCAGAAGATGTGCCCACAAAAGAACCATCTCCCAATATTTCAAAATGAACCAAAATGCATTACAGACGAATAAAGGAAAAAGCAGCATTAACTAACCATAACTGGGAAACATAAATAATGAGTGAATAACAAAAGAATGATGAGAAAATAAACATGATAAATTCAGGAAATAATTGGATGTGAAAGGAAAACTTACTTGATAAAGGAAGACTGAACTAAATGGACCATAAATGACCAAAGTACAAGGACATACCACATACATGAACAGGAAAAGACAATAACATAAGGATGTCAGTTTTCACTAGGTTAAATTACATTTGAGTCAATGTCAACAAAATACTAGCAAACTTTTTTCAACCTAGTCATTATGATTTTGAATTCAAATGGAAGAATCAACAGGCAAAAATAACCACGAAAATGTGGAAAAAAGAGATAACAAAGTATAGGGAATGTTGACACGCAATAAATTATTAATAATTTTTAATAGTAGTACCATGACATGAACCCATAGACACCAAGAGAACACAATAGAAAATCCAGAAATGTACCAAATTGAATATGTATGGTTAGCATAAAATAAAGGTGCCACATAAGGTTAATAGCAAAAAATGATTACTATTGAAAATAATTATAGAATAAGCACACTTTTTTTGAAAATAAATTGAATCCATTATTCAAACCATTGCTGTTGTTAAGTTCCATTGAGTATGTTCCTACTCATAGCAACTCTGTGTAGGGTTTCTCAGGAGCAACTTGTGAATTTGAACCTCTGACCATGCTGTCAGCAGCCTGCTACTTATCCTATGGTGCCACAACAGGACTCCACAAATAGGGATAAAAGAGAAAATTAAATACATCTCTCAAACATTCAGGTAGAAGATATTTGTTGTTGTTAAAGAAGATATTTATTCCCTGTTATTTCAAAATGTATTTAATTTTTTAATTATTTTATTTGTTTCCTGAATAATGTTATTACATTTAAAAAAGTTTCAATAGCACAAATGCTATCTTGTTATTATTAAGTGCTGTAGAGTCCCACCTAACTCATATCAGCGCTGTAAAAGGTTTCCAAGGAGTGACTGGTGAATTTGAACCACCATTGTGGTTCAAACCAACCTTTCAGTCTATCCTACAGTGCGGTAACAGGACTCCACAAATATTGGCCAAGTTTCCATTACTTAGTCAGGCTAAGTCTAAGTTTACGTCTTTGAAAAGTATGTAGTTAAGACGTTCTATTGGTGTCTTTGAGTAAACATCATGTACCTGTGTGCTACTGTATTTTGGTTCTAAAATTATAGTAAGGACATTGGTAGTTATATAGCAATGATTAACATATTTAAAGCATTTTTGTATAGTTACAACTATGCTATAAAACAGAATGCAAGTGTTCTTACTTTTAATGATTAAACTTGGGAGTTCAAAGACAATCTGTGTTTATTATGGATTACTTCAGGCTGTGCTCCAGGACTCAAAGGAGGGGACATCTTCACTTTCCTCTGCTATTAGATCTACTTCAAGTGGGGGAAAAAACAAAAAAGAAAGAGAGAGAAAGTAAGACCTTCAGTTCTTATTCAATTTCTTCATATTTCCCCTTCCTCATCTCCATTTCAAAGTAAAACCTTTCAGTTTTTATATCCCCATGGCCTATGGGAAAAGGACCACTGTTCCTTCAAAAGACAAATGACTAGGATGTCTGAGAATATTAACCAAAAAGATTATTAGAGCAGGTCTGGCCAGAATTTGATGAAGGAGAAGCCCAGGCAGCAAAAGATTAATAAAACAAATGCCCTGATAGATTTACCCATGAATGATTTTTAACCAAAAATGTTTTAACACAAATCAGAAAGATGACAATCTCTAATTCACTTAATTTAAGCAAATGTATCAGTAGAAGATTCAAATTTTTCAATGGACAAATGAACTTTTGTTTTCCCTCATTCTTTCTAAGTGTACTTGTTCAAGTGTTCTGTGGGTCACAGGAGAGAGAGAATTTAGAATCCCTTCCCCTCCAAAGGTACACACATACATACCCACACAGGCACATTAGAACATCAGTAGGATGGGGAATGCCAAGTACAGAGGCATAGCTATGGTATATAAGTCTTCAGCAAATTTGTACTGGAGTGTTTAGTGGTGGTTCCGAACATAGCAAGAAAAATGTTTCTTTGAATGTAAATTAATACATAAATAGTTACTTAAATCAGGTGTTTTTCTAATTCAATAAATAGGTATAATGAATAAAAACTCAGTTCCACCATTAACATATTGACACATTGCTGCCTGTATCTTCATATTCCAATTTACCTTCTTAACTGAAAGTAACTAGGGAACAATGTTGTTTTTTTGTTTTGTTTTGGGTTTTTTTTTTTTTTTTTTTTTTGCCTCCTTTCATTAATTATTGAAAGAAAGAATCAAAGCATTGTAGAACATCAGAGGATTGTCAGTGTAGGAGCATAGAAAGTGAAATACCAAGTGGAGAGACAGGGATCACTAGCAAATCATGTGTAGAGAGAATCTGTTGCGTTGGTCAGAGGAATTATTTGTATTCATATTTCCCCATTGTACATTTATGATGTTGGAGAAGAATATAAAAATACCATGAACTGCCAGAAGAACAAACAAATCTGTGTTGGAAGAAGTACACCCAGAATGCTCCTTAGGAGCCAGGAAGGTGAGACTTTGTCTCTCATACCTTAGATATGTTGTTAGGAGGGAGACCAGTCCTGGGAGAATGACACCATGCTTGGTAAATTGGAGGGGCAGAGAAAAAGAGGTAGATCCCCAATGAGACAGATGTTCATGACAGCAGCATGGGTTTCAGCATAACAATGATTGTGAGGAGAGCACAGGGCTGGGCAGTGATTTGTTCTGTTGTGCATAAGGTCACTATGAGTTGGAACTGACTTAATAGCACCTAACAACAGCAACAACAAATGTTTGAAGTTAGGCACAATGTGTTGAAAAAGGGCTCTTCTTTAAACTTTGTGAACTATTTAATTATCATAAATTAAGTTGAAGAAGTGATGAATAACCCAACATAGAATTTGATTTTCTTTTTAACACTTGACTTGATAACTGGATAGAAATATAAGCTAGCATACAAAAATGTGTAGTTTACTCGCACTGGGATTGATATATCTAACTTGTTCAGCAAATTTTTGCATCTGTAATTTGTGACACTATACAGTAAGCACTGGACTGATAACCAAATGGTCGCTAGCTCAAATCCACTAGCCACTCAGAAACACTATACAGGGTCACGATGAGTCAAAGTCAACTAATGGCACACAACAACAACAACAACAACAGCAGATAGCTAACTTGTAGAAACAGCTTCAGAGTTAGATAATGAGTAATGGGTTGTTGTTCTTGTTGCTAAGTGCCATTGAGTTGGTTCCGACTTACAACGATACTGTATAGGGTTTCTGAGGAGCAGCGACTGGTTTTGAACCACCAACCTTGCATTTAGGAATCCAGTAGGGGTTATATAATGACAACTGTAGAAGAATCGATGCATTTAAATTATAGTGTTGGCGAAAGTACCATGGATTGCCAATACAACAAACACTGTCTTGAAAGAAGTGCAGCCAGAATGCTCCTTAGAAACAAGGAGGTCAAGACTTCATCTCATATGCTTTGAACACGTTGTCCAAACAGAACCTGGAGAAGTACATTTTATTTGGTAAAGTGAAGATCAGTGAAAAGCAGGAAGACCCCCAAGGAGATGGATCATCACAGTGGCTGTAACAATGAGCGCAAATATTACAGTTTTGAGAATGGCGCAGGATCAAGCAGTGCTCTGTTCTGTTGTGCACAGGGTCACTATGGGTCAGAACTTACTTGAGGTTGCCTAACAACAACAACAACAACTCACAAACTTTTATATTCTCTTCATCCTCTGTTTTTCTCTCTCTCTCTCTCTACACACAGGCACAGATGTGGATGAGAGAATGGACAAGTGAGGAAGAGAGCTACAGGGAGAGAAACAAAGGAGACGAGGTGGAAGGAGAGGAGAGAGAAAACATGTGAGAAAGTTAAGAGTGTACAATCATGCAAAATGGGAGAATTTGAATATTGAAAGGGTTTTAGAACTTTTTGTTCTAATTTCTTACCTCATTTTACAAAATATGAAGAAAAGGTTCTGAAAGATTAAATAGTTTATCAAAAGTTACAGAATGAAGCAATGGCAGAAAAGAGGAAGCAAATTCTTATTTTTAGATGTGGTTGGCATTCGTGGAAAGGAGACTCTTTTATTTCCTTATTTTGTCACTATGTAATTACTCCCTACCCAGTACTACCTTCACTTTTCTGTACCTAATTGAAAGTAATGTGTACTGTGCCATTATTTAACCAAGTCTGACACTCCAATAGGAGACACAGTCTGATTAGAGTTGACATAAACATATTATTTCATTTCAACATCATTTTAAAAGACTTCTCTAACCATTTTCAAAATATAAGTATGGCTATTATTTTAAATTGTGCATTAACTGTATAATTTTAAATGGTTCAAGCCCACCAGCTGCTCCTCAAATACCCTATACAAGGTCGCTATGAGTTAGAACCAACTCAATGACATATAACAATAAATGTGGGTGTAAATGTCACAATTACTATTAAGGTGTTAGTTATATTAAAATCTGGTGTTGTTTAATGGATAGATATTTTTTGAAATGGCCAATAAAACAGGTAAATAAAAAGAAATATGCCAATAGAATGTCCAAGTAATTAATAAAATCTTTGCCTCTAAACATGTGAGGTCAAACACAAAGCAGCTCAAAGTAAAGGATGGAAAAACAGCCAGCATTATTATTAATCCACATTTATTTTCAATTCTCTTATTTATCATGATACATTTCTAAATTCTGAAAAATCAATCATAATTAAATCAATTATTTAAAATAAATTTAGTTGCCAGTACAAAATTTCAGACAATCTCTGAGACAAAATTCAAGGCAGTTAATACGCTCACTGGCTTCCATAGAGTTTCAGAACCACTAGGGCCCTGAATGTTGTTATTGTTAAGTGCCATCGAGTTTGTGTCACTCATAGTGACTCTGTATAAGGTTTCTGAGGCTGCAATCTTTCAGGAGCAAAAAGCCTCAACTTTCTCCCAGGAAGTGGCAGGTGAGTTTCAACTGTTGACCTTCTGGTTTGTAGTCCAGTGCTTATCCTGCAGAGAAACAGCACTTCTGACTCCCTGAATGTTATTATTAATTGGTGACAAGTCTATGCTGACTCATAGCGACCCTGTATAGGGTTTATGAGACTATATATCTTTGGGTGAGCAGAAAGTCTCATCTTTCTTCTTGATTAGTGGGATCAAACCCTAGACTTTGTGGTTCATGGTCCAGTGCGTTTTGGACAGATCTACCTTGCTGCCACAAGTCCTAAATGGATATTTAATAATTTAACTATTAAGAGTTTACTAAATTTTCATTTAGCTGTTTGTGATATATGCAGCAATGCATCTTGTTTAATAAACACATTATTGTCTGGGACAGCAGAGGTGTGAAGGGTTTTTAGTTCAGAATTAAGTACAGCTTTGTGTTCCACAGAATTTGCTAATGTGTTGATTGTACTATTCAATAACTTCAGCCTTGTTCTGCTCTAATGTAGTACATGCATGGATAGACATGCAGGCAGAACAGGCTCAAGAACGAAAGCGGGAATACACCAAAAATGCATAGATAGGTTTGATTGAGGATATTTCTACATGTAATCCTGATGTGACTCTGTAGGATAAGCACTGGACTGTGAACTGTAAGATCAGTGGTTCAAACCTACCAGCTATGACTCTGAAACCCTACACAGTGTTGCTGTGAGTTGGAACCAACTCAACAGCACTTAACAACAATTCACCTGTGCTGCAAATAGATACATGGATTAAAAAAAAAAAAAAGATAGATGGGATGGCGTCTCCTATCCTCACTATAATCCCATCAGATTTGTTTGTTCTTCAGGTAGTCCATGGTACAAGGTTCAAGTACAAATTGTTGCTACTTGGCCTCTAATTCACAAATGTATTCCAAACAAAACATGTTTAAACATAAGTCTGTAATCAGTGGATTGCTACAGAGACATTTTCTCTACAATATGATTGTTCAAGCTGCCTTTATTGTTATTGTTGTTAAGTGCTGGGAAGTTGGTTCTGACTCAAAAGCACCTTGTATAGAGTTTCCAAGGAGTGGCTGATGAACTTGAACAGCCAACCTTTCAGTTCAAACCAACCTTGCATTCCAGGGCAGTAAGGAAGCACCGCACGAGGACTGCAAGTGTGTCCTTGTTGTTGTTGTTGTTATGTGCTGTGGAGTCAGTTCCGACTCATAGCGACCCTGTACAGGGTTTCCGAGGCTGTAAATCTTTACAGGAGCAGAAAGCCTCATTTTTCTTCCGTGGAACAGCTGGTAGTTTTGAACTGCTGACCCTGAGGTTAGCAGCCCGATTCGTAAACACTACACTACCAGAGTGATTGATATAAAGAAAAAGAAAATGTCTATTCAGTGGCTTAGGAGGGGTTCTACTGAGCCATTTAAATTTAAAGCAGAGAGTTCAGCTCAAAACTTTATGGAGACAGATTTTTGAAATTCCAAAATGGATAATTGATAGATTTAATTAAAGGACATGGAATGATCACAGGGGCTTATGAGGAAGAAGTCTTGAGAAAATTAAAAATAGCATTGGTGAAAAACAAATCAGGATAGCTGTGCCAAGGCATTTTCTCCCATCATGACAATGCATCTGCTCATTCCCCCGAGGTGGGCAGGCCTGCAGAAGTAGGCACAGGAGCCCAGGTCCCCCAAGGCCACACTTCACTCCTGGAGCAGAATTCACATTCCAGGATGTAAGCAACAGACCACTCCAGCCTCAGGCCACTGTGCTAGCTAATCTTCTGTTCCTGACCCACCTCCAGGAGGGAACAAAGCCCCAAGTTAACATTTACCTGCTTCTGCTTCTGTTAACACTTCCCTTGATCCTTCCCCACTATATATTTGAGGCACCCAATCCCAGGCAGCCCTGTGAAGCTGTTGGCCCCCACTGACCAATCCCAAATGAACTCATATATGCACCCCTATTCCATATAAAATACTCAAACCGGGAAGATGGGGCTCAGTTTCTGGATATGAATCCACTGAGCCACGTGCCAGCACAATAAAAGTCCTTCCTTTGTTACAACCCAAGTGGGGTTGGCAACTCCTTCAGAGCGACTCCAGTGACACCTTGAGGGTAATAACCACTGCCCTATGAAAATCTTTTTGGGAAACATTACTCCATTCACCCTAAAACCCTGATGGTACACCTTCAAACATATTTTTTGCTAAAGAACATTTAAAAATAAACAAGATTTAATCCATTGCAGATGCCAAAACTGCAATCTGACATGATGCATTGAGAGTGCAGAATTCTTCAGTGAAGGATTATTGTTGTTGTTAAGTGCTGTCAAGTCACTTCCGACACATAGAGACCCAGCTCTGGCAGCGTAGTGGTTACGAATCGGGCTGCGAACCTTAAGGTCAGCAGTTCGAAATTACCAGCTGATCGGCGGGGGAAAGATGAGGCGTTCTGCTCCCGTAAAGATTTACAGCCTGGGAAACCCTGTATAGGGTCGCTATGAGTCGATTCTGACTCCACGGCACATAACCACCACCACCACCACCACTACCACCACCTTGGGTTTCCAAGGAGCTACTGATGAGCTTGAAATATCAATCTTATAGTTCAAACAACTTTGCAGTCTGCCACATTAACCCACAGCGCCACACCAGGACTCCGGTGAAGGATTGTTAAGTGCTGTCGAGTCGACTCCAACCCATAGCGACCCTATATAGGGTTTCCAAGGCTGTAAATCTTTACGGGAGCAGAAAGCCTCATCCTTCTCTCGCAGAACAGCTGGTAGTTTCGAACTGCTGACCTTAAGATTCACAGCCCGATTCGTTACCACCACGCTACCAGAGAGGTATGGTAACAGTGCCTTCAGAATGTATGTCAAGACTTAGTAGCTTCACATTTTGGCATTTTTGTTTAATAAAGTTTTCCATGATTTTGTAGGAAAACTTTTACTTACCCATTTATGTTCAGTATTTTTTGTCAACAACATGATTCAAATGCATCAATTCTTCTTCAGTCTTCCTTATGCATTCTCTAGGTTTTGTATGGATATGAGGTCATTGAAAATACCATGGCTGGGTCAGGTGAACCATAGTCCCCAGAATGACAACTCTGCATTTTAACACTCTAAAGAGGATGTTTGCAACAGAATTGGCAAATGCAATATGCCCTTTGATTTCTATACTGCTGCTTCTATGAGTGTTAATTATGGGTCCAAGTGAAAAATCCTTGACAATTTCCATCTTTTCTATGTTTATTGTAATGTTGCTTATTATTTCAGTTGCCAGCAGTTTTATTTTCTTTTAGTTGAAAAGCAATACCTTTTGAAGGAAGCCATCTTTGATCTTCATAAGTAAGTGCTTCAAGTTATCTTCACATTCAGCAAGCAATGTTGTGTCATTTGCATACCTCAGGTTGTTGATAAGTCTTCCTCCAATCTTCAAGTCACCGTCTTCATATAATCCAGTTTCTCAGATTATTTGTTATATTTACATATTGAATATGTATGGTTAGAGGATACAACCCTGATGCACACCTTTCCTGATTTTAAACAATGCAGCACACCCTTGTTCTATTGAAATGATTGTGCCTTGATCTATATACAGATCCCACATGAGCTAGGTTAAGTGTTCTAGCCTTCCCATTCTACTCAATGTTATCAATAGATATGTATGATTCACTCAGTGAATGCTTTTGCATAGCCAATAAAACACAGGTAAACATCTTTATGGTATACTCTGCTTTCAGCCAAAATTCATCTGACATCAGCAATGATAGTCCTCATTCCATGTCCACTCCTGAAATTTTATCAAATTTTTAGGTGTCTCCTAACAATGTAAGGAGTCCTAGTAGCACTGTGGATAAGGCACTAGGCTACTAACCACAAGGTTGGCAATTCAATTCCACTCACCACTCTGTGTGGAAAAAAAAATGACACTGTCTGCTCTCATAAAGAACTGAAGTGTCAGACACCTATATATAGTCCTTATGAGTTGGAATTGACTCCATGGCAGTGGTTTTCATTAGTGAGTCCCCTCAAGGGACTGCTATAATCAATTTCTCATTATCTTCAAGAAAATTCCGCAAGTGTGTAGTATTAATGATATTGTTAGATCATTTTCAAATTCTTTAGATCATCTTCCTTTAAAATGGGCACAAATATGGATCTCTCCCAGCATAGATAATTGAGCACCTTCAGCATTGCATCCATTTGTTGAAGCACCTTAACTGGTATTCTGTCTGTTCCTAAAGTCTTGTTTTTCATTAATACCTTCAGTGAATATCATTAATTCATGATCATATATGCTCCTTCCTGAAATGGTTGAACATTAGCCTATTCTTTTGAACATTAGCCTACTCTTGCATTATTCAATATCTTGCTCATAGAATCTTTCGATATTGCAGCTTTAGGCTTGGATTTTTTCTTCGGTACTTTCAGCTTTAGATATGCCAATCTTGGTCTTCCCTTTTGATTTTCTAAGTCTTTGTACATATCATCATTGTTGCTGTTGTTAAGGACCATGAAGTCAGTTCTGACTCACAGAGTTTCTGAGGCTCCAAATCTTTATGGGAGCAGAAAGCTTCATTTTTCTCCCGTGGAACAGCTGGTAGTTTCAAACTGTCTACTTTGAGGTTTGCAGCCCGATTCGTAACCACTACGCAACCAGAGCTCCTTGTACATATCATTATAATACTTTATTTTGTTTCTTGAGCTGCCCTTTGAATTCTTCTGTTCTGCTTGTTTACTTCATTTATTCCATTCATTTCAGGTAGTTTACATTCAAGAGCAAGTTTCAGAGTGTTTTTTTCAGCCATCCATTTTGTTCTTTACTATCTTCACTCTTTTTTATTTTACTTTCAATATGTATGAAGTCCTTGATGTTATCCCACACCTTATCTGGTCTCCTGTCATTAGTATTCAATGTGTTAAATCTATTCTTGAGATGGTACCTAGATCAGGTGGGATATACTAAAATTTGTTTTTCAGCTCTTCTGGATTTGTTTTAAAATTGATTTAATTTTTTTCAGCTTCAATTTGAACTTACATATTATCAACTGCATATCTATTCCTAAGACAGACCCTGGCATTGATTTGAATGATGATATTGTGTTTCTCTATTGTCTCTTTGGAGTCCAGGTGTGGTGCTATAGGATAAGCACTTGACCTCAAGGTCAGTTTGAACTGAAATGTCCATGGTTCAAACTCACCAGCCTTTCCTCAGAAACTTTATATAGGGTTGCTAAGAGTCAGAACTGAATTGAAGGTACTTAACAACAACACTGCCTCTTTACACAGTTTCAGTCAATTTGATTCTTGATTGTATCTTCCAGCAAGTTCCACTTGTATATTTGTTTATGTTGTTTCAAAAGGTATTTATAATTGATAAAAAGTTGGTCTTGTAAAGTTCCATCATATAATTTCCTGCATTGTTTCTTCCACCAAGGTCAACTTTTCCAACTTTCTTTCTTGGCCACCACTCATCTAACAG
This sequence comes from Chrysochloris asiatica, assembly GCF_000296735.1. Taxonomy (NCBI): domain Eukaryota; kingdom Metazoa; phylum Chordata; class Mammalia; order Afrosoricida; family Chrysochloridae; genus Chrysochloris; species Chrysochloris asiatica. Next base: position 3,660,397 of record NW_006408714.1, read on the forward strand.
TTGTTTATGCTATGGTGGCTTGTGTGTTGCTGTGATGCTGGAAGCTATGCCACTGGCATTTTAAATACCAGCAGGGTACACCTATAGTGGACAGGTTGCAGTCGAACTTCTAGACTAAGATAGACTAGGAAGAAGGAGAGGCAAACTACTTACAAATGTTTAGCCACAGAAAATCTTATGAATAGCAGTAGAACACTTTCAAAAAGAACTAGAATTTGGAAATTGAAACACAATGAATGGCATCAGAAAATTGTTAGATGTAGTGCCAGAAGATGAGAACCTTAAGTTGGAAGACACTCAAAATATGACTGGGGAAAACTGCCTCCTCAAACCATTAAGATCACCATTAAGCTCACCATTAAAATGCCAATAGAGTAATGATTTGGGGACCTTCATTTACTGAGGGGCAAAACTCAAATTGAGGTGGAACAGCTGTAAACATCAATTAATAATCAAAATATGGAATGTACAAAACAGGAATCTTGGAAAACTGGGAGTTGTCAAAACTGAAATGGACCACCTAAGCATTAATATCCCAGGCATTAATAAACTGAAATGGGCAGGTATTGGCCATTTTGAATCTGAGAATCATATGGCTTACTATGCCAGGAATGACAAATTGAAGAGAAATGGTGTCACATTCATAACTAAGAAGAAAATTTCACTATCTATCTTGAAATGTAATTCTGTCTGCGATAGGATAATATCCATATGCCTACAAGGAAGACCAGTTAATACCACTATTATACAAATTTACTCAGCAACCACTAAAGCCAATGATGATGAAATTGGAGAATTCTATCAAATTCTTCAATCTTAAATTTATGAAACATGCAATCAAGATATACTGATAATTACTGATTGTTGGAATACAAAGGTTAGAAACAAAGAGGAAGCATCAGTAGTTGAAAATATTCCTTTGATGACAGTAACTGTGCTGGATTTTCTGTGGCTAAACATTATTTAAAAGAGCTATTCTGAGCATGAAATAAAATATGCAAATTAAATCAGAAGATGCTTGATACATAGTAGGTGCTTAATCAGTGCTAGTTACCTTTGCCTTGTGATGTAGGGTAATTATAGTTTCACTTGTAAATGTGAACAGCTAATGATTTTCCCAAGCATCCCTTTTATGCATCTTAATAGTTCTTTGATCTTATTACCCATTCTTGACAGTGATTGCATATATAAAATATCATACCCTTTAGTCATTTCAGAAAATCACTCAGATGTCTTTGTTTGCAGGATGCTGATCAACAATTAACTGAATCTGACAGTGTGTCTTGAGTTATCAAAAGGACCAAAGGTTCTTACATGTGTTCTAGGTTTCACAAATAGTATTAAGTTGGTACCTTTGTCTTTAGAGAATCTGATCATTGAACAATCTGATGTGTACGTGAATTTTCTATCTATTCAGTTAAAGAGTAGTGAGACATAAAACTGAAGAGATAAGCTGGGGTTGGAACTTGAAATATTATGTAGTTATGTACTACTGAGGTTTATTAAAAGTAAAAATGAAAAATTAACAATTCAAGTTTCTTTTTTCCATATATACTTTAAAATCAACTTGTCAATTTATACCAAAAAAATAATGTTTTAATGATATTGGTTCAAATTTATGGGCTATTTTGGTTGAGTTCATACCTTAACATTTAAAACTTTCAATTCATAAAAACAGTATGTCTCTCCATTTACTTAAGCTTAGTGGAATTGGTGGTAATGTCTACTAAGATTATTGGTTTGATTTTTTTTTTTTTTTTTCCTCTGAAGAATCCCTATTCCTCCTCCTTGTTTTAAAAAAATGGAGTTTGTTTCAGATATGTCCAGATAAAGACTTAATTTCCTGGCTTCTCATGTAAATAGATGGAACCCTGGTGTGGCACTGTAGGATAAGCCTGGGCTGCTAAATGCAAGGTTGGCAGTTCAAACCCACCAGCCACTCCTTGGAAAATCTCTACAGGGTTATTATGCATTGAAACTAACTCCAAGGCACTTAACAACAACAACAACAACTTATAAGCAGATATAGCCAATTAGCATAGATTTCACCTAAGAAAATAGTGTATGGTTAACATCATTCCTGTATGCCATACCAGAGTAGGTGTTACTGCACTATCTATGTATGAATAAGTTAGGATAAAGAAGAGTATATGCCTGTTACTTCAATCTGAACATTAAAATGTGAAATTGGAAAGTTTGGCAGTTTATGAAATTGGAATTAGGCAGTTTATGTACCTAATTCTTCAAAACTTTTGCTTCATGTTAGACTGTATTTGTCCAGGAATAAAATGATTTTTTGATAACCCAAAATTGTATTCTGAAATCAGTATATGGTCTCAGTATTCACTTGTCACTTTCATGTATAGGTCTTGTGTTAATTGAAGAAATTGTATACTTAGCACATAATTGTTTTCTGCATATCATTGGCTCCGGTGAATTTTAGAACTCATTATGAATGATTAATATCTGTGCCTTCAAATCAATAATTTATTAAATTATTTTAATTTATGCCAATATTAACTTAACACTCAAAAACATATACTGAAATCATTACCTTTGCACCCTAACCTGAATGTTAACTATAACTTCATAATTTGAAGGTGTAGCATAACCTCTTCCACAAAATATGGTGTTCTAACAAAGAAATCTATTCATTTTTGCAATTTAAAAAGCGTGATTTATTTTTGTTAAAAAATAGGGGGTAGGAAAAACAACTGTAAAGCTAGCAATACAGTGACAAAACCAGAAAACCAAATGAGGCATTAAAAATTTAGAAGACTCTTGTTTGCAAAGTATCTTATTCCAGGTTTCAGAAATAAAATACAGTTACCATCTGGATAGGAAATTATGTAGAGATGAGGATAGGATAATCTAACAGTAATTTATGCTCAATATCTGAATAAAAATGGCATATTGCTTAATTGTCTACTTATTTCATTTGGCATAAATTGATAATAAAATTAACATTTTCAATCTAAAATTATTGCATGGTTATTCTTGCCCTTTGAAAAGCTTCTCATTCTTTGCACTAATTCCCAATGCTATAAAAACTTTCTTGACCTACATGTTGTAACCATCTGTTCTTTCTTCAGTACTCCCACATTATTGTATCTAGATTTGTGCCATCTTCTTATTTCTTCTTCCCTGTGCAATATTTTGCTTTGCACAAGTTTGTTTCTCTCACTCATTGTTCTGTGCCAATGAGTCTCTTCCAACTCATAGAGGCCTAGTGGGCCACAGAACAAAACACTACTTGGTCCTACACCATCTTCACATTGTTTCTATGTTTGAGTCCTTACAACCACTGTGTCAAATCCAGCCCTATGGGGTACTCCCTACTCCTTATTGACCCTCTACTTTAACAAGCATGATGTTCTTCTCCACTGACTAATTCCTTCCGATCACACGTTCAAAGTAAGCGAGACAAAGTCTTCCCTTATCACTTTTAAGGCGCTTTCCTGCTGTACTTCTTCCAACATAGATTTGTTTGTTTTTCTGGTAGTCTGGTAGGCATTAACTTGGTAGATATCAACACCATAATTCAAAGGCATCAATTTTTCTTAGGTCTTTCTCACTCATTGTCCACCTTTTACATGCATATGAGGCAACTGAAGAAACATGACTTGAGTCAAGTATTACTTTAGTCTTCAAAGTGAAATATTTGATTTTGTAACATTTTAAAGAAACCTTTGTCAGCATATTTGTCCAATGCAACATGTCATTTGATTTCCTGACTGCTGCTTCCAAGAACATTGATAATAGACCCAAACAAATGAAAACCTTGACAACTTCAGTTTTACTATATGTTATTATTGATCCATTTGTGAGGATTTTTGTTCACTTTATGTTGAGGTGTAATCCATATAAAAGGCTGTAGCTTTTCATCTTCAACAGTAATTACATCAAGTCCTATTCACTTTCTGCCTATCACATTTTGTCAATGAGTTTTTCTCCAATTATGATTCATGCTTTCCAATTCCTCCATATGAAGTCCAGCCTCTTGGACCACTTGCCCATGATGCATATCTAAACAATCATGGGGAAAGGATATAACCCAGATACTCAACATCACTCACCCCCATTATAAAACACTTAGTATCTCCTTGCACCTAAGGAATGGCTGACACTTGACCCATGCACAGTTTCTACATGAGCATTATTAAGTGCTCTGGAATTCCCATTTCATTCAGTCTGCCATGACCCACATAGTTAAATGTCCCCACATTCGGGCTGGATTCAGAGGAGGGGATGAAATTAGGTATGTCATTATTGGTGTTGGATAGATCTTGAATGAGGGCTGAAAATTCCAGCATAAGGTTTAACTGTGTTTTGTTGAGTATGCAGAGGTGTTCAACCATGTGGATAATGAACGATTATGGAATTTTATCAGTAGGGAGTATTTAACGTAAGACAAGTTCGTGGACTTTCTTCTTTCCTTTTTTTCTTTCTTGTCAACCTTGCTTCTTTTCTTTTCTTTTGTATTGTATTGCTCAGATTGCTTGACAAAATTTATTTTCTCTAAAACATGCAAGATACAAAGATGCAAGATGCTAATAGTCATAACTTTTATACAACTATGTGAAGTACTTAATGTTCTCATAAACATTAATATTTTGAAGATAATTTCTATATATAGTAGAAAAAAGGCAAGTAATTATGCTAATGAGTTTTAGAATCAACATTTCCTTGTGCTAGAGAATACAATGGGCTTAAACATAATAATTGTGCAAATGGCCCAGGACCAGGCAGTGCTTGTTCTGTTGTACCTAGGATTGTTATTAGTCAGAATCAACTCAATAGTACCTAACAACAACAGAGAAGATAGAATTATAATCAAATAAATTAAGTCTAAATCTATAGCATTAAAATTGAACTGGAAGTATTAGATGGAATGTTGATTCAAAAATATATACTATTTCTGCTCTGTCTATTGAAATTACCTGTGAGCAATCCCATTCCAGTGGCAACAAATACCACTAATGCCATGATTTTGTTCATTGTTGTGTTCCAGAATTCCTTTCAGAAGGAACCTTTTGTTCATCTTAGAATTTCACAATTGGGATCCAGTTGTGTTTAAATGAATGCTTTATTGTTAATGCTTTGTGTTGTTTTGCCTGCCCCATTTTAATGTCTCATCAATTTCAGAGCTGATCTGTATGCTAAACTTATCTTGATCTCTGGGAAAACCAAAAGGTAATACATGGCATAGTAATTTCAGCTCTTATGTCTTGGGAATGAATGATTCAATAAGAACCAGATGAGCAAACCATTTGCCTCTCTTTTAGATATAGAAAGACAAATTCTCTGTTCTCAGATTTCCAGGTGCAATCTTCAAACTATGTACCAACTTGAGAATTTAAGAATATTTCAGCCCTATATCACGTTACTCTAGGGAAAGAATGAGGTGATGGAATCTGGAAGTTCTTTCATGGATCACCCTGAGGGTGCTTGGAAACACAGATTTTATTAGCAAACACTAACAGTCTTCTGTGAATAGAGTCTTTTTCAGAAAATCATAAAATGATAATTTCATCTGAGACCTGAGTAAAAGCAAAATCTCCTATCTTATGCTGGTCCATGACTTTCTGTAAATATGAAAAATACAGTTTCATGTTTGTTTCCACCTTATCAAAACCAGCAACTAAGGGATAATCTTAAGCTTTTAATAAGTTATTTTAGCTTATCCCATCAATGTACCTATGCCTATTTCCAATCCCCACACTCTGTGATAGTATTACAAAAGTGAATTCAGAGAGAAACAGTCAAGAATGTAAAATGAATCCAAGATTTTACAAGAGTTCTTTTGATACTTCTTCAAAAGTGTAGCTTTTTCTTTATAATATGACACAGCCATAAATACATACTACTATCATGGAGGAGTCCTGCTGTGGTGCTGTGGGTTAATGCACTGGATTTAAAGTCAGTTTGAACCATAAGGTCAGTGATTCAAGCATACCAACTATTCCTCAGAAACCCTATAGCGGGTCCCTATGAGTTGGAACCAACTTGACAGCACTAAATAATAACTATCATGGAGCCCTAGTAGTGTAGTGGATTATACTGACCTGCTAACTGCAAAGTCAGCAACTGGAATATACCAGTTACTCCACCAGAAAAAGATTAGGTTTTCTAATACCATAAAGTTTTACAGTCTCAAAAGATGATTATTAGGCAGTAAGGCTGAACAAGCTCTCTATAGCAAGGAAATGGAAAACCAGACAAGACAGATGCAGAAGAAAGTCCTGGATCTCTGTCTTCCAGAGGAACAGATAGAAAAGTGGATCCAGTGCTTACTGGGAGACAGAGATGAGACGATGTTGTGACTCAAGAACAGTGTCAGCCATCTTAAAAGTTCAGGAACGTCTTTAGAGACAAGAAAACATATTCATGTGGCAAAAACCTACCTGTGGCTCATGGAGACAAAGGTATGATATATTTATTTACTTATTTCTTCCTTATTTGCTGACCAGCAAACAACCCCATGGAATTTCCTGCTTTCCAGGCATTCAGAGTCTCTTAGAGGTTGTAAGCTGAGGGAGAAGCTATATACAATAACCTAACTAGGGCTTGTATCCAAATCTGCAAAGCCTACCTTGGCCAGCCCTAAACTGGCTGTCATTAGGAGAAGGGGCTTTAGGGACACATAGGGTAGAGAGGGGGAAAAAAGTTAAGGAAATGAGATGGGTGATTTGTGTGGACCTACCCTCCGGATGCAGTGTGACCAATTTGAACTTTCTCAGAAGGCTGCGAAGGCAAAAGGCTAATTGGTGGCAGAACACACTCCCTATTGGAAGATCAAAAAACATTGATTTTTGGTCCTCACCTCCCTGCCTTCTGTGTTGGCTGTTACTTTGTTATTGTTTTGTTTTTTGTTTAAAACCAAAATCTGCTTAAACCACTCTGAATTGAACTGTACAAACAATGAACAGAAAAGCTCATCTACTGATCACACCTACCAGGAGGCACTTGGTGAGTGCCTAAGAATACACCAACATACAATTATCAAATTAATACAAATAAAAAACAAATGCTTAAAAAGTAGCAGAAAATCGATGCTCACTTGCAGAAACAAGACTGAGTGCTCAAACAAACAACCAAAAGGAAGAATTAGAAAATGCTTTTGAAGAAGAAGAGGCACTGGAATGACCAGTAAAAGAAATCAGGAAAATGATGTTGAGATACATCCAAATGTTAAACAGATAGTTGAGGAAAGTAAGGAAGAATTCAGAAAAGTGCTACAGACAACCAAGCAAAACAGATAGTGTTGGAAACAATACAAAATCTATGATCGAAGGTCCAGATGATCAACAATAAACTATCAGAAATGGACAATACACTGAAAGGGCAAAGGAGTAGAATTAAATCAATGGGGGCCAGAATTAGTGAATGTGAAGATAGATCTCTCAATACAGTAAAGATAGAAGAACAATCAGAAAAAAGAATGAGAACAGCTTAAGATCATATGATACCACATGAAGAGGAATCACCTAAGGTGATTGGAATTCCAGAACATGAAGAGACAAAGAAAAACCACAGAAAAGAGAGTCAAAGAACTGCTAGAAGCAAATTTCCCTAAAATTATGAAAGAAAAGAAGATAATCATTCAAGAAGCTGAACGAATCCAAGACAGGGTAGATCACAAAAGAAAATCATTAACACATATCATAATCAAACTCTCCAATATCAAAGATAAAGAAAGAAAGAATCCTGAAAGCAGTCAGAGAAATACAAAATGTTATCTACAAAGGAAAACCCAAAAGATTAAACTCTGATTTCTAAGCAGAAATCATGCAGGCAATAATGCAATGGGAAGAGATAGATAAAACTCTGGGTGAAAAAAAAAAAAAAAAACTGCCAACCAAGAATTATGTACCTAGCAAAGCTGTCCTTCAAATATGATGGGAAAATTAGAATATTCCAGGATAAGCAAAAATTAAAAGACTTTGTAAAAGCCAAGCCAATGCTCCAAAACATAATAAAGAGAGTTCTTTGTACTAAGAACCAACAAGAGCAGACAACAACCAGAGATTGACGTACATGGCAATATCTCCTGGAATTCAGTCCTGATATAGAAGAGTCCAGACCAGAACTAAACTACAAGAATGAAAATAGGGGATCTGGTATGTCAGTCTACGATCAGGACAAAGGCAAAGCAAAGGGCAAGAAAAGTATAGGTGGTGAGGAGGTAAGGTAGACTCAGGATAAAACAGACTGTTTTAAAATGAGGAAGAAACTAGCAAAGTGCTGGGTAATCTCAAAGAAAGTTAATACACTTTCTTCTTAAATCAAGAACAGATAAATAAGAAGATTTTGAAAAAATTAAAACTGTGATGAAATTTACAAGTGAAAGCACACACACAAGAATTAACTCAGCACAGGAAAACATGTAGAACAATGAAACTAACAGCACCCTATACACATATATACAAAAAATTAAAAAAAAACCCAGTAAAGTGACAGCAATTAACCCATACCTAAGGAGCTCTGGTAGCATAGTGGTTACGAATTGGGCTGCTAACCTCAAGGTTGGCAGTTCAAAACTACCAGCCATTCCACAGAAGAAAGATGAGCCTTTCTACTCCTGTAAAGATTTACAGCCTTGGAAACCTTGTACAGGGTTGCTATGAGTCAGAACTGACTCCACAGCACATAACAAGAACAATTGATAATTACACTGAATGTCAGTGAATTAAATGCACCAGTCAAGAGACAGAGAGTATCATATTGGATAAGAAAACAGTATCCTTCAATATACTGTCTACTAACACACAAAGACAAAAAGAGATTAATAATTAAAGAATGGAAAATAGATCTAGTTAATTGTAATAAAAATGAGCAGGGGTGGAAATATTAATCACTCAAATTAAATTAATCACTAAATTAAGCTTTATGGCAAAAACCAACATAAGAGACATGATTAAAGAGTCAATTGAACAAACAGAACATAACCATATCTTTGCTCCCAACAAAAGAGCCTCATAACAAAACCATAACATAACAAAAAATGATATATCATGACCAAACGGGATTCATTCCAAGGATGCAGGGATGGTTCAATATTAGGAAAATATCAATCATATACATTTTTTAAAATGAAAAGAGCCATATGATCACATGGATTGATGCAGAAAATGCATTTGGCAAAATCCTACACCAATTCTTGATTAAACACACACACACACACACACACAAAAAAAAAAAAAAAAAACACTAAACAAAGTGGGGATTGAAAGGAAATTCCTCAATATAATTTTGCATATACAAAATCAACAGCCAGCATCACTTTTAATAGAACGAAATTCAAAGCATTCCCTTTGTGAACAGGAGCAAGACAAGGATGCCCTTTATCACCACTCCTATTCAATATTGTGTTGGAAGTCTTAGCCAAAGATACAAGGCAAGAAACAGAAATTAAAGGCATCCAAATTGGCATAGAAGTAAAACTTTCTGTATTTGCAAATGATACGATCCTATACATAGATGATACAATATGATCCTATACATATGATCTCAAAGACCCAGCAAAAAAGTATTGGAATTCATTGGAAGATTCAGCAAAGTGGCAGGATTGTGGTTGCTATTATTAGATGCTATCAAGTTGGTACGGACTCATAGTGACCCTACGCACAACAGAAGGAAACACTGCCCAGTTCCACACCATCCTCACAATCATTGATACGTTTGAACCCATTGTTGCTGCCACTGTGATAATCCATCTCACTGGGGGTTTTCCTCTTTTTCTCTGGCCTTCCAGTTTACCAAACAAGACATCCTTCTCCAGTGACTGGTTTCTCCTGACAATATGTCTGAACTGTATGAGGTAAAGTATGGTATCCTGGCTTCCAAGGAACACCCTGGCTGTACTTCTTCAAACACAGATCTATTTCTTCTTTTGGCAGTCCATGGTGCTTTCAATATTCTCCTCCAACACCATAATTCAAATGCACCAATTCTTCTATAGTCTTCCTTATTCATTGTCCAATGTTCACATGCAATAAGGTTTTTGAAATACCATGGCTTGGGTCAGGCACACCTTAGTCCTCAAACTGACATTTTTTTTTCTTCAATACTTTAAAGAGATTTCAAGCAGCAAATTTGCCTAATGCAATACATTGTTTGAATTTTTGACTGCTGCTTCCATGTATAGGAAGACTTAACATTGTGAAAATGTGAATACTCCCCAAATCAACAGACAGATATAATGCAATCTCAATTCAGATTTCAACAACATTCTTGAAGGAGATGGAAAAAATGATCATGAACTTTATATGGAGAGGAAAAAGACCTCAGATAAGCACAGCACTGTTTGAGATGAAGAACAAAGTTGGAGACCTCACTCCCTGATCTCAAAATTTACTACATAGTCACAGTGGGCAAAAGAGTTTGGTACTGGCACAATGAAAGATACATAGATCAATGGAACAGAATTGAGAATCCAGAAGTAAATCCATCCACATACAGTCAACTAATCTTTGAAAATGTGCCAAAATACATTAAGTGGGAAAGAGATCATCTCTTCAACAAATGGTGTTGTCAAAACTGGAAATCTACTTGCAAAGAATGAAACAAGACCCATATCTCACACAATATACAAAATCTAACTCAACATGGTTTCAAAACTTAAATGTAAGTCCCAGAAATTTAAAGATCATCAATGAAAAAAATAGGGACAACAATTTGGTGAACTGGACCTTCGCTTAAGGAAGTAGTTGCTCAAAATTTCAATTGAAAGAGAAAGAGTTCTTCATATCAAGGATCAAGTCTGTCCCCTCAGTACACAAGTTTGATAGGGATAGGAAACTTAGACACTAGCTACTAAAAATGTGGGGCTATAAAGGCATGAAGTATCTGACTTACAAGCTTTCAAGAGTGTACTTAGTTTCAGAATGAGGGGGGCAATGTAGAATCCCCATTGAATAGTTTTCCTCTTGATCAAAAGGATCTGGTTAAAGGGAATGGGGGAGGGTGCAGATAGGATATTTTTATTCCATAGTGAGTAATTTTTATCATGACTAATTGCAATTATCACAACTGTAAATGTAGAAGATATGAACAAAATTAAAGGGGTGGGCAGTTAATCTTTCATTCCAGGAACAGAGGACCCTAGGACCATCAAGAGGGAGGATGAGTGAAGCATGGGATCCTAACCAGAAAATGGTGATAGCAAGGAAGGAAGAAGAGGTGAAGGCATAGAGAGATAGAGTAGCTGAAGAATCTATACCAAGGGAATGAGAAAGACTGTGTGTCTGTGGGAAGGAGGCTAGCTTGTGAAATGTGCCCTTTAGACATTTAAATGAATATAAATTTCCTGTGTATTTGTGTTTATTAAAAACAAAACAAAACAAAAAACAGAGGTAAATACTGTTAACCAATGGTGCATTCAGTGCATTGAGGAGATTGTAATCATTTCAATGAAACAAAAATGATTTGTTGAGTGTAAAACTGTAAAATTGATGATCTGCCCTGTAAACTGTCACTCAATTCACAATAAAAACTTTAAAAAAATAGGGACTAACTTGGGGTCTCTAATACATGACATACAGGCACTTTCAAACATTGCAAAAAACATACAAACAACAGAATACAAAATTGATGACTGGGACATACTAAAAATTAGAAATTAATGTGCTTCAAAATATTTCACCAAAAGAGTGAAAAGGGAGCCCACATACTGAGAAAAAAATTTTTTGCAATGACACATCAGACAAGAGACTAATCTCAAAATTTTATTGAAAACTACAACACCTCTACAAAAAGAAGACAAACAACTCAATTAAAAAATAGACAAAGAACATGAACACATACATTACCAAGGAAGGCATTCAGGCAGCCAAAAAAACATATAAAGAAATATTTACAATCATTAGCCATTGTTGTTGTTAAGTGCTGTCAAGTCGATTCCAATCTGTAGGAACCCTGTATAGGTTTCCAGAGGAGTGGCTGGTGAGCTTGAACTGCCGACCTTGTGGTTCAACCAAACTTTGCAGTCCAGCACATTAGCCCACAGAACCACATGAGGACTCATAGAGATGTAAATCGAAACAACAATGACGTATCCTCTCACACCAACATTAAGAGAGATGTTAAAAATAAAGTAAACACAGCAAATGCTGGCAAGGGTGTGGAGTGACTGGAACCCTCCACACTGCTGGTGGGATTGTAAAATGGTTCACCCACTCTGAAAAATGGCATGGCTCTTCCTCCGAAAGCTGGTAATAGAACACCTTAGGACACAGCAATTCCTCTACTTGAAATATATCCACAAGAAATATGAGCCAAGACATGACTAGATATATTCACACCAATGTTCATTGCAGCATTATTCGTAATAACAAAAAGATGGAGACAGCCTAAGTTTCCATCAATCATCAATGGAAGAATGAATAAACAAACTCTGGTACATACACATAATGGAATACTATGCAACCTTGAAGAATTATGATGAATCTGCAGAACACCTCAAACCATGGATGAACCTTGAGGACATTATGTTAGTAAAATTACTCAATCACAAAATGACAAATATTGCATGAGACCATTATTATAAATGCTTAAGAAAAGCTTTCCAAACTAAAAGCAACATTCTTTGATGATTACCAGGGGTGGGAAGAGGGGAAGGTAATTCTCTGGTTAAGAGGTAGACACATATTAGTTCAGGTGACAGAGAAGGCAATATGCAAGGAGGGGGAGGGCAATACACAAGAAGAGGGAAGGTGGCATATCAACAAAGAAGATGGGGAAGTATGCATGAGCTAAATGGGATAGAGGTAAATAGGGATTTATACACAACCCTGGAACAATAGTGTTCTGTTATAACAGAGGTCAAAACATAGTCTGAATTGGTAAAGGATGGAGAAAAATGTTAAGTGTTTGACAGTTTTGTAGATATTGGTTTCTTCTGCCTACTACTGTAAAAATAGATATTTAAATGTGATAGAAATAAATCTTAGGAATTATGATTACAGAAATCTTTTAAACCCCTCTTCTTTCTATAACTGACTGAATTTGCTAAATGAAGAAGTAGAATTTGCTAGAGAAATAGGCTTCTTGTTAAGCATTTTTGGAGTATGGGTGTTAAGTGGATTCCCATTTGAAAAGACATGCAGACCAACCCAGAATGGCTGGGAGAATAGAAGATTCTTATTGAAATAAAGACCAGCAAGAAAAAAAAAAAAAAAAAAACAGGCTGTTTGGCTATTAGAATATCAAGTAAGCTGTTTGCATTGGAGGAATCCAGGCAAGAAAAGCCAGCCCATCAAAGAAAATCCCTTTCTAAGACTGAAAGTCAAAAGAAAGCCATGAGAAGTTTAGTATGCTGTCTGGTGACCACCCTACTCTACTTGTGAGAGGTAGTTGGGGACATGCAGCAATGAAGACATGGACTGAGTTTGGCCATGTTCCATTGACACCTTTTGACCTTAAGATGAGAGAGAAAAGTTGGCTCATCTGATGTTTAGGGAGATGTGTGAACTCCTGAGCCAATGGGTACTACCTAGCCACTGAGAGCTAGAGCTGAGAGTAAAGTGGTTAACTTGTTTGAAATTTAGTGAGGTGTGCATGTACTCCCAAACTTGCAGCTAGTACCTATTTGGCCTAGCTTGGATGGCTAGCTGACCAGAACTCTATCAGATGAAGATAAAAATGCTTGATACTATAATCAAGTGTAAATTGCTACAATTTGATGAACTAGACCTTAGCATATGGATGCAATTGCTCAAAATTCCAAAAGAAATAGAAAGTTTCTGCATATCAAGGATCAAGCTTGCTTCCTCAGTACACTGGGATGATAAGGATGGGCAATTTAGACATTGGCTATCAAAAATGGGGAGTTAAAAAGACATGAAGTGGCTGACTTACAAACTTTCATGAGTGTGCTTAGTTTGAGAATGAGTTGGGTAAGGAAGACTCCCCACTGAATAGTCATCCTCTTCTTCAGATGGATCTGGTGAAAGGGGATGGGGAATGATGGTGATAGGATTTATGTTTCAATTGTTAGTTATTGTTAATAGGATTGTGATTGTAACAACTGTAATTGTAGAAGATGTGTAACTAAAAGGGGTGAGTAGTTCATCTTTCATTTTAGGAACAGAGGATCCCAAGACCATCAAGAAAGAAGAGCATGAGAAGAGTGTGAGATCCTACTAGGGAAGTACCCATAGCAGAGACAGTGGCAGAGGTGATGTTGTGGAGAGATAGAGCAGTTGCAGACTCTAGGGCCATGGACTGAGAAAGGCTATGTGCTTGTGAGCAGGAGGTAGGCTTGCAAAATGTACCCTTTGGACATTTAAATGAATATATATTTTTTGTTTTATATATGTACATGAAATATTTTTGCTTTGTTGAATTGTGAAAAATAAAATGTAAAAGGGAAGTCACAGGGAGCAAATAGGATAACTGTTGTTGTAGGGAAGGGCTTGTAATCATTGAGATGAAGCAAAATGTATGATTGGTTGAGGGTAAAACTGTTAGCCTTCACTCAATTCACAATAAAAAAGCTAGAAAGTAAATATTTGCATCCTTGGAAATCCTATACATGATTGTTATGAGTTGGAACCAACTGTATGGCACACAGTCACCACCATCATGGAAGCAGAAGTCAAGAAATCAAAAGATATATTGCATTAGGCAAATCTGCCGCACAAAACTTCTTTAAAATGTTCAAGAGCAAAGATGTCAGTTTGAGGACTGAGGTACGACTGACCCAAGCCATGGCATTTTCAATAATCTCATGTGCATGTGAAAGTTGGACAGAGAATAAGGAATATGTAGAAGAAGTGATGCATTTGAATTATGTCATTGGAGAAGAATACTGAAATTAACGTGGCCTGCCAGAAATACAAAATCTATGTTGGAGGAACTATCGCCAAAAAGCTCCTTAGAAACCACAATGATGAAACTTCCTCTCACATACTTTGGACATTTATACATTAGGTATTAGTCCCTGTAGGGCATTATGCTTGGTAAATTAGAGGATCAATAAAAAAGAGAAAGACCCCTAAAGAGATGTACTGACGCAGCACCAATGGGCTCCTGCATAACAATTGAGAGGATGGTGCAAGAACATTCATTTTGTTGTGTATAGGGTCACACTGTGAGACAGAACTGACTTGATGGCACCTAACAATAGCAACAACTATCTTTTTTGTTTATTCTTTTCAAATATGGTTGGTCATTTTATTACCAACCCCCCCCAAAAAAATGCAAAAAGCAAATGTCTATGAACCTTTCTTCGTGTCAATCTCAGATCAACCCAAGAGAAAATACAAGGCTGTTGACTAGATTTTTAAATTAACTCAACTCTCTTTACCTAGCTTTAGTGTCTGGCAGGCAAGTTCTTGATACACTAAAGAAGTGAAACGGAAATAAATCAGTCATGGCTAAAGAAGTAATCTTAGTTAAAACTAATGAGGAAGCTAATTGGAGTCATTTATCTTCATGTCAGTTCCATTATTACATTACGACTCTTTGTGTTAAAGTGGTCAAAGTGTGAATAAACAATTTATCAGGTTCTTTCATTGCTGAAACAAGGACATTAAAATAGATGTTGTTTCTGAAAAAGAACCTGAAGCCAATATAAAGTATAATTTTATTGATTTAAACTAAAACTTTTTATTTCTACCTACTTGTGGTACTGTAGGATAAAATACTGGACCACAAGGTCAGTATGAACCTCAAAAATGGTCATTCAAGCCCTATACAGAGTCTCTATGAGTCAAAATGGACTTGACAGCACTTAACAGCAACCCTATTAGGTATGTAATTGAACTATTGACTTTGTGACTTTTTGTACCAATTTCTATGTTTCAGAGTCATTAAAGTCATTTTACGTATAGACATTATCTCTGTTTTTGGAAAATTCCTTTATTTTATATTTGAGATAACATAATGAGGTCAAGGAGTGACTAGTGGATATGAGCCACCGACCTTGCTGTTAGCAGTACATTGCTTATCCTACAGCAGTACACCAGAACTCCATATGTACCACTGCTCAATTATCTGCTTATTAGCAATAATAATAATGGCCAATAATTTATACACAATATCAACTATGTATTGTTATAAACACATTTCACAAGTAAATAAACAGGGGGAAGTAGGACTGGCTGGAAGATAGAGTAGAGATACAATGAAGATTGCCTTCAACAATACCACAGAATACCAGATGAAGCAGATTCAGCGGAGAGCTCCAAAAGTCTGAACCACATATGTAGGAATATTTAAAAAGTTTGAAGGCTTATAGCTTGTGGAACTTGTAGCAAAAGTAAAAAACCATGTACTTTTGAATTTGCTGTGTTTTGCAGCCCAGAGCTGACAACTTGGGCAAGATCAAATGACAAGACAGAGTGGGGAACAGACCCACCATGGAATAATAATGCTGTGGGAACCTCTGAAAAAGGAGGACAATAAACTTTGTCTGTTTTGCTTAGTTCTGATTTTTTTTTTTCTTTTTTATAAACTTCCATTCTGGTGACTAGAGAGGGAGGTGGAGCGAGCAGACACAATTTACCACCACCACTAGTAGATTCTGTTGTGACACATATGCACAAATACTCTCAACCCAAGAGCTGGCCCTGAACTGTTTTTTAAAGGCCAGAACAAGGGGTGAGGAGAGGGAATGAGATTTTAAAAACAAAACTGGCCAAAAATTAAATTAAATCCTGAGATATAGCAGAACAACCAATAGTGGCATCTTGAAATTTATCAGTGGCCTTGAAGGCAAGAAGCTGAAAGAGGATATTAAAGTCACTCATATTAGGCTAAAGATTTTTTTTTTTTTTCCTTCTCTCCGTCCTCTCCCCTTTCTGCTATTATAGACTACAGTATCCAATCTAGATTTTTTGTTGTTCTAGCTGTTTGGTTTTTTTTATTTATTTTTTCCTTCTTTCTTTCTTGTTTTTTATTTTTATTTACTTTTGTTGTTGCTGCTTTATGCTCCTCTTTTTACATTTAGGGGAGTCTTTCACTCTATATATTATCCAAGAAAAGAGAGCAACAATTGCCATATAGTCAAGCTACAATCACACTCTATAAAACACCCAAATCCAGGCAAGAACCAATACCAACTGTCATATACCAGGGAAACAGACAACACCTGTGAAAGTTATTCTGAGTTAAGCAATAAGAAAAGTGAAAAGGGAAGCTCACATCCTGATCACATCTACCTGGAGGCAATCACAAAGCATAAAAAAATACCGTAACACAAACTCAATTAAGTATTAAGGCCACAGAAGATAAATATTTTAAATGCCCAAGAAGAAAAGTAGATGACCATATCAGCACATATCCAGAAACAAGATAAAGTATCTTAGAAAAAAGACCTAGAGGTAAACCTAGACTACATTCTGGAAGGAGGGCAGGCCTTGGAAATGCCTGAGAAGGAATTCAGAAAAATGATTATAAAATGTTTCAAAACACTTTATAATGGAGTTGAGAAAAATAAGCAAAAAGTCAGGAAAGCGCTACACTAACAATCAAATAAGATAGATACAGCTTTGGATAC
>NW_006408714.1:3683976-3696377 GCF_000296735.1 Chrysochloris asiatica
AACCAGCCTGGAGTGGCTAGAAGAACTGAAAGACCAATAGGAAAAATACAAAACAATAAAGGCAGTCCAACTGACTACTTCAAGAAAGCAAGTTGCTCACCCAGGAGACATCAAGGCAAGTGGCCAGGTCCCCTCATGGCAAACTCCAATCCAACACCAAGACTCAATGGGAATATACTAGCAGATATGCACTCTGACTGGTGACCATGTTGGTCACCGATAAGGGAAAGTGAGGGAAAAACAGTGTTGAAGCTGCGAGCTAAGCCCTACCACATTCAATAGATTCCTGTGAACCCAGATGGAGGCCTGGTTGGCCAGCAGTTTGGCAAGACCTGGGGACTCCTGGCTCCAGAGTCAATGACCTAGCCACAGAGGACTAGAGTGGAGAGTGAAACATCCAGCTGATAAGAGAAGGCATATATGCACAAGAACACCCACACTTGCAGATAATACCCACTTGACCTGGCTTTAATGGCGGGATGATCAGAACTCAACTAGAATAAGGAAGAAGATGAAAAAAAGAGAAATCTAATACAATTTGATGAACTTGACCTACTCCTATGGATGCAGTAGCTCAAAAGAGGGAACAAATCTTTACAGTGAGGAACATTCCACCCTCACGATACACAGTGTACATAGGAATGGGCAACTTGGACATTGGCTACTCAAAATGGGGGGCTGCAAAGGCAATAAGTGACTGGCTTACAAGCTTTCAAGAGGGAGTCTAGATCCCGAGGGCATGAAGGAGGGTAGAATCCCACTGAATAGTATCCAATCTGTCTGGGCGGGGCTGCTTAAAGGAGATAGGGATAAGTCTCTTATTGTACAATAGTGAATAATTGCTATCAAGATTGACTGTGAGGATTGGAAATGTAAAGGTGAAAGTTTTGTAGCAAAAGGAGGGAAGTAAGATTGACTTTGCAGTCCAGGAACAGAGGTTCCTGGGACCATCAAGGGAGAAGAGCAGAGAGTGGGACCCTACCCAGAGAAACAGTAACACCAGAGATGGAGGCAGAGACAATGACGTGGAGAGATAGAGTGGCTGGGGACTTTAGACCTAGAGAGGGTGAGGGGCTGTGTACTGATGACCAGGGGTCAGGCTTGCAGGGTATACCCTTTTGTTGGTTGATGATCCCTGGAAGGGATTGTAACCATGGCAATGAAACAATATACAATAGGAGGAATGTAAAGCTAATGTTCTCCCATGTAAACTATTATATAATTCACAATGACATTTAGAAACAAACAAACAAAAAGTAAATAAACATTAGGAAGCATACAGAGAATTTCAAATTCGTCCCTTTTATCTCCTGATATAATTGAAAAACACAGTATTATCTAGTGTTTGCAAAATAACTGACAAAAGATTGAAGATTATACTGGAGGAAGCTGGAAAGACACTAATTAAAGAGAAAACAGTGAAAAAAATTATCTTCAAACATTAGCAAATTGTATCTCATGAGTTCTTTAAAATTATATTTTTTCAGTAGATATTTTATTATTGCCTCCTTTCAATGTCTTCTTTTCTTATCTCTCCCCTTTTCTGGCTCTATGTAGCACTGTAGCATAAACACTGGACAACAAATCACAAGATTGGTGGTTCAAATTCACCAGCATTCCTTGGAAACCCTATGCAGGCTTACTATGAGTCAGAATTGGTTCAATGGCACTTAAAAACAAAAACAATAGAAACATATGTAGATTGGGAGCAGGGTAGTGCCATAAGGTAAATCATCACAGTCCCGTAAACAAGTTTTGGAGATCACAAGTCGGAATGACTTGACAGCACTTAACATATGTTAAATAATAAAGAAAGAGAAATGCATACTATCTACAAAATAGGATACCTACTGTTAAAATCCCCAAAGCAAGTAGCTGTCTAAACTTAATAAATATGTTGTTGTTGCTAATGTCATCAAGTCAGTTTTGACTTATACAGCAATCTGTTATAGGCTTCCTGAGGAGCAACTTATGGGTTTGAATCACCAACCTTGTGGTTATCAGTCCAGTGCTTATCCTATAGTACCATACTATTAATGTGATTTTAAATGAAAAATAAAATAACACCATAAAAGTAATTATATTTTATGTCTGCTCAGATCATTATCTCAATTTGCACATCGCAAAATGGGATTGCAAGTGGGTCTTGAGAAAATCATTAAAATAAATACATCATTGTCATAAATCAGCAACTCTGTCAAAGGTACTATTTAGGTATATTAATCATTGAATAGCTGTATCTTAATTATCTTTTTATATACACCACTTTCTTTCTCTTTTATTTATCCTTTGTCTCAAATACAGTCCTCCAGACTTCTCTTATGAGCCTTCTGGAAGTTGTTACACAGTCCATTTTGCAGCCTTCTTCTCTGGAATTAATTTCCTCTCTTCTTGTCTTTGCAGAGAACTTGCTCTCTTCCTGGTCATAGGTTTACTTCAAGTCTTTTGCAAGTCTGAAGTGGGAGGGGCTTGGGGGTTCTGAACTGCTACTTCTTAGACAACACTTGCAGTATTTTTAGACTGAAATATAAAGAACAGAACTAGGGTGCACATACAGGTCTGTTTCAGTCTATGTTTTGCATTTTCTTTACTACTGAGGCAATGCTGTAACAACAGCAAGTTGATTGTGTGCCATACACTGTGTAATTTGTTCCCCTGTACTTTTCTCTTTACTATTCTCTCAAAACATCTTTTCAAATATCTTCTAACTCCCTATCTCTCACTCATCCACTAAGGTTTAGCCTATGAACCATCTCCTCCAGGAAGCCTTCTCTGAACCATTCAGATGGTTGAAGTTTTCTACTCTGTACTCTCCAGGTCCCCTGCATATGACCAAATGACCATTGGCCAGAGGATATCTATCATATACCAGAAAAAGTACATTTTTTATTTTGTTACTTGAAATTCCAATGTACTTCATGTTTATCTTTTTTCTCACAATAACCAGCATTTAAACTGTTTTGAACTATTTCCCTTCTGTGAAGCAAAGACTTGTCCTTACTAAGATCTGATAGTCTTACAAATTTTAAAGTTCTGAAAACTAATGATAATAGATGGCACAAATGCTGTCCATATGACCCTAAAAGTTTTAATTGGGATGTTTATACAGATTTCAATCTTGGTTATTGCTGTTCTACATCAGATCAATTTGTTTCTTTTTTTTTTTTTTGGATTTTGCAGCATGGACATCCATTTTATTTTATTTTATTTATTAATTTATGTTTTATTGTGAGTTATATGGTAGTTTACATGAGAGAAACTCAGTTCCATATTCATTCCATCGTATATCATTACATTGTCATGGTTCCAATCCCCTCCATGCATCGTCTTCCGACCAAAGGGCATATCCTAGAAGCCCGTGCTCTACCCTCCCCCCTCCCCCCTCAGTCTTTGGCCCACAGTTCCTCTCCCTCTCTGGATCCAAAGTCCCCAGCTGCTTCATCCCTCCATGTCATCATCTCTGTCTCCATCTCAGGCATCCCCGGTTCTCTGGGTGGGGTCCCGTTCTCGGCTCTTATCCGTTGGTGGTCCCAGAGACCTCTGCTCCTAGACTGGAGAAATAATCGCTCTCTTCCTTGCTACAAAACATCTACCCTTGCATTTCCAACACTCACAATCCATCTTGATAACCATTATTCACTACAGTATCGCACGTAACCCATCTGTATTTCATTTCATCAGCTCTACCTAGACAAATTGGATAGTACTCACTGGTGATTCTGCCTTCCTCCATGCCCCCTAGGTCTAGGTTCCCTCTTGAAAGCTTGTAAGCCAGTTACTTCTTGCCTTTGTAGTCTCTCCCTCCCCATTTGGGTATCCAATGTCCAAGTTGCCCCTCTCTGTCTACCCTGTGTGTGGAGGAGGTGGGAATGTTTCTTGCTGTAAGGATTTGTTGACTTTTTTGTGTCACTGCATTCATATACATAGGTTAAGTTCATCAGCTTGGATCAGCTCAGTCTTCTTTCCCCCCCCCCACCCCCCCTTCTTTCTTCTCTTGGTTGAGCTCTGATCATCCAATCATCCAGTCCCAGTCACGTGGGTGTCATCTGCAAGTGTGGGTGTTCTTGTTCTTAATGAATTACTGGTGTTTGCAAATTTTACAAAACTGCTTAAAAGAATCTTTGTAGATTTCTTTACATTTAACTCTGTTTTGTGAAAAGGTCTGAGCATTTTTCCATATACACAATTGTTGCATCTATTAGCAATTTTAGGCTTCTTTTTGTTTTCTGAATTTTTAACATTGCAGAACATTTGCTTATTAAATTATAAGTATAATATTTTTTTCTTTTTAATATTTCTTTCATTCTTAAAATATGTATGTTTAATGAAATGCAAAACTTTAAAAACAAAGTTTAACTAGAAAATCAGAATACTCTCTTTAAATCTTAAAATATATTTGTTGTTGTGAAGTGTTACCGTGTTGATTTTAAGTCATAAACACCCTATATAGGGTTTCTGAGGAGTGACTTGAGGATTTGAATCTTGTAGTTAACAGTCCAGTGCTTCAAAATAACTTTTGTTGTTATTGTTTTGTTAAGTATCATTGAGTTGATTCAGGCCCTTAGCAACCTTGTACAGGGTTTCTGAGAAGGAGCTGATGGGATACAACCACCGATCTTGAAGTTTGCGGTCGAGTGCTTATTTTACAGTACCACAAAGTGGTACTAAAATGTTTAATAAACTAAGTTCAAAATCCCATATTTAACCTGTCATTCTCAGTCCTTTCTTCATTTAAACTCCTTGTTCCGCCTTAACTTCTTCCAATTACCCAAATCTACCGTAAGCAAGACTCAAAATGATGCAGTTTGTAATCCCCCAAGTCTAGTATGATTTCCTTTACCTCTACCTTTCTTGCTTAGTTCATTTTTGCCTGGAATATCCTGTTATCATCTGTGTCTATTGAAATTCTGTCTATTATTTAATTCCAAAATCAACTTCTCCATGTAAATTGGTCTGGTCAACCAAAACTAATATAATTTTCTCCTTTCACACTGAGTAGTTTCTCTTTCGGTTATCCATGATATTCTGCATTCTGATTTGTATAGTTATCTTGTCCTTACATAAGCAGAATAAATGCTCCCCCAAATCCTAATTAGTTACTGAATAAATATTGTTAGAAAGATTAAACAAAAAAGAAGGCTGTTATTTTAATTCATAGTGGGTTGGAATTATTAGGCAGCTTGATGAAACAGGTGGCCTTGAAAGATTAAAGGAAGAATATTATTTAGATTTCAAAATGCGGGAATGTTAAGGGAAACCAGACATAGGCAAAGAAGTATGAGACCTGTTTAAGGACGATTCAGTGCTCTGGTTTTCCTGGGTTTATGAGTTCACTTCAGTGTTATCTGATTACCTGGCAAATTCTTCCTTCAGAATTGCCTCGAGAGTTCACTCTCAAGAGCATCAGAGCATTAACAGAACCCCCTTTATTGCCAAAGAACAGACTTTTGATTGCCTAGCCTGCTGAGTCAAGCTCCTCTGTCAGACACTTGGTTGGAGCCTTTCCTTGGCCAATTAAGTGCTAATCCTGTGGTGTCTGCATCTGCTTCTGATTTTGTTTTGTTTGAGATTATTTAATTGCTCCACATTGTGGGAGTGTTTATTTATGAATCCATCAGATATTTGTACC
The DNA here is from genome assembly GCF_000296735.1 of Chrysochloris asiatica. Classification (NCBI taxonomy): domain Eukaryota; kingdom Metazoa; phylum Chordata; class Mammalia; order Afrosoricida; family Chrysochloridae; genus Chrysochloris; species Chrysochloris asiatica. Next base: position 3,689,606 of record NW_006408714.1, read on the forward strand.
TCTTTCTGATTCTTTTATAAATAGAAAAGAAAAAAGAAAATCACATTGAGAGTAAACTGTATTGTATGTCCAGTGAAAATGTTTATATTAAAACAAATAAAAAATGTACAGTCTTGGAAATTAGATGATTAACAAACTAATAAAGAAAACTGAAAGAGGTGATGGGGAATTTAGATTATTGTTTACTCTACTCAGCATGCTGCAGTGAAGCACATAAATCTTTAATTGTTAAGCACAAATTGGATTGCTAACTAATCTCCATCAACGTCTGACCCTATTAGGTGTGTATTTCTCTTTGTAGATCTCTCTGTCAAAAGAAATAAACATGTATCCTGAATGAAAGTGATAGGCCTACTTTTATATTTCAAGTTAGTTTCATGTATGAACAGCTGAGGGAAATGCTAGATTAAAAGAAAAGAAACCTATAAATATATATTTTTACCTTCCTCCTTCCTTCCTTAAATAGTCCATGTGTTTACTATGTGCAGTACATGAATGATGTATAGTCTCTGATTTTCATTGTAAACTGGAAGACAGTCCTCTAAAGAGATTATTTACAGTACAGTATTATAATGGCAATAATAAAGCCATGTATAATACACAGAAGTAGGAAGATGAGAAGGTGATTATGTGATTATTTATATTGGATGCCATGTTGTCAATTTTGACTTAGAGTGCCCCTATGTGACAAAGTAGAATTGTCCCATTGGGTTTTCTTTGCTGGAATCTTTATGGAAGTAAATTGCTAGACTTTTTAAACTAAGAACTACAACCAAACCAAACCCCTGCCATCAAGGCACCGCCTCATGTAAAATTTGCTGGAGCTGTGGGTCTCTTATATCTCTGGCCAGGAAGCTTCAAGAAAAACTCCAGACCAGGTAGGGAGTTTGCAGTGCCCCTTCAAAAACCTTACATTATGTCACCTGGCAAAGCCAAAATGTTTATAGGGTTCAACTACAGTATCATAAAACGGGGCAAAGGAGGCAAAAGAGACAATAAATTAACAACACTCATAGACAATGGAATATTTCTAGGAGCTTGAATCACATATAAACATGATGTTCAACCATATGTTGTTCAAAATGAGGCCACATAACAAAGTTTTTATGTTCTCCTGATGCCTAACCCAAACCAAACTCCTGCCATCCAGTTGAATCAGACTTGTAATGACCCCATATGACAGAATGGAACTGACTCACTGGATTTCCAAGGCTATAATCTTTAGGAAAACAGACACATCTTTCTCTCGAAGGTCAGCTGGTAGGGTCCACCCACCAACCTTTTGGCTAACAACCGAACACTTAGCTTCTTACCACCAGAAGTTTGAAAAATGGGCATTCCCCATACAAAATCTCATTTCTGAGTTACCAAAGTTAACACACATTTTGAGTTCCAAATGTTATGTCAGCAAGTCCCTGGATGGTGCAAGCAGTTTGCTCTCTGCCACTAACCTAAAGGTAGGCAATTTGAACCCATCCAGTGAAGTCCCGATGTGTTGCTCTAGGATAAACACTGGACCCAAAGGTCAGTTTCAACCAAAAGATCAGTTATACAAACTCACCAGCCACTCCTTGGAAACCCTAAACAGGGGTCACTGTGAGTTGGAACTGACTTCATGGCACTTAACAATAAAAACAAAAATACTATATTTGAAGTATAGTAAATTGTTTATATGTCTCTTCTAGCCATAGTCTTTGTAAATTCCAACAAACTACTATTTTCCTGATAGGTCTGAATAAAAGAAGGTGGGAGAAGATACTAATAGGATGACATAATTGAGCTGTGGCTGTTAACAGAATTCATTATAATTATAAAATCTTTAAACTCTAAAATGGATATAAAATGAGCCATCTCGGGAGCAAGGATGGGGGAATCTCACTACCATCAAAAAGAAGAGGAAAGCCGGGAGTGCGTCCTTAGGAACCTGAGATCCCTGTGAATTGAACCTCCTTGACATGGAGAAAGAAAGTTGTGACATCAGTGAAGTGGTGGAGGAGCAGCAGCAGCCAGAACCAAGAGCCAGATCATGATACTTCATTACAATCTACACACATTACAGTCCATGGAGCAAGTAAAGCTCAGTGACTTTTGGCAGAAGACTTGCTTGTAGAGTGGGGTTCATCCAGGCACTTAATTAGGGGAGCTAAGTCTGCTGACTCATGGAGCTAGAGTTGAGTGCCCTCGGGCTGAAGTTTATGATGGAGGGGTTTGTTCTGTGGACATTTATCAGCAATTCTAAAAGAGCTTTGTAATGTTTATTGTTAGAGAGAGGTCTGTCTGTTGGTATAACTGAGGAAAGACTGTCCTGATTGGAACAATTGTTTCCTAATCATGTCTGAATCTTAACTCCAACCTGTTAATTTCCCTAATAAATCCCAAAATTGTAATTCTGGTTTCTGTGTGTCCATTGTAATGAAGCATCAAACCAAGCTGAGAAGAGAAGGTTGTGGGAGGATGTTTGATGTCATACACATATGCAATTTTATATATCTATATATAAACATTGTATGATGGTATTGTTAAGTGCCATCAAGTCAGGTCAACTCATAACAATCCTTTATAGGGTTTCCAAGGAGTGGTTGGTGGTTCAAACCATTGACTTTGTGGTTAGCATACAGTGCTCATCTTTATCACCACACTGGGATTCTAAACATTATATATTGTTGTTGTTGTTAAGTGCCTTTGAGTTGGTTCTGACACATAGCAACATTGTACAGGGTTTCTGAAGAGTAGCTTGTGGGTTTCAACCACTGATCTTGTGTTCACACTGACTTTGCAGTCTAGCATACTATTCTGCAGCCCCAAACCAGGACTCCAAATATATGCGGTGAAAAAAAAATTAACATATCTTAATAAAGGCATCAGGATACTTATATCTGAGATGCCAAATATCACATTTTATAAAGTCATGATTTTATATAGTCATGATTTGATGGTCACTACACATGAGCTTTGTTTGTGGATTAGTGAATCCATTCTACAGTTTGAGATAAAGTTGAATAGTGCATTCCTTAGAAAACATTACTCAACTCTCTTTGTTGTTTCTGTTCTCATATCTAAGAATTTTCTATTATCCATTTTTATGATTGAACTACATTTTAAAATGATCTCTGAAATTACCATCTATTTCTAAAATAGAATGCTGAGAATGAGATTCTTGATATTTTTCTACTTCTTGTTGTCCTCCATTCTGTTAAGAGGGGAGGACCACTGGTGATGTTTTTATTTCCCTTTAGAGCCAATTCCATCTAAACAAATGTTTGTTTAAAAATATATTGTCATTTGCTCTTTGTTTTTATGTACTCACTAGACCCTTCCTAAACAATATTTTCTGAGCAATAATCACAGACTCTAGAGGAACAAGTTAACTTGCAAAAAGAGGAAAATTCATAACAAAAACAAAAACCATTGCAACACAATTTGATTCCTTCTTGCAATTGTTAACTTATTCTACTATTAATAAAACTTTGGTGTTAAAATTTAAAAAGTCTTTGGAGCTTTTTGTCATCTGGAAGGATATCATTGACCTCTTTTTCTTTTTGATAAAAAATTTTTTTTTTTTACATGTATAACAGAGAGTCCAAAATTGGGAGAGAAAAAAATTATGGTAGAATACTCTGTATGTACTATGGGGAAAATAGAAAAAGAATTAACTTGATTTTGCAAAGAATAGCCACTAAAATATGTTAGTTTCTTTTCATGTCAATGTTTGAACATAATAGAAGAAGGAGTGAATTTAAATAGGTTCTTATTAGGTCCCTTGGGATCAATTATATAATTCTAAGGAGCTCTGGTGGCATAGTGGTTACAAGTCAGGCTACTAACCTCAAGGTCAGCAGTTCAAAACTACCAGCCATTCAGCTGAAGAAAGATAAGACTTTCTGCTTCCATAAAGGTTTACAACCTCAGAAACCCTATACAGGGTCACTATAAGTCAGAACTGACTCCATGGTATACTACCAGTTTACCACATAGCTAAGTAGTAGGATGGAGAGATTTTTCAAAAGAGCTAAAAATATAACCAAATAATTGATACTTCAGTTGGTCAGTATTATATAACAAAGCATTAGATACTGAACAGACTTACTCATGAGGTTGACTTTAATATCTTCGCAATGATATTCAAGAATACTCATGTATAAATATCATCTGGGATTTGAAAATCTCATGAATGGCCATCTAAGGTACAGCTACTGCTTTATCCATGTGTGAAAGAAAGAAGTTTGATGAAAATTAAAGATGCTTGGAAACAACTACTCTATGGACCAGTGGATCAGGTGAACATCAATCACCATGTCTCTTGAGACCAGAGGATGCCTAGCTACCACTATCGACAGCTCTGAAGTGGTTCACATTAGAATGGCCAGGACAGAGTGGGAGAAAATGCAGAACAAAACTAAATTTTATAATAAAAACACTGGGCATATTGGTCAGAAAGAGACTGGAGGAACTTGAGACTATGGCCCCTGGCCCCTTCAGGTCTGGAACTGGAACTGACACTCGTGGTCACTTTTCAGCCAAGTAGTACATAGTTAAGTAGTGGGGAGAGCAACACTAGTAAGATATGCTTACCATGCAAAGGTCAATTGTTCAAAATTAAAAAGGCAACATTGACTTAAGGACAAAGTTGAGAAGGGATGGGAAAAGGATAGAATGAAAATAGGAATCACAGGGAGGAAGCAGGATAAATGCTGTTGCATGAAGGGGATTGCAATCATTGAGATGAAACAAATTGTATGATTTGTTGAATGTAAAACTGATGATCTTGTTTAAAAACGTTCACTCAATGCACAATAAAAAAAGAAAAAGAAAAACCCTGGCATCTCAAAAGTGCTCTTTATCATTTTGGAAATTGTAGAATATTGCTGTTTCAAATGTTCAATGTGCCGTAGCAATATTGAGCATAATCAGAATTTTACTTTGGTATTCAGTAATCTCCACTTTTGGAAATTACTACACTATATAGATGTTGTTGTTGTTGTTGTTAAGTGCCATTGGAGTCGGTTCCGAGGCTGTAATCTTTAGGGAGCAGAACGCCTCTGTACAGTGTTTCCGAGGCTGTAAATCTTTACGGGAGCAGAACTTCTCATCTTTCTCCCAAGGAACCGCTGGTAGTTTCAAATTGCTGACCTTGCGGTTCACAGCCCATTTCGTAACCACTACGCTACCAGATGATAGCCTGAAGAAAATCCTCTTTGGGCCCATGAGTAAAGGTAAAACTATGGTGTTTTTACAAGGCACTTGATTTAAATGCATCAAGCTAATTCATCATGAGAACAAATATAAGGGACAACGTGTATATATTACATTTTACATAAGAAACTGCTGCTAAAATATCATTTGAATTGCTAAAATGTGCTCAGATACTAAATGGTACCTAAAAACTAAGATGAAAAACTTATGCAGTGTTGCTATGAGTCAGAACCAACTCCATGATACTTAACAACAGCAACAAATACTAGGATTCTTGATTCCAAATTTCCTGATCTTTCCATGTATTCCAAGAAACTGGGCCTCAAAATCAGCTTCTTTTTTAAATTTCAACCTGAAATGTATGATAATGTATACAAGACAGTGCATAACTTTCAAAATTCCAGAAAAGTAGACACTTAATTTTTCTGTAAGATTTTTAAAAATATTCAGTGAAAGACTGAAGTATTTTCAAGGTCCCAATATATCTTGAATAGAGTCCTGCTGTGGTGCTGTATGTTAATGCGCCAGACTGCAAGATCTGTTTGAATAGCAAGGTCGGTGGTTGAAGCTCACCAGTGGCTCACCAGAAACTGTATACAGGGCACTTGTAAATTAGAACCAACTCAATGGCACTTAACAGCAGGAACAACATAATGTCTTGGAGCCCTGGTTACACAGTCTACTATGATACATGCTGATAACCTCAAGGTCAGCAATTTGAATCTACCAGTCACTCTAGAGAAAGATGAGGCTTTCTATTCTTGTAAAGATTTACAGACTTTAAATCTCTATACAGGATTGCTATAAATTGGAACCAACTGTCACACTTCTACCACCTCTACCATGTCTTGTTGTTGTTAGATGCTATCAAATTGGTACTGACTTGTACTGAATTTATGCACAACAGAAGAAAACACTGCCTAGTCCTGTGCCATCCTCACAGTCATAAGGCTTGAGCCAATTGCTTCTGACATTGTGCTAATCCATTCCATTGAGAGTCTTCCTCTTTTTCACTGACCCTCCATTTTACCAAGCATGATGTCCTTCTCCTGGGACTGGTCCATCCTGATAATACGTCAAAAGTATGAGAGAAGAAGTTTCGCCATCATGGCTTTTAAGAAGCATGCAGGCTGTCCTTTTTCCAACACAGATTTGTTTATTCTTCTGGCAGTCCATGGTACTTTTAATATTCTTCTCCAAGACCATAACTTAATTGTATCAAATCTTCTATGGTCTTCCTTAGCAATTTGTATAACTTTCACATTCATAAGATATGATAAAAATATCATGACTTGGGTCAAGTGCACCTTAGTCTTCAAACTATCTTTGCTCTTGAACACTTTAAAAAGGCCCCATGAAGCCAATTTGCTTTATATAATATGAGCTTTGATAGTAGATCCAAGTAAAATGACATCTTTGACAAGTTCAATCTTTTCTCCATTTGATTATGTTATTTATTTGTCCAGTTGTGAGATTTATTTTTTTCTTTACATTGAGGTGCAACCCATACTAAAGGCTATGGTCTTTGATCTTCATCAGTAAGTATTTTAAATCTTCTTTGCATTAAGCAGCAAGGTTG
>NW_006408714.1:3696477-3697400 GCF_000296735.1 Chrysochloris asiatica
ATGTATCTTTCATTGTACTAATACCAAGCTGTTTTGACCACTGTACCTGTGTAGAAAATTTTGAAGTTGGGGGGTGAGAGATTTCCAACCTTATTCTTATCCTTAAGCAGGCTTTGCTTATCCTGGGTCTCTTTCTTTTCCATATAAAGTTTGTAATTGTTTGTTTGTTTGTTTTTTCATCTCTTTGAAGAATGTTGTTGGAATCTGGATTGGAATTGCATTATATGTGTAAATTTCTTTGGGCAGTATTGACATTTTCACAATGTTAAGTCTTTTTATCCAACAGCAAGATACAGTCTTCCATTTTTTGTAGGTCTCTTTAGGTTTGTTATAGTAGTGTTTTGTAGTTTTCTTTCTATAGGTCCTTTGTTTCTCTTGTTACATTTATTACTAGATATTTCATCCTTTGGGTGCTATTATAAATGGTATTGCTTTCCTAATGTCCTTTTCAGTGTTGTCATTTTTGGCATAGAGGAATCCAACTGATTTTTGCATGTTGATCTTATATTCTTCCGCTTTGCTGAATCTTCCAATGAGGTCTAGTAGCTTTTTTACTGAGTCTTTGGGGTTTTCATATCGTCTGCAACTAGAGAGAGTTTTACTTTCTCTGAGCCAATTTGGATGCCTTTAATTTCCCTGTCTTGCCCTATAACTCTTGCTAAGACAATATTGAGTAGGAGTGGTGACAAAGGGCATCCTTGTCTGGTTCCTGTTCACAGAGGGAAGGCTTTCAGTTTCTATCCATTGAGAGTAATGTAGGCTGTTGGTTTTGTATATATGCTCTTAATTATGTTGAGAAATTTCCCTTCTATTCCTATTTTGTTGAGTGTTTTTATCAGGAATGGATGTTGGATTTTGTCAAATGCTTTTTCTGCATCAGTTGATATGATCATGTGGTTCATTTCCTTTTTCTTATTTATATG
>NW_006408714.1:3697576-3702654 GCF_000296735.1 Chrysochloris asiatica
TTCATTTAATAGAAAATGCTCTTGGGTCTTACAGATATGTCATTCTTACAAATGCCTTTCTTCTTTGGTTTGAGTTTGATATATGCTATAAACATTCCGTCTTCCTCACTGTTCTTTTCCTTGGTAGTTGCTCATTATAATTTATCACAGTTTCATAAATAAGCCCTAAAGCAACACTTATTTTTTTCCTTTATAATTTTTTTATACAAAGCAAAACATACACCAATTCAGTTTCTACATTTGAAATTTAGTGACATTGATTACAGTCTTCAAGTTATTCAACCACTCCTTTTCAAACTGTTCCTTTTCAAACTGTTCCTTCTCTACACCTTAAGTGTTCCATTTAATATTCGCTAGTTCAGAAGTGGTATCATTGCTCTCATCAGATGTATCTTGGCTGAAAACAGAGAATAGCAGAAATATGCTTACCCATTCTTCAAAATTACTATGTAGATTTCAACTGTGTGGATCATAAAATATTCTATGGGTAACAGTGACAAGTATGGGTATCAGGAACACTTAATTGTGCTCATGGGGAAACTGTTCATTGACCAATAGATAATTATTAGAACAGAACAAGTGGATACTGAAAGGTTTAAAATCAGGAAAGTTGTGCACTAGGGTTGTATCCTTTCATCACACATATTCATTCTGTGTGTTTATTGAGGAATCCAAGAAACTGTTATTATATGAAGAAGAACATGGCTCCAGGATTAGTGGGAGACTAATTAATAACCTGTGATATGCAAATGACACAACCATGCTCACTGAAAGTGAAGATCAAAGACTACCCTCTTCAGTATGGATTGCACCTGACTGTAAAGAAAACAAAAATCCTAATACCCAGACCATAAATAACATCATCATAAGTGAAGAAAAAATTAAAGTTGCCAAAGACTTCAGTTTGCTTGGATCCATAATCAATACTCGTGGAAGTAGGAGTCAAGAAATCAAATGGCATGTTTAGGCAAATCTGCTACAAAAGAGTTCCTGAAAGTGTTAAAGAGCAAAGATGTCACTATGAGTGTGCCTGACACAAGCCATGATATTTCCAATACTTCATATGCACATGAATATTGGACAATGAATAAGGAAGACCTTAGAGGAATTGATGAATTTCAAGTATTATGTTGGAAAAGACTATAAAAGGTACCATGGACTGTCAAAAGAACAAACAAATCTGTCTTAGAAGAAGTGCAGCCAGAATGTTCCTTAGAAGTCAAGATGGTGAGATTTCACCTCTCCTGCTTCAGATATGTTATCACCAGGGACCAGTTTCCAGAAGAGTATATCATGGTTGTAAAGTAGATGGTCATGGAAAAATGAGAAGGCCACTACTGAGATGGGTTGACATATTGGCAGCAACAATGGGCTCAAACATAACAATTTTGAGGACAGGTCAGGACTAGGCAGTTTTCATTGTGTTATGCATAGAGTTATTCTGATTCAGAATTGACTCGAGGACACCTAACAACAACAACATAATTTTAAAATTCAGGGAGTAGTATCCATGCTATTTATTCTATGATTTTCAATGAAACGTATTCCATTCTTGTTCAGCAGGTTTTAATGGTATTATTCTTTGATCCAATACCAGTGTTCATGGAAACAGCAGTCAAGAAATCAAATGATGTATTGCATTAAGCATATCTGCTGCACAAGACTTCTTTACAGTGTTCAAGAGCAAAAATATTAGAGGAATAAGGTGTGCCTGACCCATGTCATGGTATTTTCAATAGCATCATATGAATATGAAAGTTTGACAATGAGTAAGAAAGACTGTAGAATTGATGCATTTGAGTTATGGTGTTTGGAGAAGAATAATAAAAGTAACATGGAATATTAGGAAAACAAATCTGTGTTGGAAGAAGTACAACCAGAATACTCCTTAGAAATAGGGAATGGCAAATCTTTGTCTCTCATTCTTTGGACATGTTATCAGGAGGGACCAGTCCCTGAAGAAGGGCATCATGCTTGATAAAGTGAAAGGTCAGCAAAAAGGAGGAAGAACCCTAACAAGATGGATTGGCACAGTGGGAGCAGCAGTGAATGGGCTCATGTACAACAGCGATTGTGAGGATGGTGTAGGACTGGGCAGTGTTTTGTGCTGTTTTGCATAGGGTGCCTATGAATTGCAACTGACTGGATGGTTGGTACCTACCAACAAGAATGACATAATTCAATGATAACATATGATAATGTGAGTAACTTAATAGTATTTTCATAATAGGGTGCTTGGAAAAGTGGAGGGTCAGTAAGAAAGAGGAAGACTCCCAGAAAGATGGATTGACACAATGACAGCAACAATGGCTCAAACAGAAAACAATTGTGAGGATGGGTAAGGTCTGGTCAATTTCGTTCTAGAGTCGACATGAGTTGTAAGCAACTCAAAGACAGCTAACAATATAGCAACTTACCCTAGCATGTATTTTGGGTCTTTCTTGATCTCTACTCACATTCTTACACTTAGGGAACAAATGTTTAGCTCATAGCATTGCATCCCTCCATATGTTTACTATACTCATAAAAATAAAAAATAAAAGATGCCTTGCTTTTCATATTTTATAAATAAATGAGTGTTCCTTTGAGAAATGCTTCATAACCAATAATAAAATGTATTCAGTATCTCTTGACAAATGAAAAACAAACAACTAATTATACACAAAATAAGCAATCTGCTGTTGTAAACATTTGGAATTTGATTTTTTCAGAACTTGATTTTAAATATCATATTATTGCTTTTAGCTATTAAAGGTAGAAGACTTGTTAATATCAAAAGATATAATTTTTTGATACTGTGCTTATGTGTCTGTTATTATAATTTTATAACGATTATTTTAAGTGCTTGACTCTAAGATCTGCATATTCCAAATAGATTGTGGTATATTATTGAGAGTGAAGTTGTTGTTAAGCAGAGATGTTCAAAAACAGTGTCAAAGTACAAAAAAAAGCTACTTCCAAGAAACAAATGATGCCAAGTGCTTGAATCCTTTATGGACCATTGACAAACTATTTATTCCTATTTGCTTTTGTCATGTAGTCACTATGACTCTCTTCAGTTTTATACTGCATATGGTATAACCTGGTGGAAGATAAGCACTGGATCACTAGGTAGGTTTGAACTGCAAGGTTAACGATTCAAACTCACGAGCTGCTCCTTGGAAACCTTATATAGGGTCGCTAAGAGTCAGAACTGACTAAATGACACTTAACAACAACAACAAGGTATAACCACATTCACTGACTACCATGACCATATGTGCAAATTCACTTTGACCACTTGAACCCAATGTTGTGATTATCACACTGCCTTACTAGCATTTTGAATAATCTGGCCTCCCTGACTTTAATTCTAACGAGTTTGGTTTAATGCTAGGTGTTTTCTCTACTATGGCACAATTCTAAGGCAAAATGACAGGATCTTTGTGAGCTATTCAGGCTTTTGTAGGGCTAAGTGCCCCTTCCACTCACAGAAACACCTAAGGAATTCATTGCTTGGTGACATTTCTTGAACTAAAGTGCCTATCACCACCTGTGACATTACATCTCAGACTAAAGATCTGCCTGGAGTCTTGGCTTAAATGGGCCTTGAGCCCCCTGAGAGTGTTTCTGTTTTACACAACTGCACTGCAACCTTCTTTTTCACAGGTAGGGGCTTTCCTGCCACATAGACTGCTTTGCTTGAGGCAAGTCTGTCATTATAGTTTTTTGCTGAATGAGAAAAAGGATGTCTCAACAGGCAGATTTTTCAAAGCATGTAATTATATTACCATTTGAGAGTTAACTCTATTACTGGCCTTCCCTTTACTCACTTTAACTCAGATATTGAAAACATGCTTATAAAATTTTCACATAGCAGTACTCATCTGATATTGCAGGGGAATTAAATCATTTAATTAATGAAAAATACATAGATAAATCTTTTAAAAAAATGGTATTGTATAAAATTCAGTAACCAAGTTTGTGACCTTTAAGACAGTGAAGACATATATGATACTTTTAATAAAAATCAGTTAATTGTGGTGTTTTTTTGTTTTGTTTTTTATTTTGTAGTGTGTGTGACCACATCTAAATTATTGATTTTATATACTTGTCACCACACCATAGGTGAAAACATAGTCAGGGACTTGTTCAAAGAATGAAAAAACATTAAATGTAGAAAATTCGTTGTTTTGTTAAGTGCCATTGAGTTGGTTACAATCATACCGGCCCTGTAATAGGGTTTATGAGATTTGTAAGCCTTTGCAAGAACAGAAAGCCTCATCTTTCTTCCATGGAGCAGATGGTGGGCTACAATCATTGATTGACCTTGTAGTTAATAGTCCAATATTTATCCTAGAGAACTATAGCATTCCCTATGTAGAAAATAGTCAAAATAAAATGAAACAATGACAAAAAAAAAATCAAACCCACTGCCATCGAGTTAATTTAGACTTAGTGATCCTTTATATGGAGCGTTTCCTATGGAGGAAACAGATGAATACAAACAGATAAATCTTTCTTCCTCATAGAAGCTATTAAGTTTGAACTAGGAGCTCAGCGTGTAGTGGTTACAAGTCGGGCTGCTAGCATCAAGGTCAACAGTTAGAAACTGCCAGCCATTCCAGATTAGGCTTTCTGCTTCTATAAAGATTTACAGCCTTGGAAACCCAACAGGGTAACTATGAGTCGGACACATATCACCACCTTGCCATTATTAGCTCAATATCTAACCCATAGTGTCACCAAAGATTTGGAATTTTAGCAAAGTACAATTTTGAGGGGACATTTTTGCTATCTTCAAATACTTAAAAATATTTTATAATCAATAATCAAAAGTAAATCAATTAGAGTAGTCAAGGAGTAAATATATTTGAATATATATAAGCACTAAAACAGTGATAGATGAAGAGGTATTGGTAAAACAGATATTGATTGGTGGTGGAAGAGGTATTGGTAAAACAGATATTGATCAGTGGTGATGGTGATGTGCTGTGGAATTGGTTCTGACTCACAGAGACTCTATATTGGGTTTCTAAGGCTGTAAATATTTATGGGAGCAGAAAGCCTCATCTTACTCCTATGGAACAACTGAACTG
>NW_006408714.1:3707684-3729010 GCF_000296735.1 Chrysochloris asiatica
GATAAGGTGGAGGGTTAAAGAAAAAGAGGAAGAGCTCCATCAAGATGGTTTGGCCAAGTCACAGCATCAATGGGTTCAAGCATGGCAACAATAGTGAGGTTGGCCTAGATTCAGGTGGTGTTTCGTTCTGCTGTACATAAGGTCGCTATGAGTCGGTACCGACTTGATGGCACCTAACAACAACAACAACAGCTTTGAGAAAAACTGGGAAAGTAAGTAAAAACTTTAATTAGTTGTCTTTTTGTTTAGTGCCAGTACATTAAGAGTAATTTTCTCAGTATTTAATATCTCTTGACTTATTTGGTAAAACAACAAATTTTTATACCAAGAAATAGGAGAAAAAGAACAAAAGGAAAGAAGTCCAATACTTCCCTCACTTTTCTTTTCTTTTTAACAATTAAAAATCATGAGCAATAAGCTTCTTTTCCCCCCATTTTATTGTTGTTTAATTAAATAAATAAAAGGAAAATTAAGATATTCTGAATTTTGTATTTATGTTGATCATTGCAAATTATATTTTTATGAAAAGAGGGGTTTTGTTTAGCTATATTGAAAGTAGCAGAGTGGTAAAGCCTTCAAAATAGAGTTAGCATTGTATCTTATAATTTTCTTGTAACTAGGTTCACATTGTAACATTTTAATAAATGGCTTCTGGGTCAAGTGTCAACTTTTTTCAGTTATTAGTAAAAGGCAACTGTCAACATGTCAAAACAGCTAAAACACAATAACAAGCTCAGTACACTTTTCATCAGGTCAACCTCCCTCTTGCTCGTTCCTACTTGTCACATTCCAGAAGACACATACTTCTGTTATTGTTCATTCCAGAATGAAACTTCAAACCTAAAACAAGGATAGTGCAGTTGTCCTTCTGCTGATAAAGAGCCTCAAATTTGGGAATTTCCAAGGGCAAAGTCAATGACTGTTTTAGTAAAAATTCTAATTGATGTTTATGTTGATTATATCATGTTTACCATGTGTTCTTGGTTTGGGGCCACAAGTTAGTCTTACTGACAACATAGATGCTGTTTTGCCAATCCATCTTTCTGGGGGTCTTCCTCTTTTTCTCTGACCTTCCCCCTTACCAAACATGATATCCTTCTCCACGGACTGGTCCCTCCTGACAATATTTGTGTAGTAAGAGAGATGAAGTCTGGCTATTCTGGCCTCCACGGAACACTCTGGCTGCACTTCTTCCAACACAGATCTGTTGGTTCTTTTGGCAGCCCCTGGCACTTTTAATATTCTCCCCCAACACCATAACTCAAAAAGCATCAATTCTTCTACCTTATTAACTATCCAGCTTTTGCACACATATGAGGTTATTGAAAATACCATGGTTAAGGTCAGGTGGAGGTTATAGAAAATACCATGGCTTTGGTCAGGCACCTTCGTCTTCAAGCTTACATCTTTGCTCTTCAACATTTTAAAAAGGTCTTGTGCAGCAGATTTGCCTAATGGATTGTGCAGCAGATTTGCCTGGTTTGACTAGGTTCTAATAAATATTCATTTATAGAATGAATCTGTAGGACAGATTTGACTTTCAAGCCATGGTTTGCTAGTCCCTCTATAAAGAGAACACCTATACCTTTTATCACCATACACTTACGCTACTTTTTTGTTTTCCAGTGTTTTTTACCAGTCCCTTTCATATTATGCATGTAGGTCTATTATCTGTATTTTCCAAAATACATAAGCTCTAAAAGGACAGAAGGTTCTTAATTCTATTCACTCTTGTGTTCTCAATATCTATAATAGTTTCTGAAACTATTAGGTTATTGTAGCTGATATGGCACTGTGGACTAATATGATGAAATTCAAGGTCGGTTTGAACTGCAAGGTCAGTGGTTCAAGCTCACCAGCTAGCTGCTCCTTGGAAACTCTATACAGGGTTGCTATGAGTTGGAACTGACTTTATGGCACTTAACAACAACAACAGCAGCAATGACCATTATGATGGAGGCCTGGTGTGCACTGTGGGTTAATGTGATGGACTGTAAGACCTGTTTGAACCACAAGGTCATTGGTTTGAGCTGCAAGGTCAGCAGTTCTATACGGAAGTCTCTTATGAGTCAGAACCCACTCAATGGCACTTAACAACAACACAACAATAACCGTTATAATTCTCCAATGTGTTCTTGGAATGTGTCATTTTCCATTATATTAAAAATATCCTTCACATTATCATTTCAGTGTTGTTCATAGCAACACTTCTTATTGCTTTTTTGGGGATTGGGAAAAGCAAATCATTTTCTCTATCTAAGTCACTTTATGGAGAAGGCACTGTTTTATTAATGAACCTCTAATTAAAGATCTTTCCTTAGCATGACTGTATCTTAGAGGTGGTGAGGGAATCAGAATTTGGGGATTTAATATCCGTTATTCTTGCTCTGCTAAAGGGAAGTGGCAGCAGGCTGTTCTAGAAACAATTTTCCTGAGCAGTGTTGAATTATTGATTTGTGACTAACAAGAGTGAAGTAAGATGGCGTAGGTATCAATGGGACTGAGCCTTAGACCTGGAAATCCACAAGGACTAGATTTTAGGTTTCTTCTGGATGATTATGAATAGCATTTTTACCGTGACTGGATGGAGTGTGCTACACAGATTACATTCCTATACAATTCTACATATTATCTTTGAGTCTCCTCATATATGAGAACTTACCTCAGCTGCAAGCTCATGCATATTAAATTTTTGTGGGTTTTTTTCTTGATATTGGTATCTGAATGCTTTTTTTGTTTCACATTTTGCTCTGTTTCCCTTGTGGGAAACACTCTAAGGTTTTCTCTGATATATTTATTTTGGTAGAAACATCTTAAGATGAGACTTTGTCTTATTGTATATGATATATCATAAATCAACTAATTTCTCCAAAGACCCCTATGCAAGGAAAGGCTTAGATAATGTGCTTTTTTCCCTTTGTTTGTGAGTTTCAAGAGAGGATAAAACATATCCCTCTAATGTGTTTATGTCTTTATTAATGTTTCTTCAATTTATACCCTATATTTTTCACTACACTTACATATTTTCTTTTATACTGAAAACTGCTTAAATTTTATTCTTTGTTTTCTATGATTGCATAGTTTCCTATTTCCCACTTATACTATATCTTGCTTCTATATTCTTTACATTTATTTTGTATCTTAGTCTCCATTTAAAATGACGTGTCATATGGAATTAGAAAGAAAGAATTGATATTTTGAGGAATCAGTTATATGGCAGGCAACACTGCATAGTAGACATTGATATATTAAACAGTAATAGAATTTTTCAAATTGAGAGACTCAGAGATTTGAAGCAGCACATTTAAATGCTACACAATGTCAGAGAAGCATCATCTGCATAAATGTGGTATCCAAACTTAATGAATAACAAAAACAGATCATACAATGAGCATATTATTCTTTTATATTTGAATATTAGTGAGCTATTGGAGCTTCAAGATTTTTTCTTGAGGTTCTGATGGGTATATTAAGAAACAGAGTGGTTTTCCAAGAAAGTGTTATGTTCAAACAAAACTTTCTATGGGACAAATGTGGGACAGATGCTAGATAAGTAGGATACTAAAGATAGCTATACCAGAGATCATGTGGGCTAATCAAAAGAAAGACTCCCTAAATGTCTTCTCTGGTTGTGAATGAACTTCTTGTGGTTCTTGAATTTTGTAAGCATATAGATTTAATTACAAAATCCTGGAGTAAGACTTTCATATTCTTTCCATCTGTTGTTTAATTTTCTCTTAATACATGATCTTTCTGCTTTCTGACCTCATTACTATATTTACCATTTATTTTTATCTCATCCTTCAGATTTTATGCTCAGTCACGTGTCTCTAACTTTAACTTTTCTACTTTCACTCTCTACTCTGTGCTTATCCTAGTTTATTCTAGCCCAGACACATGAATTGAATACTAGGTAAATGCCCTTGCAAGTTCCCCTCAGTGTGTTTGATCTGCTCCAGAGGAATCAACAAGATACAGTTATAAATAAGGGAATATGGGGTTTGCAGTTTATCAAGCCTAAATAATTAATAGTTGTTGATAATCTTGTCTATTAATTAGACAACTTTCCACAACATGACAATATGGTCTAAAGATAAGAAGTGTTAAAAATTCAGAAACATTTTTTCAGATACATTGGATGGGACCTCAAACCTTCTAAAGTAAACCTAATCTTCTGTGTGAGTCTGTACTAGAAACTGAGGATTACTGAAGAATTACTTAGCCATTAGGAAAAGTGGGGGAAATGAAATGTATTTTAAGCTTTCCAGGGCCTGGTCATGTTGAAACACATTATGATGAAAGGTCAAACTTGTAAAGATTTTAAAACAGACTATTGTGTGCTTCAGTGTCTGAAAACTGTGACCTTTACAATACATTTATTTATCCCAAGCAGAATAGACCCCAAAGGCATTTGACTGTTATCACATCATCCTGTTAGATTTCTGAGCTCATCAACTGGTGAGTGCCATGTGCTTATATCTTTTGTTGAAAGATGCTAGTAAGAAATGTCTTCTCTGGAGCATCTTTGAATATGTACATCCATAATTCATCAAAACAGCCATTTAGAAAATGAATAAAACATACCAGTCACACTTCTGAATCACAGGGTTTCAGGTTTGCTCATTAAAATAACAATTATTTCTTATGAACAGGTGTGGATTGCAGTTCTAGTACATGAATTTATTTCTTTTGGAAATATCTTTCAATGTTTCTCATTTAAACATGCCACTTCTCTATAATGAAACATGTAAGTAGAAATCTTTTAAGAGTATAACTTTTCTTGGCCAAAAGAAGCAATTTATAAGCAATTATATTTCCATATGTCAAAAAATATCACTTTCAGGAGGAAAAAAAACTGTGAATTAAATACAGAAATATTTTGTCTTATATTCTTTAAGAAGCCTGTGGAAATGATTTATAGACATGACTATTTTATACACAAAGAGAATGGGATGTTTTAAAATGCAACATATAGAGAAGAAAGAAATGACAGAATAGCCAACAAAAAGAAAAACTCAACCAAAAGCAATATCACAATAATATTCAAGGAAGACATATTTTGGGAAATAAAAAACAAACAAACAAACAAACAACAACAACAACAACAAACAAAACAAGCAATCAAGGCTGTTGAAGCACCAGGGATCGACTGAAAAGAAAATAATGTATAGCAACCCTGTTTGTGCTAATTCCAAGGAAAAGTGTTGCAATGCAATGCATAAATCACCTTGCAATATGATTAATATCACATGCAAGTAAAACTATGCTGAAAGTAATTTAAATTTTTGGAGTGATTCATAAACAAGGAGCTTTCTGAAATTCACCTGGATTCATAAGAGGATGTGGAATTAGGGGTATCATTGTTGATTTCAGATGGGTCTTGGAAAAAATAAAATACCAGCAATATGTTTACTTGTGCTTTAATGACTACCTAAAGGCATTGCATAGTGTAGATAATAGCAAACCATGGATAACATTACAAAGAAAGGGTATCCAGAACACTTAATTATGCTAGTGAGTAACCTGTACATAGACCAAGAAGCAGTTGTTCAAAAAGAACAAGAGAATGTTGAATGGTTTAAAATCAGGAAAGGAATGTGTCAAAGATGTATCATTTCACTACACTTATTCAATCTGTGTAATGAGCAATTAATGCAGAAACTGGATTAGATGAATAAGAATATGACATCAGGATATGATATGAGATATGCAGATGATACAACCTTGTTTTCTGGTAGTGAAGAGGACTTATTTACTGATGAAGATCAAAAACTACAGTTTTCAGTATGAATGCATCAATGTAAAGAAAACAAAAATCCTCATAACTGGAGCAACAGTTGACAAATGTTAATAACATTTGATAAATGGAGAAAGATGGAAGTTTTGAAACACTTCATATTGCTTAGACCCACAATCAACACTCATGGAAGCAGCAGTTAAGAAATTAAATAATGTATCACATTAAGCAAATCAGCTACAAAAGTCTTTAAAATGATTAAGTGCAAAGAGCTTATTTTGAAGATTCCGTTGTGCCTGACCTAAGCCATGGTATTTTCAATAACCTCACATGCATGTAAATGCTGGACAATAAATAAGGAAGAACATAGAAGAATTATGCATTTGTATTAAGGTGTTTGTAAAGAATAAAGGAAGTACCATTTAGTACAAGAAGAACAAACAGAACTGTATTGGAAGAAGTATAGCCAAAGTGCAAGGTTGGCAATACTTTGTCTCTCATAATTTGGACATGTGATAGTAGGGGCCAGTCCCTAGGAAGGACATCATGCATAGTAAAGTAGAGGGTCAGTGATGGACTGACACAAAGGTAAAACCACTGGCTCAAACAACCGCAATTGTGAGGATGGTGCAGAACCTGGCAGTATTTCGTTATGTTGTGCATAGGATTTCTGAAAGTCAGAACAAAAATGGCAACTCCTAACAGTAAAGAATACTGGGTACAAAATGATGCAGAAATGGAATGGCTGTGGTCTTATATATAAATAAGGTGGAAGTAGTAGAGTCACCAGCCCAAGGTCAATTTCTATACAGTGGCGATCAGGCATGCCTACACATTCCAACCTTCTTTACCTTATTCAACGTCAACCATTCCTCCCTCAACACTCTACTTCTCTGTTGAATTTGATAACCCGTTGCAATGGCCCCATGGAACTCACAGACAATACTCATAATTGTGTGGTAAAATTCAGAATCAGACACAATTCAAAGTACAGTAGTTCTCCAGTCTGGAGTGCCTCTGCTCTTCTGTACTGAAGGAATCTCTCTCTTTTCATCTCCCACATGGCCCTTTAGCCTCACAGGCAAGTATTTCAAAGTTCCTTTACCATTATCAATAAATGGCCAAAGGACACCTTATTCTGTAAACCACCATCTTTCTGCAATTCACTCAGCCTCACTCAGTCTTTTCTGGCTCTACGTGTTTCTGCCACTACCACTTTTCTGTACAGGTTTCTTGATTCTGAGGTGACTCCTTTTAAATCCAGAGGGATGCAAAACTAACCAGTCTGTACCTTAGATCTCATTTGTATGGTTCCATCCAACCAGCAGCACTGTGCACAAGCTTAACGATGATTGGATTGTGAGGATGATGCAGGACTGGGCAGAGTTTCATTTTGTTGTTCATAAGATTGCTATGAATCAGAGCTGACTTGGTGGCACTTAACAACCCAATCATTTGGTGAGAGTAGTAAAACCAAATATGTTGTTGTTGTTAAGTGCCGTCGAGTCGGTTCCGACCCATAGCAACCCTGAACAGGGTTTTTGAGGCTGTAAATCTATACGGGAGCAGAAAGCCACATCTTTCTCCCACGGAACAGCTGGTAGTTTCGAACAGCTGACCTTGCAGTTTGCAGCCCAATTCATAACCACTATGCTACCAGAGCACCTTTCACATAGAAGAGATATATTAGGTAAATTCACTGTACCTACACATGGACTGCCAAAAGAAAGAACAAATATATTTTGGAAAAAGTTTTGCCAGAATGCTTCACAGAAGAAAAGATGGTGAAACTCTACCTCACATAACTCTTGACACGTTATCAGGAAAGCCCAAAACCTGGAGAAGGACATAAAACTTGGACAATCTAAGGTTCAGCAAAAAAAAAAAAAAAAAGGAAGACTCTCAATGAGATGGATGGATGCAATCATTCAACCAATGGACTGAAACATGGCAATAAATTATAGGAATAACACAGGACCAGGTAGTTTTTCATTCTGTTATACATAGGATTACTGAGTCAGAACCAACTTGAAGGCACATAGTAAAATCAACAAATACGTATACTTCTAAAAGCACATGAAGGATACAAAACATCAGAATGTAATTACTTAAAAAAGTCAATTAAGAAAACACATCACAGGTTATAACTATTGTAAAGTAAATGAAATGTTACACTTCCAGGTTGCATAATGTTTTGTTTGCAAGGATACTATAATACAAACTGGGCAAAGATATTACTGCCTTACATTGTGAAGGTTTACTTCATAGCATGTTAAAAACTTAGTGTTTGAGTCTCAGTGTTTCACCTGGTCTGTCTTTGCCTAGTGCACCATTGTGGGGCATATAGAACTCTGTTAGGAGACACCAACTGAGTTAATCAACTGTTGTTTGATTTTGCATCCATCCTAACCCTTTCCCTGCTGTGCACTGTATCACAGAGGATCAAATATCCATCATCTCCATAGCCAATTTTCTGCATTAAATTTCTTCCATGTAAATGTCAAACAAACCCTTTTATCATAGTGGATTAAAAGATGGGTTTCTAACCACAAAATCAGCAGTTCAAATCTGCCAGTTCCTTCACAGGAGAAAGATGAAGCTTTCTGCTCCCATAAAGATTTACAGCCTCAGAAACCCTATGCTGGATCGTTCAGTCAGAACTGATTTGGTGGCACATAACCACAGCATTTTTGACATGAAAATGTAAAAAAAAAAAAAAAAAAAAAAAAATTGTTTATTCAATTCTATCCTATTATATTATAGCTGAAACCTCACTGTACATCATTTAAGCACTTTGAAAGGGACTATTGAGACAGTTCTTTATTTTAATTTTGTTTTATCCTCTATTGAGATATGTTTAGTTGATTTTTTTTTACCTTAGTGTACTAGTTAACATGATTTATGAAATTTTAATGAGTTAAGTGATTAGGCAGTTTTTATTATTATGTTGTATCCACATATTACGAAAAGTTTTATAAGTCTGATTTTACTACGCATTAACCCTGTCACACCTACCATTTACTTTTTTTACCAACAGTGGCGTATGTTGTAGAAATGCTTTGGCTATTTGGAATTATGTATACGAAACTGCATTATTTCATTTAAATTCTGTTTTCAATTAATTTTAATTTGTTTTAGTGCCCTAGATAATTTAGCTGTGTCTAATTTGTTGTGCTCCAGGAATATTTCTTATTCAGGATACATCTATGTAATTGAAAACCATACTATGATACTAAAGACTTAATTAATGAGTTGAGGGATTATCTTCTAATATTGAGATTGAATTATTTTCTTCCAATCAGAGGTAGATTTCGGTTGATTACACTGAAACATTTTTCCTCCCTGTGTTTCAGTGGTTGATCTCAGTATAGCTGTAGGAAATAATGTTTGGCATTATGGAATATGGAAGTAAGATGGCAAAGAAGGTAATGCTATTTATCATGATAATGTGAATTGTCATAGTACATACAGTCTGAAAACAATATATGCTGATTAATTTTGTGATCTAAAATTTAATTTACTTGAAGAATCAACATTGTTTCCCTTTTGCTGACATACCACATGGGTAAGCAAAAAACTACCAACAATTCCACTTACATACCTATCTAAATTATCTCATGGAGTCCTGGTATTAAACTGTGGGTTTATGTGCTAGACTGCAAGGTTGGTTTGAACCACAAGTTCAACGGTTCAAGCTCACCAGCTGCTTCTCAGAAACCTCATACAGAAGGAACCGATTCGATCGTACTTCACAACAACTCTCATTGCAGCTACTGTTGTTGTTGTTGGTAACTACCGTTGAGTCGATTCCCACCCATAGCCACCCTGTACAGGGTTTCCGAGGAGAAGCTGCTGAGCTTGAACTGTCTTCTGGACAAGAATAATCTAACTTAATGTGTTTGCAATCACTGACCATGTTGCGTACCTTGACTCTGATTTATCGGTTTGTCTTCATTCAGCTGCCTATTGTTAGCTGTTTTTGATTTGATTCCAACATACGACAACTCCATGTGTGCAATATAGAATTGTTCCATAGGGTATTGAAGGCTATGACCTTTCAGAAGTAGATCACCAGGTTCAAGTTGCCAAAGTTTTGGCTAGTAGTTGAGTGCTAACCATTTATACCACCCAGGGATTCTCCACTGCCTAGTGGATATCCCTTTAATAGTCTCTTCAGGAACAGAATCCCTACATGTTCATGTTGCCAGAAGATGTTCCTAGCTGTCTAAAATCATCATTTTAATCATTCTTCCTTCTTTGGTGGGTACATTATAATGTTTTATAGGAATATCAAGTCAAAAGCACTTTGAAATGTGGGGTACTACCAGCATATGGATTATATTTAAGATATTCAAACTATATTCTTGGAAATCACAGTCTAATGACACTTAAATATATTTATTCCTTTTACATGCAATGCTGTAAAGATTCAAATAGAACTATATCATATGTCTACTTTGGGACTTACATAATTTGCTTTTTCACATTCATTAATCCTCTGAGTTGGCCTTTCATCTAGTTTCAGGCATGGCCATGCCTATCTTGTCAAACAATATCTCAACAGTTCTAGTCTGTAAGTATCCCTCCCAGTCTTGCACCAGTGATTGACACTCAGCTGCTATCATGGAATCCAGTTTCTCAAAGGCTATGACTCCTCCCCTCTCTTGTCCAGGTCCCATATGTTTTTTGTTTTTTTTTTTTATGATTAGAATGATCTCCCTTTTAGAAGAGCACAAGTGGAATGTGGGACCCTCACCAGAGATGGGCACAGAGATGAGGACATGGGGAGAAGGAGCATCTGAGGATTCTAGAATCATGAAAGAGAGGGACTGAGAGCTGGAGACCAGGAGACAGACTTGCAGAATGCACCCTTTTGTTGTTTAAATTATTATATATGCCTGAGTGTTGTTGTTTTTTTAAAAAGATAAAATGAATATAGAGAAATAGTGTTAACTGATGGTACATGGAAATGATTATAATCATTGTAATGAAACAAAGTATATGATTTGTTGAATGTAAAACTGATGATCTGCCCTGTAAACTTTCACCTTTCACTCAAT
Organism: Chrysochloris asiatica; assembly: GCF_000296735.1. NCBI lineage: Eukaryota > Metazoa > Chordata > Mammalia > Afrosoricida > Chrysochloridae > Chrysochloris > Chrysochloris asiatica. The sequence continues at coordinate 3,718,482 of NW_006408714.1, forward strand.
TCACAATAAAAACTTGAAAAACAAAAACAAATATATATATATATACCCATTTTCCTCTAAATCAGTCTAAATTCTATTTATTTTCTTGTTTTCCTGATTAACTCTTTCTTAAGCCACACTTAAGATCATCCAAGACACCCACAAACATAATTTGAGCCAAATGTAGAATAAGCTTTCTGTATTTTTTTGTGTGATGTGAATTGTTTATGTGGACATTAAAAATATGTGAAGCTATTATTTATGAGACTAGATGTTTAAGCAGATAGATCTATGTTGTCTCCTGGCAACCCTATACAGGGTTGGTATGAGCCAAAACTGATCCACAGCCCACCACCACCACCACCACTCTATTGTATCCCCCAAAGCCCTAACGTTACATGGTTAAAGTGTTGAGATGCTAATCAGCCTCTGAGAAAGAAAAATGGGGCAGATTGCTTCCTTAAAAATTTACAGCTTTAAAAACACTATGGGGTATTTCTACTCTGTAAATAGGTTCTCTATGACTCAGAATCAAATGAATAGCAGTGGTTTAGGGATTAGTACACTGAAACCTGGTGTGGCACTGTGGGTTTATGTGCTGGACAGTTTGAACCACAAGGTCAGTGGTTCAAGCTCAACAGCTGCTTCTTGTAAACCTTATACAGGGTTGCTATATGTTGGAACCGACTTGAAGGCACTTAGCAACAACAAACACTGAGTGAAAGTGTTAAAAATTTTTTATGCTTACAAGAGTAAGCAGAGCAGATGTTACAAATTCATTTGCATAAAAATGAAAGTTTTATTTGAAAGTAAAGTACTAATGAGGTTCCTAAAAATGAAACAGCAGTAAAGAGTAAAGGACTCCACAACTCAATACTTAACCTTCTTGAACTCTACTAGGTACACCTTGTTAATTTTGTTAATACTATCCTTTTTTCTTTCTCCACATCTTTTTGTTATTTGAAGTAAATATCTACCAGTATCAACTGGTAGGGATGGATTTCATGCTCTGAATGACAAACAGATGTAGTCATTAAGAGAGTTTTCTTTGCTGTGTTTGTATGAATTTAAAGGCTTAGAGGAATAAGAAAAACAGGATCTTACAAAAATGCACTGGAAAGAGCATAAACATGTCATAGGCCATGTCATCAAGGGGCAGAGTGGCAGAGGACCCTAAGCATGAAGGGCTCATTGTTAAGCAATGCCACGATGGGTCTCCCCTTGGAAGGCAAGGCCCCAGGAGGAATCTCATGTGGGGACTCTGCAGTTTGTCTGTTTTAATCAGCTTATTTTTAACTTTCTTGATTTTATAATAAAAGTTTTCAATAGAATCTTAGTAAGAATTATATTAGAGATTTGAAACTTGTTTTTGGGCACCTTCATACCATATTCAATCATGTGTAGTTCTAAAGAATGCTTTTCACACTAACAATAAGTTTCAACACTAGGAAAAACCAGCTAAAGTTTTTGCCAGTCCAAGTTTAAGATTACATTCAACATTCTGTGTAGTTTCGGTCAGGGACATTAGGACCTCTAGAAAATTAGCTAAAAATGCAATTTAGGGACAAGGGAATAGTAATAGATCATAAGCAGAAATTTAACTAGATATTTTGTATAGAGAAGTTTTTTGGTATAAGGAAGTTGTTCCATTTCTTCTTGGCTACAAAACTTTATGCTTCTTGTTTTTCTTGTTTAATCAATCATGAGAAACAACTGTGTTGTCAGTTACCATAGAAAATAATGTTTAGGTACATGTTGTGATTAATGAATCTATAGAAAATAATAGGTGAAGGTAGAAATAGGAGTTAAGATTTAGAATTATGTTTTAAGGTTAACGTGACATTTTTAGAACAATGAGGTTTGCTTACAGAAATCAGATATTGTCTAACTACATAAAGGGGAACAAGGAAGATTTTGATGGTCTTGATGTTCTATATTGAAATGATTAATATAATATATATGATTTAGACCACAACAACAACAGACCACTACTTTGAAAAGAATGATTAATAGATTGATGGTATAGAGTAGTATAAAAGCTGTTTGAGAATCTGAAATTAAAAAAAAAAAAGAGGAGAAATAAAATGTGAGAGGAGAAGACTCACCATTCATCAAGACCCATTGATTCTGTGAGCTTTATTTCTTCGCCGACGCCATACCTCTCTCTAAGGACCCCCTAATAAGATTGTCGGGCCTGGCCCCCGGCACACACACACAGAAATATTTTAAATCTATAATCTATGTGATGCACACAGCTGCCATTAAGAAAGATGAGGTGAACAGCAAAGGGGGTATTTTCATAATAAAACAGATCATTTGAAATTCACTACTGCTGGTATTTATAGTGTGCATGTCAAAGGGTAATGACATAAGAATAAAATGTTAGCTAAGCAGATTTTTAGACTTCTTAACTTACAAAACTAAAGTACAGCTTCAGATGAATGGTATTTGGATATTTATGTTCCCACAAACACTATGCAGATATGCATATAATACAGATGATACAACCTTGCTTGCTAGAAGTGAAGAGGCCTTAAAATAGTTACTGATGAATATCAAAGACCATAGCCTTTGGTATAGATTGCATCTCAATGTAAAAAACAAACAAACAAACAAACAAAAAACACAAAAATCTGCATGACTGGACCAATAAACAACACTCTTATCAATAAAGAAAAGATTTAAGTTGTCAAGGACTTCATTCTTCTTGGATCAACTATCAACGCTCATGGAAGCAGCAGTCAAGAAATCAGATGACGTATTGCATTAGGCAAATCTGCTACCTAAGACCTTTTTTAAAGTGTTGAAGAGCAAAGATGTCAGCTTGAGGACTAAGGTGTGCCTGACCCAAGCCATGGCATTTTCAATAACCTAATATGCATGCAAAAGCTGGGCAGTGAATAAGGAAGACTGCAGAAGAATTTATTCTTTTGATTTATAGTGTTGAAGGAGACTATTGAAAGTGCCAGGGGCTGCCAAAAGAACCAACAGATCCATTTTGGAAGAAGTGCAGCCAGAGTGCACCTTGGAGGCCAGGATGGCCAAACTTCATCTCTCATACTTTGGACATATTGTCAGGAGGGACAAGTTGCTGGTGAAAGATATTATGTTTAACAATGTGGCGGGCCAGAGAAAAAGAGGAAGACTCCCAGCGAGATGGATTGGCCAAGTGGCAGCATCAATGGGCTCAAGTGTGGCAGCAATTGTGAGGTTGGACCCAGACAGGACAGTCTTTCATTCTGTTGTGCATAGGGTTGCTATGAGTCGGTACCAACTCAGTGGCACCTAACAACAACAGCTAACACTAAATATGTTGTTGTTAGGTGCCATCAAGTTGGGACTGACCCATAGTAACCTTATGCACAGCAGAACGAAACACTGCCCAATCCTGGGCCAACCTCACCACTGTTGCCACGCTTGAGTCCATTGATGCTGCCACTTGGCTAATCCGTCTCATTGGGGATCCTCCTCTTTTTGCTGACCCTCCACCTTACCAAACATAATATCCTTCTCTAGTGATTGGTCCCTACTGACAATATGTCCGAAGTATGAGAGATGAAGTTTGGCCATCTTGGCCTCCGAGGAACATTCTGGCTACATTTCTTCCAACATGCATTTCTTCCAACACGGATCTGTTGGTTCTTTCAGCAGCCCATGGCACTTTCAATATTCTCCTCTAACACCATAACACAAAAGCAACAATTCTTCTACGGTCTTCCTTATTCACTGTCCAGCTTTCGCATGCATATGAGGGTATTGAAAATACAATGGTTTAGGTCAGGCACACCTTAGTCCTCAAGCTGACATCTTTGCTCTTCAATACTTTAAAAAGGACTTGTGTAGCAGATTTGCCTAATGCAATACATTGTTTGATTTTTTGACTGCTGCTTCTGTGAGTGTTGATAGTTGATCCAAGAAGAATGAAGTCCTTGACAACTTCAATCTTTTCTCCATTGATAAGAATGTTGTTTATTGGTCCGGTGGTGAGGATTTTTGTTTTCTTGACATTGAGATGTAATCCATACTGAAGGCTGTGCTCTTTGATCTTCACCAGTAAATATTTTAAGTCCTCTAAATATAGTATCTGAAATTAACCTCTACCTTCAAAACTGTGCTCATATTATGACAATTACCTCCAAAATGAGGAGAACAAAAGGCCCTGAGTTCTCCAAAGTAAAGGGTTTCCTGGAAAGGAGTTTTAAGTGCCTACTTCGTTTTCCAATATTTGTGAGGGAGTCAAGCTTCCTGGCATAGGACTTCAACAACGCTGTGCAATGAGACAAAGAACAGATCTCCTAATATGTTCTCATTCAGAATGGTGGTGGTTTTGCTGTGCCGTGGAGTCGATTCTGACTAATACTGACCCTGTATAGAGTTTTGGAGTTTGTATATCTTTATGGGAGTAAAAAGCCCCATCTTTTCCCCATGGAATTGCTGGTAGATTCAAACTGCTGACCTTGAAATTAGCAGCCCAACACATAACCACTATGTTACCAGAGCTCCTTCTTATCAGAATAAATAAGGGCAATATGGATTTGAGAAGTGTGTAATGAACCTGCCACTGTTTTTTTTTTTTTTTTTAAAGGCCACCATGGTTAACAATGGTGGACAGCTTTCAGCCTAAGACAAATGAGGAAGAAAAATCTGGTTATCTACTTCAGTAAAAATTTGCCGATGTCTGATGTTGTCCTGGAAGATTAGCCACACAGTTTGGAAGTTATTGAAAATCCTACTGACTGCTTCCACAAAGTAGATTTGCCTTAATTTCTTAGATGAAATAGATCTTTTGGGAAATTTTATATTAATGTGACATAATATAAAATGAGGAGAAGCAGTTATAAATATGCATTAATAATCAGAATGTGAAGTGTTCAATGTATGAAATTTTGAAGTTGTAAAAAATTAAACAGAACACATAAGATCAGCATCACAGGTATTAATGAGCAGAAATGTATTGGTATTGTCAATATTGCTTTGGAAAATGATGCCGTCTACTTTGGCAGGAGTCCTGGTGTGGCATTGTGGGTTAATGCACTGGACCAAAAGGTTGGTTTGAATTTCAAGTTGGCAGTTCAAGCTCACTAGCCACTCTTTGGAAATCCTGTACCGGGTCACCATGAGTCAGGACTGACTGCATAACACTAACAACAACAAGTTTTCCAGGAAAGACAAGGAGGAATGGCATTGCATTCATTGCCAAAAATAGCATGTCAAAATCTATCTTGAAATACAGTTCTGTCAATAATATGATAATATCCATATGTCCGAACAGAAGACCCACCACTTCTCTGTCAATTTGTTGTACTGTGGTGGCTTGCATCTTTCTGTGATACTAAAGCTATGCCCTCAGTATTTTAAATATCATCGGGGTCAACCATAGTAGACACCTGAGCTTTCAGACTAGGGCCAAAGAGGAAGAAGAGGTGGATTACTTCTGAATGTTTAGCCACTTAAAACCTTATAAATAGCAGCAACACACTGTCAGATATTGTGCCAGAAGATGAGTTCCTAAGGTTGGAAGGCATGCAAAACACAACTGTGAAAGGGCAGCCTCCTCAAAACAGAGGCGACCGTGATGATGGGAATGGTGTGAAGCTTTAGAGACCATCATTTGATAATAGGGCACAACTCCAAATGAAGAGAAACAGCTGCAAACATTCTTTAATCATTGGAACATGGAATGTACAAAGTATGAATCTAGAAAAATTTGTAGTCATAAAAAATGAAATTGAACACATAAAAATCAATATCCTAAGCATTAGTGAGCTTAAATGGAGAGGTATTGGCCATTAAGTACAATCAGAATGTACTTTAGAAGCAAAGCTAGTGAGACTCATCTCTCATACTTCAGACATATCATCAGAAGGGGCCATTTTTTCAGAAGGACATCATGGTGCCTAAAGTGGAGGGTCAGAGAAAAAGAGGAAATCCCCAACAATTTGGATTGAAATAGTGGTAGTTGCAATAGGCTCAAGCCACAACAACAGTTGTGAGGACGGGGCAGGACGCAGCAGTATTTCATTATGTTGTGCATATGGTCGCTATGAATTGGAGGTGACTCAATGGCACTTAACAAGAACAACAGCACAGATGACCTACTGGTGCTCTAGGATAAGCAGTGGACTGCTAAAGAAAGTGTCGGTGGTTGATGCCCAACAGTCACTCCTTAGAAATCATTTACAGGGCCTCTATGAATTGGAACAGACTCAGCAGAACTTAATAACAACAAAAACATACTGAAGACTATGTAATACAATTATTATTAAAATTGATATATCAAATTTATAAATCAACCAAAAATGAAATTGATTTTTCACTACTTCTGTAGTTTGAAACTGATCAAGTGTTCGTCAAGATGCGTTGAATATTACTGCTGATTGGAAAGCAAAAGTATGGTGACAAAGAATAAGGATCAGTACTTGAAAACATGGTCTTGATTAAAGAAAGGATGCCAGAGATTACATGATAGAATTTTGCAAAACCAATGACTTCTTCATTGTAAATACCCTTTTAAACAACATGAAATGTGACTATAGATGTGAACATCACTGGCTTGAGTGAACATAAATTAAATAGACTACATCTATGGAGAGAGAAGATGGAGAAGCTACATATCATCAGTCAGAGCAAGGTCAGAGGTCAACTGCATAACAGATAATCAATTGTTCCTATGCAAATTCTCGTTAAAGCCAAAGAATATTCAAAAAAAAATCCAAGAGTTCCAAAGTATGATCTTGGGCTTGTTAGGTGCCATTGAGTTGATTCCAACTCATAGCAACTGTCTGCACAAAAGAATGAAACACTGTTCAGTCCTACAACACATTCACAATTATTGTTACATTTGAGACCATTGTCGCTGCCACTATGCCAATCCTTCTCATTGGGGATCTTCCTCTTTTTCAATAACCCTCTTCTTCATCTAGAATAATGCCCTTCCTTCTCCAAGGACTGGTCCTTCTTGACAACATATTCAGAGTAAAATTGATAAAGTCTCATCATTCTTGTTTCTAAGGAGTACTGTGGCTGTACTTCTTCCAAGACAGATTAAAATTTGTTAGTTCTTCTGGCTGGTCATGGTACTTTCAATATTTATTGTCATCACTTTAATTCAAATACATCAATTCTTCTATGGATTTCTTAATTTATTCTCAAATTTTCACATGCAAATGAGGTGAATAAAAACATCATGATTTGAATCAGACACTCCTTAGTCCTCAAAACGTAATCTCGGCTCTTGGATGATCTGCAAAGGTCTTTTGCTGTAGATTTTCTCAATGCCATACATCCTTTGATTTCTTGACTGCTGCTTCCATGAGCATTGATTTTGGATCCAAGAAAACTGAAGTCTTTGATAACTTCTGTATTCTCTCCATTTATTATAATGCCACTTATTGGTCCAGATGTGAAAAATTCCATCTCTTTATGTTCGAGTGTAATCCATGATGAAGACTGTAGTCTTTGATTTTCATCAGTAAGTATTTCAAGTCCCGTTGACTTCCTGCAAGCAAGGTTATATAATCTGCATTTCTCAGGTTGTTAATGAGCCTTCCCCAACACTGATGCCACATTATTCTTCACATAATCTAGTTTTCCAGATAATTTGCTTAGTATTAAAAATTTAATAAGTATGGTGAAAGAATACAAACCTGGTCCACACATTTCCTGATTTTAAACTATTTGCTTGTTCTGTTGTAATAACTTCCTCTTAGTGTATGTTCAGGTTCCTCATGAACAGAGTTAAGTGTTCTGAAATACCTATTCTTTGCAATATTATCTATAGTTTGTTAAAATCCATGTAGAAAAATACCTTTGAAGAGTCAATAACACACAAATAAACATATTTCTGATATTCTCTGCTTTCAACCAAGATTCATTCTGACCTCAGCAATGATATCCTTCATTCTATGACCTCTCCTGAATCAGGTTAGAATTTCTGACAGCTCTCTGTGATGTACTGCCGCAACCATTTTTTAATTATCTTGACCAAAAGTTTACTTGCATGTGATATTAATTATGCTTTTTGATGATATCCATTTTGTTGACTAATCTTACTTTGGAATGAGCAAAAATACAAATCTTTACCAATTAATTGGCCAGATAGTTATTTCCCACATTTCTTGGCTCACTTGAGTAAGTGCTCCAGTGCTACATCAGTTTATTGAAACATTTCAATTTGCATTTGGTCAATTCCCAGAACTTTATTTTTGCTAATGCCTTCCATGTAGCATGGACTTCTTCCTTCAATACCATCTGTTCTTGATCATATGTTATACCCTGAAATGGTTGAAAATTGACCAGTTCTTTTTAAGAGTGATTCTGTGTATTCCCTCTATCTTGTTTTGATGCTTCCTGTGTCATTTGATTTTTGCTCATAGAATCCTTCCATATTGCAAGCTTAGATTTGAATTGTTTCTTCAGGTTTTTTTACCTTGAGAAATGAGGGTGTTCTTAAATTTTGGGTTCCTAATTCAGGTCTTAATTTGTCTTCTGGAATACCCTTTGAAATATTCTGTTTAATTCTTTTATTATTCCATTTAACTCATTTCTTCCATTCACTTATCTTCTCTGCATTATTCATGAGCACATTTCAGAGTCTCTTATTTCATTCATTTTGGTCTTTTCTTGTTTTATAATATTTTAAATTACATTTGCTTTCTTAATATATTAATCTTTTGAAGCTGTACCACACATGTTCTGGATTTTGACCATTTGTACCTAATGTACCAAACTTGTTCTTGAGATGGTCTCTAAATTCAGATTAAGTATACTAAAGGTCATACTTTTGCTCTTGTAAAATTGTTTTCATTTTCTTCAACTTCAGACTGAACTTACATATGAACAATTGATGGTCTATTTCATATTTGATCCCTGGCCTAGTTTTGGCTGATGATATTGAGTTTTTCCATTGTCTCTTCCCACATATGCAGTCATTGTGAAAACTGTGTATTCTATCTGGTGAGGCCCATGTGTGTAGTCAACTTGCATGTTGTTGGCAAAAAGGTATTTAAAATGAATAAGTAACCGGTCTTGCTATATCCTACTAAGTGATCTTCAACATAATTTCTATCATATTTTCCAACTACAAATTCTTTCTCTTTGTTTCCAACTTTCATATTGCAATAACCAATAATGATAAGTACATTTTGATTGCATATTTGATCAATTTCAGACTGAAGAAGTTGGTATAATTCTTCCATTTCATAATCACTGGCTTTCATGGTTGGTGTGTAAATTTGAAAGATAGTAATTTTAGCTGGTCTTCCTTATAGCTGTTTAAATATTATGTTATCTCAGACAGCATTTTATTTTAAGATACATCTTGGAATGTTCTTTTTGACAAAGAATGCACCACTATTACTTTTCAATTTGTCATTCCTAACATAGTAAAAAATATATAAATTTTTAATTCAAAATGGCTAATTCCTATCCATTTTAGTTCACTAGTGCCTAGGATTTCAATCTTTATGTGCTCCATTTCATTTTTGATGACTTTCAATTTTCCTAGATTCATACATTCTACATTCCAATTATTATTGCATGCTTGCAACTGTTTATTCTCATTTTAAACCATGCCCTTGCAAATGAAGGTCCTGAAAGCTTTACTCCATTCATGTCATTAAGGTCAGCTCTACTTTGAGGATGCAGATTTTCTCATCCATATTTTGAGTGCCTTCCAATCTAATGGGCTCATGTTCTGGCACTCTATCAGACAATGCTCCCTATTCCTAAGGTTTTTAGTGTGTCTCCATTCAGAAGTGGTCCAACTCACCTTCTTCTTGGTCAATTTTGGTCTGTAAGCCATGCTGAGACCTATCAACCAGAGTTGACCCTGCTGGTATTCAAAACACTGGTGGCATAGCTTCCGGTATCACAGCAACACACAAGTCAGCAGAGTAAGAGAAAAAGAAAGATCAGTCATGGGATCTTGAGTATATCCTAACTGAATTTAGAGACTATCTCAAAAATAGATTTGACACTGAACAATAATGACTAAAGAGCAAAGGAGTTGTGAAATGCCATCAAGGACATAATACATGGAAAAATTAAAGGATCATTAAAAAGACATGAAAGAAAGGACAGTCTTAAGAAATTATTTTCTCCATCCTCCAGACTGCTGGCTTTTTGCTAATAAAGGTTGGACTGGCTCTCACCCCATCTCTGTGATTGACTACAGTGACAGGCAGCAAACCCTCATTTTGGTTTGGCAACATTTCTGGCAATAACACTCAGGGACTTCCTGATAAGTAGTATTACTAACAAAGGGACCTAGCCTCCTTTGTGGATGATATTGCTTGCTTGGGAGGCCCTCTGGCTGCCTGGACACATAAGCCCAGGAGCACAGTAACCAAACACTCCTAGCAGTATTGCCAAAAATCTTTTTCTTGGGAGTCTTCGGCTCTGTGTCTCCTGCATTCACCGTAGCCTTCAATTTTGAGATCCCCTTGCTTTAACGTGGGTGTGCACATTGGGCATGGTAGACAGGAAGTGATTTCCTAAAAAGATCCCTTCTGTTTGTTTTAAGGTTAACCTCTGTATCTGAAAAATGGGAG